>NC_135906.1:20207476-20697477 GCF_964194155.1 Cetorhinus maximus | reverse complement strand
GGGGCTCTGGAGGGGGTGGGGTTCTGAGAGGGGGTGGGGTTCTGAGAGGGGGTGGGGGGCTCTGGAGGGGGGTCAGAGAGGGTGGGGGCAACCCGAGGGCGGGAGGGGGGGGCAACCCGAGGGCGGGAGGGGGGGGCAACCCGAGGGCGGGAGGGGGCAACCCGAGGGCGGGAGGGGGCAACAAGAGGGTGGGCGGAGGGGGCAACAAGAGGGTGGGCGGAGGGGGCAACAAGAGGCAAGAGGGCGGAGGGGGCAACAAGAGGGAGGGCGGGCGGGCGGGAGGGGGGGCAACCCGAGGGCGGGAGTGGGGGCACCACGAGGGCGGGAGGGGGGCAACCCGAGGGCGGGAGGGGGGCAACCCGAGGGCGGGAGGGGGGCAACCCGAGGGCGGGAGGGGGGCAACCCGAGGGCGGGAGGGGGGCAACCCGAGAGCGGGAGGACAGCCCGAGGGCGGGCGGCAACCCGAGGGCGGGGGGGGGGGCAACCCGAGGGCGGGAGGGTGGGCAACCCGAGGGCGGGAGGGGGGGCAACCCGAGGGCGGGAGGGGGGGCAACCCGAGGGCGGGAGGGGGGGCAACCCGAGGGCGGGGGGGGGGGGGAGGGAACAACCCGAGGGCGGGAGGGGGGGCAACCCGAGGGCGGGAGGGGGGGGCAACCCGAGGGCGGGAGGGGGGGGCAACCCGAGGGCGGGAGGGGGGGGCAACCCGAGGGCGGGGGGGGGGGGCAACCCGAGGGCGGGGGGGGGGGGCAACCAGAGGGCGGGAGGGGGGGGCAACCCGAGGGCGGGGAGGGGGGGGCAACCCGAGGGCGGGACAACCCGAGGGCGGGAGGGCAGCCCGAGGGCGGGAGGGGGGCAACCCGAGGGCAGGGGGGGGGAAGGGAACAACCCGAGGGCGGGGTGGGGGGGCAACAAGAGGGCCGGGGGGGGGGGGGGGGGGGCAACAAGAGGGCCGGGGGGGGGGGGGGCAACAAGAGGGGGGGGGGGGCAACAAGAGGGCCGGGGGGGGGCAACAAGAGGGTGAGAGGGGCAACAAGAGGGTGGGGGGCAACAAGAGGGTGGGGGGGCAACAAGAGGTGGGGGGGGCAACAAGAGGGTGGGGGGGGCAACAAGAGGGTGGGGGGGGCAACAAGAGGGTGGGGGGGGCAACAAGATGGTGGTGGGGGGGGCAACAAAATGGTGGGGGGGGCAACAAAATGGTGGGGGGGCAACAAGAGGGTAGGGGGAGGGCAACAAGAGGGTGGGGGCGGGGAGTTGGAGGCTCGGGGTCCTTCAATTCAGCCCGCCCCGAGCAATGCCTGTAGAAATCCAGGCCTGAAGGGGTCGGAACCAAAACATTCCACAGGATGGGCTGAGGCCCGGGCGCCTATGGTGTAAATTTTCAGCCAGGCCTGAAATCCAGGGCCCGGGCCTATTCCACCCGACTCAGAGTCAGTAATTGTTTTTTTTTTCCAAGGGGCCAGTGTTTCTATGATGATTATTTTTTGTTTTAAATTCTTTATTTATTACCTGACTTGCGACTCATTCGCTTCTCCCAGCCAGGCGGTAGGGGCTCCTCCTCAGCCATGGTTCTTGTCGAATGAGCCGAGCGGAGACAACCTAACCTGAGCGCGGCGTGGGCGGGAAGCACGCATACGTCGCTCTGCATTTTGATTGGTCTCTCCGTACGTCAATGACGTCCCTGTTCCAGTTCTCCAATGACGATTGGTCAAAGCTGATGCCAGTCACGAGCAGGTCCCGCCTCCGTGGCGTTGACATGCAAACTAACTTAGTGCCTGGTAAGCCCGCCCAATTGATCCTGAGATAAGGCCCGCCTCCTCGGGCTAATACCTTGCTTCTACTGGAGGAGCGGAACGTCAGTCATGAATTCCGTACGCCGATTGGTCAAGAGGGCAGTAAAGCTCGGCCCCAAAGCGTCCAAATTTGATAGCAACTTATTCAGGTTCGCTGATTCGGATATGATAAACCATCGTATTATTGCCCTTAAAACAAATTATTGCGGCTATTAAGACATGAGAGAAAACAGAAAAAAAGCTGCATTTATATGTCTTGTGCTATTTGCATTGACAACCATGCGAGAGTTCTGTAATCTCGCTTTCCTACCATCGAAAATACATGATTTTACCGGCAAATCTTATTTTAAAATTATCTAATCAACATGAAGCGTTGCAAGTCGATGTCTTAAAAACGTTTTTGTTTCGAGAAATTGCTGCTCTGATTCTAAATGGGCGAAAGGGGCGGGTATTTCTTTATCCCGAGGTCCTATTGGTCCGCTAGGCGACGATGGTGCCGTCCGCATGGCTTTCCCGACGTCTCATTGGCCAAGAGAGCCGTCAATCAGGCGAGGGGGACCCTGTTGCTAACGGGCGGGGCTGCGGCCTAGTTATGTTGCTGCGCGGAAGAGATCCTGAGTAATCGGGTGGGGGGGGGGGGTGAGCAGGTAAGTGAAGATGTCGCCGATATAAACGGTCCCCGAGTGTGAGCTGGGACTTTCCATGTTCGAAAATACAACAAACTGTCAGTAAATAAACAGCTGCCTGATTTTCTACGACCTCCTGCGCATGTTAATTAAATCCCGAGGACTTGTGGTCTGGGCAGCTGGAGAATTCAGGGCCCCGGGTGCATTAATGATCATTCATTTTGATATTTCGTTAAAATTAATGGATTATTGAAGGTCTGGAGCAGAAACGGAGGCTGTTTGGCCCATCTTGCTGGTACTAGCTGAAAAAAGAGCCATCCAGTCTCATCCCCACCCCCTTCCAGCTCTTGGTCCATAGCCTTGTAGGTTCAGGCATTTCAAGTGCCAACATGATGAGGGTTTCTCCCTCCACTTTCCTCCTAGGTAGTGACTTCCAGACCTCTATCACCTTCTGTTTTTTCTTGTGTGTGTATATGGGTGTTGTTGGTATAGCCAGTGTTTGTTGCCCATCCCTAATTGCCCTTGAGAAGGTGGTGGTGGTGGTGGGCTGCTGCTTTGAACCGCTATTGTCCCTGCGGTGTAGGTACACCCAAGGTGCTGTTAGGGAAGGAGTTCCAGGATTTTGACCCGCCCTGCAGTGAAGGAACGGTGGTATATTTCCAAGTCAGGATGGTGAGTGTGGCTTGGAGGGGAACTTGCGGCTGAGTGGTTTTCCCCATGCCTCTGTTGTCCTTGAGATGAGTTACTGAATAGTATGTGCTTGGGCTCTAGAGCTCAGAAGAATGAGGGATGATCTCATAGGAAAAATAGCACTCCGGGAGGGCTTGACAGGATGGGGTAGGCGCGATGCAGATTTAGGGTTACTATCAGATCAGTCATGATCTTATTGAATGGCAAAGCAGGCTCGAGGGGCTGAATGGCCTCCTCCTTGTTAGTCTGTATGTTCGATTAGATGTTGGGAGGTTGTTTCTTCCCTGCCCCTGCCCCCGCCCCCGCCCTGGGACAGACATCCTAGAACTAGAGAGCATAACCTCAAGGTAAGGGGTTGACCATTTAGGACGGGAATGAGGAGGAATTTTGTCACTCAGAGCTGTGGATGCTAAGTTGTTGAGGAGTGTGATTGATAGTTTGGATGTTGAGGAAATCGAGGGATTTTGTATTTGGGTGGGAAGGTGGTGTTCAGGTCAACCAGCCAGCTATGATCTTCTTGAAAGGTGGAGCAGGCTCAAGGGGCCATTTGGCCTACTGATACTCCTATTTCTTATTCAACTCCACTCTAATCCTTCTACTGTGGGAATATTTTGCATCAGATACATTGCCCTAAAGGGCAGTGGAGACAGATTCAGTAGTAACTTTCAAAATGGAATTGAATAAATACTTGAAAAAGAAAAGAATTATAGGTTTATGGGGGAAGAACAGGAGCGTGGGACGAATTTAATAACACTTTTACAAATGGCTTCCATCTGTGCCGTGTGATTCTTTTACCCTAGAGTCAGGAGTGTAAACTTGACTTTTTTTAATATTCACTCATGGGATGTGGGCGTTGCTGACTAGGCCAGCATTTATTACCCATCCCTAATTGCCCTGGAGAAGGTGTTGCTGAGTTGCTGCCTTGAACTGCTGCAGTCCACGTGGTGTAGGTACACCCACAGTGCTGTTAGGGAGGGAGTTCCACATGTTTACCCAGTAACAGTGAACTAACGGCGATATATTTCCAAGTCAGGATGGTGAGTGGCCCTTGTCCTTCTAGATGGTAGTGGTTGTGGGTTTGGAAGGTGCTGTCTAAGGAGGCTTGGTGAGTTGCTGCAGTGCGCTTTGTAGATGGCCAATCAAGCGGGCTGCTTTGTCCTGAATGGTGTCAAGCTCCTTGTGTTGTTGGAGCTGCACTCATCCAGGCAAGTGGGGGGTATTCCATCATACCCCTGACTTGTGCCATGTAGATGGTGGACAGGCTTTGGGGAGTCAGGAAGTGAGATACTTGCTGCAGGATTTCTAGCCTCTGACCTGCTGGTGTAGCCACAGTATTTCTATGGCCAGTTCAGTTTCTGGAGTTTATTTCAACAGGCTGGAGGTTAAAGCATCACTCTGGGGTTTCTAATCAGGAGAACGTTCCGGTGCTTCAACCTACAGTGTCCAAATCGATTTTGATACTGGACCATGTTATGGAAATGATAGCTTAAATATGACTAAACTTGCCCATATTGTAAATTGGACTTTATTCCTCTGGGAGTATTGGACTTTAGATACAGTGAAGATCAAAATATGGATGTCCTTGCATTCTAATAGAACCGTGGTATGGTACAGAGGAAGGTCATTTGGCCTATCGTACCTTTGCTAGCTATTTGAAATTGTCTAACTTGTGTCTCTCCTCTTTCCCTATAGCCCCGTTCATGCTTCACTTCACTTCAAATATTTATCCAATTCTCTTTGGCAGTTACCATTGAATCTGCTTCCAACAAGCTCGTAGACGTCGGGTTCCGGATCACAGCTCTTTAATAATTTTCTAACGTTCGTGTAGATATGGTACTTTGGTTCTGCACTGCGTTCTGCAAAGTTGCATTGTTAAGCTTTCTTTTAAGCACTATATTTTTTTTTCTTCCCTCCCCACCATCTTCCTAGGAATTCCTAAGAATGATTGAGATAATTTGCAACGATCGTTTAGGAAAGAAAGTCCGAGTGAAGTGCAAGTATCCTTTTAAGATGGGTAGTGCAACATTACTGTCTTTTTAATTGGAATATTTACAGCCATTAAGTGAACTCTTCTGTTGGTTTCTTAACTGTTGGTTATGGGCTATATAATTAGTTATAATTATTAGAACATAAGAAATAGGAACAGGAGGAGACCATTCAGCCCCTCGAGTCTGCTGCGCCATTCAATAAGATCATGGCTGATCTACTTCTGTTTTGATTTCCTCATTTCCATCTACCCCCGATAATCTTAGATTCTGATTAGGCAAGGGAATCAATCTACCTGTGCCTTAAAAATATTCAATGACCCCACCTCCACCACCTTCTGAGACAGAGAGTTCCAAAGTTGCACAGCCCTCTGAGAGAAAAAAATCCTCTTCATCTGCCCTAACTTTAAAACAGTGACCCCTAATTCTGGACTCACCCACAAGAGGAAACGTCCTTTCAACGTCCACCTTGTCAAGCCTGTTCAGGATCTTGGAAACTTCAATCAAATCGCCCCTCACTCTTCTAAACTCCAGTGGAAACAAGCCCAGTCTGTCCAACCGTTCCCCATAAGACAACCCACTCATTCCAGGTATCAATCTAGTAAACCTGAACTGCCTCCAACGCATTTACACCCTTCCTTAAATAAAGAGACCAAAACTGCACATAGTATTCGAGATGTGGTCTCACCAATGCCCTGTATAACTGAAGCATAAAATCCTTACTTTTATGCTCAATCCCTCTCGTAATAAAGGATAGCATTCCATTAGCCTTAATTACTTGCTGTACCTGCATACTATTTGTGACTCATGTACTGGAACACCTAGATACCTCTGCATCTAAGAATTATGCAGCTGTTCTCCATTTAAGTAATACTGTTTTGGTCCTTCCTGTCAAAGTGAACAACTTCACATTTTGCCGCGTTAAACACCATTTTCCAGATCTTTGCCCACTCACTTTCTATATCCATCTGCAACCTCCTCATGTCCTCTTCACAACATACTTTCCTACCTATCTTTGTGTCATCTGGAAATTTGGCTACGATGTCTCCACTCCCGTCGTCTAAGTCATTGATGTAAATCGTGAAAAGCTGAGGCCCCAGTACAGATCCCTGTGGGTCTCTACTCATCACATCCTGCCAATCAGAAAAAGACCCATTTATGCATGCTCTGCATTCTGCCAGCCAGCCAATCTTCTATCCATACCTCATGTTACCCCCTGCACCATGCACTTTTATTTTCCCTAATAACCTTGATGTAACCCCTTATCAAATGCTTCCTGGAAATCCAAGTACAGTATGTCTGCAGGCTCCCCTTTATCCACCGTGCGTGTTACACCTTCAAAAAAACTCCAATAAATTGGTTAAACATGATTTCCCTTTCACAAAGCCATGCTGACTCTTTCCAATTGCCTTGAGCTCTTCTCAGTACCCAGCTAAAACCTCCTTAATGATCGATTCTAACAACTCCCCCATGACAGACATCAAGCCAACTGGCTTATTTCCCCCTTGAATAGAGGGGTTATATTTGCCAGTCCGATGGAACCTTTCCACAATCTAGTGAATTTTGGAAAATTAACACCAGCGCACGACTACCTCATTAACTACCTCTTTTAAGACCCTAGGATAAAGTCCATCGGGACCCGGAGACTTGTCAGTCTGCAGCTCCATCAATTTGCTTAGTACTGTTTCCCTAGTGATTTCAATTTCACCAAGTTCCTCTCTCCCTTTCACCTCCTGATTTGCATCTATTACTGGAATGTTTTTTTGTATCTTCTATTGTGAACACAGAGCAAAATGTTGGTTCATTTCATCTGCCATTTCCTTATTATCAACTATTAACTCTCCATTGTCACTCTCTAGAGGACCAACACTCACTTTACTTATTCTTTTCTTTTTTAAATACCTGTAAAAACTCTTGCAATCCGTTTTTAGATTTCTAGCTAGCTTCCCCTTATACTCTAATTTCTTTCTCCTGATTAACCTTTTAGTCATTCTTTTCCATTCTTTAAATTCTGACCAAATCATCTGCCTCGACACTCATCTTTGCGGAGTTGTATGCTTTTTCCTTAAGTTTGATGCTTTCCTTAACTTTTTTAGTTAACTATGGATGATGGGTTCTCCCTTTTAGAATTTTTCTTTAGAATAGGAATGTACTTATTCTGAATACTCTGAAATATCCCCCTAAATGTCTGCCACTGCTTCTCTATTGATCTTTCCTCTAGCCTAGTTTCCCAGTTCACTTCAGCTAGCTCAGCTTTTGTCCCCACATAGTTGCCCTTATTTAAGTTTAAGATACTAGTCTTAGATTTGTTCTTCACCCTTTCAAACTGGATATAAAATTCAAGCATGTTGTGACCACTGCCACCTAGAGGTGCCTTTACCCTGAGGTCATTAATTAATCCTGTCACATTACACAATACCAAGTCTAATATAACCTGCTGTCTGGTTGGTTGCTCTAAGAAACTATCTTGAAAGCATTTTATGAACTCGTCCCGGTTACTGCTATCAGTCTGATTTTTTTCCAGCTTATATGTAGATTAAAATCATCCATGGTTATTATCATCCCTTGATTGCAAGCATACAATATTTTCTCTTGAATACTTTGTCCTACACTGTGGTTACTGTTAGGGGGCCTATAGACCACTCCCACTAATGACTTTTTTCTCCTACTATTCCTCATCTCCACCCAAACCGATTCTACATCCCGATCTCCTGAACCAAGGTCATCTCTAACTATTGCATCAATGCCCTCTTTAATTAACAGTGTTATCCCTCCACCTTTTCCAAGCTTCCTATTCTTCTTGAAAGCCATGTACGCCTCAATATTAAGGACCCAATCTTTGTCGTCCTACATCCATGTCTCCGTAATTGCTATCAGATCATATTTATTTACTTCAACGTGGGCCATGCATTCATAAGAAAGTAAATGAATGTTACGTGCATTCAGATAGAGAGCCTTCGGTTTTGTCTTTTTGTTACCTTTGTAATGTCTAGTCTTGACTGTTGATATATTCTTAGGTTTTTTTCTCTATCCCTTCCTACCATTCTCTGATCCTCATTTCTCATTAGTATTTCCCTCCCCTGTCTTGATTCTACACCTTGAATTGCTACCTCTACCCAAGCTTAATCCTCAGACCTCTTGAGTTCCCTAGTTCTGTGATTTGTGAGGACACTTGTCCCAGCATGGTTCAGGTGTAAACCGTCCTAACAGTACAGACCCCACTTTCCCCAGTACTGATGCCAGTGCCCCACAAACCAGAACCCGCTTCTCCCTCACCAGTCTTTCAGCCACACATTCACTTCTCTAATTTTATTTGCCCTATGCCAATTTGTATGTGACTCAGGTAATGATCCAGAGATTGCTACCTTTGAGGTTCTACTTCTTAATTTGGTATCTAACTCTTCATACTGACTTTGCAGAATCTCTTCCCGAGTTCTACCTGTCACTGGTACCTACATGGACCACGACAACTGGATCCCGCGTTCCTACTGCAAGTTCCCTCCAGCCCTGAGCGGATGTCCCGAATCCTGGCACCGGGCAGGCAACATAGCCATCTGGACTCTCTCTCTTTACTGCAGAGAACAGTGTTTACCCCCCTACTACGGCTATGTTTAATTTTGCTCCCCCTGCTTGAATGGCTTCCTGTGCCACAGTGCCATGGCCAGTCAGCTCATCCACCTTGCAGATCTCTCTTTCATCCACACAGGTTGTGAGTACCTCAAACCTGTTTGACAATTGCAAGGCTTGAGGCTCTTCCACTACTGCCTGCTCAGTCCCATTACCTGCCTCATTGACAGTCACATCCTGCTGACCAAAACAGATGACCCTCTTCTAAGAGGTGTGACTGTCATCTGGAACAAAGCATCCAGATATTTCTCCACCTCCCTTATGATGCGCAATGTCTGCGTTTGGGCTTTCAGATCAATAATCCTGATCCGGAATTCCTCAAGCTGCTTAGACTTCCTGCAGATGTGTTTGCCATGGATCGCCTTGGCGTCCAAAAGCTCCCACATCCCACAGCAGCTGAAATAGCTCTGCTCTGACTCCCAGCAAGGTAGGCCTCACTCGAATCCCTGGTCTGTATTTATAGGCATTCCTCAGCTCCTGACTATCTCCTGCAGGTCCGATCTTCTCTGACTGGGGTGTGAGGGGTGGTTATCTTATTAGCTCAAAATTATTAGTTGTAATTAGTTAAAATTGGAGACAAATTATTTTGGGGTGTCAGAACTGCAGCTTGTTATACAAATTTGTGGTGTTTGAGGCTCTACCTTTTTTTTCAGCTAAGCAAAAGGTTTGGATGCTCCTGTCTTAAATGAATAAAGGCCTAAACTGGAATGAGAATCTCTTTTTACCCTTCCTGTTATGAGGGGGTTTTCATGAAATAACCAACAAGATAAGGCTGCCTTAAGAAGCAGTTCAGAGAAGGTTCACTCAACTGATACCTGAGGTGAAGGGGGTGGTTACCTTATGAGGAGAAGCGATTCGGAAAGGATGGTTTCCCCTTGTGGGAGAGACTAAAACCAGGGGACACATTTTTAACATACAGAATCTCCTATTTAAGATGGAGATGAGGAGAATTTTTCTTGTGGGTCATGAATCTTCGTAATTCTCACTTCCCCAGAGAGCGATGAAGGCAGGACCATCAAATAATTTGAAGGCAGAGGCAGGTAGATTCTTGACTAACAAAGGACTCCAAGGTTAATGGGGGTAGGTGGAACACAGAGTTGAGGCCACAATCCGATCAGCCGCGATCTTATTGAATGGCAGAGCAGGCTCGAAGGGCTGAATGGCCTTCTCCTAATTCATACGTTCGTACGTACAATGTTCCTATAAAATGCGAGTTCACAAGCCTTGTCACTAGATTTTCTGTAAATCATAATGGTGAGCTTGGGAATTCAAAGCCTCATTGTAGCTTTTTTTTTTCATTAAGCTTCACTAAATTAGAATTTCCTTGTTTAAAAATTCAGTTATTACTATAGCACTGATCATTCTCAATGTTCTGATTGTAGGGGAGAATTGCATTAAGAGCCACAACATTAAAGAGTGACATACTTGAGAGAGACTGTAACCTGCTCAGCACAAGGTGCTGAGATGCAGGTCAAAGATGGGGATTAAAGGGAGGTCTTATCGCAGGCTCAGAACACGGAAGGGCAGAGTAGTTTAGCAAGTGAATCTCAGAACATGGGTCCATGCAGCTGAAGGCATTGCTTTTAATGGTAGGGCAGAGAACGAGTGGTGCTCAGACTTGAAGGTCGGAGTGGTGGAGAGTTCAGGGGAGAGGTTATTGTAGAGTTGAGTTTACAAAGATAGGAAACCATGAAGGAATTTAAACAAGTATGAGGATTTTAAATTTGAGATGTTATAGTAATAATAATAGTATAGCAGCATTCTGAGAAAGATGGTGTGGCCCGCACTGTCAGAAGCTGCAGTGAAGGTGATGAGGGGTAATGCACTATGGTAACAGTCGCACAGAATGTACTTTACAACTTTACAAAAGTAGGCCACATGAGCAGTAAAAACAGAATGGCACGAACTTGGAGACTTCTTTTTCCTTAATTTCTGCCTCCAGTCCTGATGATAGCATAAAAGACCTGAAGAAATTGATAGCTGCGCAGACTGGAACAAAATGGGACAAGCTCGTCCTAAAGAAATGGTTTGTTCTTATGTTTTCTTACATAGCTTAGTGGCACTAATTTCCTGAATTACATAGAATTTGCAGCACAGAAACAAACTCCGGCATACACCTGGGCTTCAGATGAGCCTCCTCTCATTGTTTGCTTCATCTAACCCTATCAGCATATCCTCCTACTTATTTAATGTGCTTATCTAGAATGCTAATCACCTTTTGCAAAAAAAAAATTAAATTGGGCAGATGTTTATTGAATTTATCTCGATGTAAAAAGAATTTCATTCCATGTGTGAGGATTGTAACTTTTCAGCATTTTGGTCCTTGTGGGAAATTGGAAGCATCATCCTGTAATGTCCCAGTGGATTATTTGTTCTAATTCAACTTGTTCTGATTCCAGGTATACCATCTTCAAGAATCACGTTCAGTTGCAAGATTGTATCTTTTGATGTTATAAAACTATGCCAATAGCTTCCAGCCTTTTCTGTATGAATGGGGGCAGAAGGGATAAGAAAATACTTAGACACTCCTGATAATACCCTGTTCTAACTTCTAAAAGCTTGTCTACAAAAGGAAAATATTGCTGAACAAAGCTTTTTTTTCCCTATTAGTTTGCAACATTTGCAAGTCAAAAATACAGAGAGTGTAATCTGCTGACTTCAGAACCCTAGGGAGGTCAAGACCCCACAGTGAAGACTCATGGTCCACACGCAAGTGTAGAACATTTTGTGGTTATTGAATAGAGATGCATATTGATGAGCACGGGTAAAGTCTTGGGAGCAGAGCGTATTGGCAAACTATTCTCCCATCAACAAGGGTCATTTTAACCATGACTTTGAGGAAGAGTTGCACCCATTGGAAGGTAGCTGCTCCTGTTTTATACCATAGAAACAATTGTCCTTGTGCACCTGCCCACGCACCTGTCCAAAGGCTGAGTTATAGGGAAAACATTTGTTTGTCTGGTTACAGTAGATTTCAAGGTTGAGTAACATGAAGGATGGGATAGAACCTTTACTTTAGGTTTGCTTTTGGCTTTGAGTACTGAATGGACCAAATGCAGAGTAAGTCTTTTAAGTGTGACCTCCTTCCTCCCCTTTTCACCCTTCCCAAATCTGAATGCAATTCCTCTTTCCTGTACCAGCCGCCTCCGGACATCTTGAAGGCTACCAATTGCCATCAAATTAAGCACAATTTTGCTTGACTTAGTCTAATAGGAACTCAGTTGAGACTATATCTGTAACCATTCACTTGGGACTGTTCTGCCAGATGACAGCGGGATTTTATTCCATCTATCTTTGCTAAATCTTAGCCTAGGTATCTTTAGGCAGTTGCATTGAAGCATGAACAGATGCATGGATAACTTGCAAAACTATTTTATATAAATTGGGGATTGTAATGTAGTGATTATGCTACTCTACCTGAAAATTAAGGCAATAACCCAGAGAAGGGGTTTCCAATCCTACATGGCAGCTTGTGTATTTGAATTCTGTTTTAAATTCTGATGCAAGTAAAACGCAATTTAAAAACCCAATATGTTTCATTAATGTCCTTCAGAAAGATGTGCCATCTTTCCCCAGTCTGGCCTATCTGCGATCCCAATCATGAACAAACAAAAGTTAGCGGCAGGAAAAGATCCATTGTTTCCATCTGGCCTGCTGCATATAGTTGTGATGCATTATGCTACCTTATTCATCCTGGATCCGCATAATCTCCTGGGAGATGCAGAAAAAGGATAAACGGGCAAATTAGGGGAAAAATGTCCAGATTATTTCTCTCTCAGCACTTTAGATGGTTGAAACTAGTCGCAAGAAATTGTGTTGCCACTTTGTTGTAGGATACCCAACCCTTGAATGAGATGACCTGTTCCCCACCCAGCAGCCTGTTCCACTAGTCTCTGGGAATAGAAGTGCTGCCTAACACCAAGTCTAGTCCTGCCATGGTGTAGCTTATAAGTGTGACCCCAGGTTCCCCCAAATCTCTTCAGTCCATGTAAATGCAATCCAGCTCCTACGTCATTTTCTAAACCTTGATCCAATTACCAGAGTCTCTAACTTTTCTACAGTATACAGACTGATGAGCTTGTTTGGGTGATGAAGATATTTTAATCCGGATAATGCTCTTGTGGCTCTTCCCTGCATCTTTTCCTGCTACCCAACCATATTATTGGAAAATCAACACTGGAGCCAATATTCTAAAGGAGATCTAACCCAAGTCTTGTACAAGGGCAACATTTTATCTTAGTAAATTATCATGTGAATCTTGCTTGTTTTGAAACTGCAGCATTATGCCTTGACCATGATCGTTTTGAGAGTGATGCTCTTAACACCCAGCTCCTTTTCTTTCACCAATGGCCTCTAATCTGTTCACTGCACATTGTGCACATATTTAGCATGAGACTTGTTTGCATGCATAACATTATACTTTTAAGTTAAATGCTATTTGCCAATTGTTGGACCATTTCTCCAGCAAATTGCGCTGTTTGCAGGAATTGAGGATTCTCTCAGTCCTAACACTCGCACATAATTTGTATAATCTGAAAACCTGTGGATCCATCTCCCCAACTCTTAAAGCAGGTCATTAATACCAGTTGTAAATAGCAAAATTCCTAACATCAGTCTCTGTGGAACAGTAGCCACTTGCAAACCAGATTCAAACCCATTGACAACTTTTTGCCTGCTAGCTGTGCTAGCATTCAGCTTTCAGTTCAGTGGGAAAAATTATCAGTAACTCAATCTTTTAGAGAAGTTTCTTGTGAAGTCTTTTATCACAGCTTTCAGAAAACCAAAGCTGATTCTGTCTACTAAGTTACCCTTGTTCACTAACCTGGCGACTTCAAAAAATTTGTTTTATTTGTTTCAGATTTAGTATTTTTCCGGCTTGGATTAAGACAATGACCCTATTTCCAGGCTATATACCATTTGAAATGGTAATCCAGATCGTAGTAATTCTGTATGTTGCTGTGTAAAGTAGGATTGAATTGGACACTTTAATGCAGCCTGTGCATTCTCAGTATTTATAAGCCTTAACCAGGCTGCTTTCAGATGAGATCCATGATGGAATGAACCTGGAGCTGTACTACCAATAAAATTTATCCCCCTGAGGAGGCCAAGGTTATCACCAACCATCAACACCATTCACCTGAGAGAAACGACTTATGACTTCACAATGAAGCTTTTGCGTTTGCTTTTCTGATGAACACTGATCACTTTGTTTTTGCTTTACTGACCTATGTTCCCCTTTTTTTTAACTTTACATTTCAGAACAGCTTTACTATTAGGTTTCTTGTCCATGTCCAGTCTGAGGTTTCTAAATCCCAAAATTATAGATGGGTAAAGTTGTTTTGTCTGTGCTTCCTCCTTCCTTGCTATGTGTAATACTCAGTCTAGCAGTGATGGTGCTTCCCACAGCTGAGGTGTATCATTACACAACTCTTTCCACTCTATTGTACTTGCTGACAATTTGTCCAGCATGGAGAGCGAAAAGACTTTCAAGAGATTGAAGTGCTCACTGGGTTAGGGAGGGGATGGTTCTTGATAGTTTATTGAGGTTCAGTCTTTTGGGTTAATCTTAGTAGAGGTTGGAAACAAGCATTTTATTTTTCCTTTCTCTGAGTGCATATGCAAGAAATTGTATTAGCAGGATGTTGGCAAGACGGAATGCTAACTTGACTTCAAAAACTTTTTGTCCCTTGTGAACTGGACAATGTCAAAGAGAACCATGTTAATATGTACACTTAAATTGGTTAAATGGATTAAATAGATTTGCCTCGCTGTGACTGTTTCTTATGGTGCACTTTTCTCCCTGTGTAACCTGTACTTTAATACCAGATCTATGCATAGTGCTTATTAGTTGTCCTTGCAGGCTCCTGGGACAGCTAATGCTAATATCTGATTAATACACCTTTTATTTCTAGATAATGTACTTGTCTTTAAATGGATAAAAATCACCCTCTTGACCTTGTGTCAGAACCGGTTTTTTTGCTTCCGCCAGCTTAAACGTTCCCTCCCTCCACCACTGGTGCACAGTCGCTGCAGTGTGTATTATCTACAAGATTAATTGCAGCAACTTGCCAAGGCTCTTTCGACAGTACCTTCGAAGCCTGTGACCTCTACCACCTAGAAGGACAGGGTAGCAGGTGCATACAAACAAGTTCCTATCCAGTACACAGACCATCCTGACTTGGCACGATATCGCTGCTCCTTTGCTGTTGCTGGGTCAAAATATTTGGAACTCCCCAACAGCACTGTGACTGTACCTACATCCCATGGACTGCAGTGAATCAAGAAGGCGGCTCATTGCTTTCTCAAGGGCAATTAGGGATGGCAACAAATGCAGGTTTGCTAGCCACACATCCAAAGAACAAATAAAATGACCCGTTCCAATATGTGTTGCAGCTATCCTATCCTCTTCTCTGTCAGTAGTTTCATGCAGAGTAGATCCAGAAACTCCATAGTTTGTTGAAATGAACTGGATATACAGGACCAGCAGCTATCTGTAATTTACCCTCGACAATTTGCTTTTTGGATTCAAAATTAATTATGTTTTTGCAAAGCCAAAAAACCTAATGCATCCCAATCAATGAAATGTGTAACTTTTTGAAATCTATTGTTCTGCTACATTTCTTGTGTGACACATTTTTCTTCCAAAACATTCATAGTTTTGGAACCAAAAGCTGCTATAGAGACTTGTGCACTAATGTATTTTCTCTGGGATCTCAAAACTATTGAGGGCAGATGATTTCCCTCTCTTCCTCTTCATTCACCTGAATGTAAGTAGCCAGTGTGCCCTCATTCTGACCTGGTGTGAAGCAGTTGTATTTTTAGCCTTTACCCTGAACCTGAAGTACTGTGAGGCCTGCTCCCTGATGGCACCTGGAACCAGAAGGGGAAATCCAACTGTGGTCCATCTCTCTGTATGTCGGGTCTACCTGTCTCTTTCTCATAACTGAGGCAAGGTCATGGTATTAACACCAGGCTGGCTCGCAAAGGACTTGAGCTCATCCTTTAATTATTCTGTAAATAGATTGATATCAGATTGTACAAAGCCCTAGGGCTGTCTAAAATATTTACTAATTGACATTGTAGGATGATACAGTATAGAAGCAGGCCATTCGGCCTGTTATACCAGCGCTGGCTCTTTGAAACATCTACCCAGTTAGTCCCACCCTTCTTCCCCCATTTGAATCTACTTCCACTGCCCATTCAGTTTATGCATTCCCGATCATAACTCATGTATTTCTTCATCGATTCCAATGAGAAAGAAAAATTCCAAGGGGAGGACCCACCGTCCATGGTTAACTAAAAAGTTAAGGATGGTATCAAACTTAAAGAAAAAGCATATAATTACGCAAAGTTGGGTGGCAGGTCAGAAGATTGTGCAGAATATAAAAAACAGCAAAGAATGACCAAAAGATTGATCAGGAAGAAAAATTAGATTACGAGAGAAAGCTAGCTGGGAATATAAAGACACACAGTAAGAGTTTCTATAGTTATTTAAAAAACAGTTAAGAAAGTGAGCATTGGTCCGATAGAAAGTGAGTCTGGGGAATTAATAATGGAAAATAAGGAGATGACAGATTAATTAAAGAAGTATTTTGCATTGGTCTTCACTTTGGATGATACAAGTAACATCCAAGAAATAGCTGTAAATCAGGAAATGGAAAAGAGGGAGGAACTTGGGAAATGATACGAAGTAAATTGTTGGAGCTGCAGGCTGATGAGTCCCCAGGTACTGATGGACTTCATCCTCAGGTCCTAAAAAACGTGGCTAGTGAGATAGTTGATGGATTGGTTTTAATTTTCCAAAATTCCCTATATTTGGTGAAAGTTCCATTAGATTGGAAAATAGCAAATGTAACTCCTTTATTCACAGGGGGAGGGAGCCAGAAGGCAGGAAACGAAAGGCCTTTTAGCTTAACATCTGTCATAAGGAAAATGTTCAAAACTTATTAAATACGTCAGTTAACGTTTCGAGTCCGCATGACCCTTCAAAAGAACTGTCATGCGGACTCGAAATGTTAACTGTGCTCCCTTCCACAGATGCTGCCAGACCTGCTGAGTTTTTCCAGGTATTTTTGCTTTTGTTTTCGATTTCCAGCATCCGCAGTTTTTTGCTTTTATCTTATTAAAGATGTGATAGCAGGGCATTTTGCAAAATTCAGGGTAATCAGGCAGAGTCAACATGGTTTTGTGAAAGGGAAGTCATGTTTAACCAATTTATTGGAGTTCTTTGAAAAAGTAACATATGCTGTGAGTGAAAGGGAGCCGGTCTGTATTTAGATTTCCAGAAGGCATTTGATAAGGTGCCACATCAAAGGTTACTGTGAAAGAAGAAGCATATTATCTAAATGGTGACAGCTTGCAGAGCGCTGAGATGCAGAGGGGTCCAGGTGTCCTAATGCATGAATTGCAAAAGGCTAATATTCAGGTACAACAGGTAATTAGGAAAGCTTACAGAATAGAATGCGAAGGGAATTGAATACAAAAGTAAGGAGGTTATATTTCTGGTGGATGTACTGTATGTAAATTTCCAGAAGGCATTTGAAAGGTTGGTCGGGTTGACATATATCCTTTGGAGTTCATAAAAGAGGCAACTTGATTAACATACAAGATCCTGAGGGGTGTTGACAGGGGAAGTGGAGACGATGGTTCCTCTTGTGGGAGAATCTAGTACTGGGGGCCACTGTTGAAAAATAAGGGGTCGCCATTTAGGACAGAGATGAGAATTTTTTTCTGTCAGAGGGTCATGAGTCTTTAGAACTCTTCCTCAAAAGGTGGTGAAAGCAGAGTCCTTGAATAGTTTTAAGGCAGAGGTAGATAAGTTCTTGATGAGCAAGGGGGTGAAAGGTTATCGGGGGTAGGCGGGAATGTGGAGTTGAGGTGAAATCCATTCAGCCATGATCTTGTTGAATGGCGGAGCTGGTTCGAAGGGCCAAGTGGTCCACCCCTGCTCCTAATTCGTATGTTGATCATTGTTAAAATTTATTTGCAGCAGCTTTTTCTTGCATAGTAGATTTTCCTTGCTTTGTTGTTAGGAATGTGAATTTTGCAATAATATAGACAAACCACTGCAGCCCTGTGCCTATAGGACAAGAATGAAATTAACATGGAGTCAAATGCTTGAAATTTTTATTAAAAGTTAAATGATACATATACTCATGGCCAATATAATGAGATTATAAAGGATCCTTTGTTGCAGAAGATGCAGACATTACAGTCGGGTGAGTTCAACTCTTCAGGTGGTTCCCTTCTTAATCATCCGCCTCACCGTACAAAGGGATTCTTTGTAAGCCTGGCTAAAAGGCCTTTACAGCATCTCCTCCAAGACCTCACTCTTGATTTTATATCTGGTATTATTTAATTTAACATACCGAGTCTTGTTAAAATTTCACTCATAGGTTGTGGATGTCACTGGCAAGGCCCAGCATTTATTGTCCTTCCCTTATTGCCCTTGAGAAGGTGCTGGTGAGCTACCTTCTCAAAAACAACTGAGTGGCTTGCTGAGCCATTTCGGAGGGTCCTTAAATTAACCACATTGCTGTGGGTCTGGGGTTACATATAGGCCAGACTGGGTAAGGACGGCAGATTTCCTTTCCTAAAGTCATTAATGAATTCGATGGGTTTTTACGACAATCCAGTAGTTTCCTGGTCACCATTACGGAGACTAGCTTTTCAGTTTAGATTTATTTATTTAATTAAATTTAATTATTCCAGCTTTCAAGGTGGGATTTCATCTCATAACTCAATCATTATTCCAGGCCTCAAGGTTACTAATCCAGGAACACAACTACTATGCTTCCATATTCTGCAGATTTAAAAAGGCTTTACAGCATTGCCTTGGGATACAACATAAAGTAACTTATCTATTTAATTGTACAGAAAAGATTAAACATATAAATGCATCCATCAGAAAGTTAGGGCTAAGACTATTTTATATGTCAATTACAGCCTTACACATATTGCCTGTCAGCGACATTTGCTGGTTTTCTTCAGCCTAACATTTAAGTACAGAACTGGAACTTAAAGGGAACTTGAAATGTGATTTATTTCATTCAGCTGTCGCTGAATCTTAATCTCTTACTGACGTTCCTGTCACTCTGTAATATGCACTGCTCCCCAGCAGAGAAAGTTAGCAGGCAGTCTATTTCCAGGTTACTTTACCACTTGCTCTCACCTGCCTGTAGCTCAACTTGGGAACTGAATATGGAGAAGAAGGGAATCTACAAAATCATTTTAATGATGTCTGTGTGGCTTGATATTTATGATTGGTGACTTAAACAGACACTTCTGAAATGCTGTCTATCCAGTTCAGAAGCATGAGAGGCATTGAAACATAAGATGCTGAGAGGTTTGGCACAGGGAGTATGTTTCCTCTGTGGGGGAGACTAGTACTAGGGGACACAGTTTAAAAATAAGAGTTCTCCCTTTTAAAACCGAGATGAGGAGAATTTTTTTTCTGAGGGTTGTTAGTCTGTGGAATTCTCTTCCGTGAAAGCAGTGGAGGCTGGATCATTGAATTTATTCATGATTGAATTAGACAGATTTTTGATGGACAAGGGAGCCCAGGGTTATGGGGAGGTGGAGAGTGGGGGGTCAGACATGTAAGTGGAGTTGAGACCACAGTCACATCAGCCATGGTCTTATCGAATGACAGAGCAGGCCTACTCCTGCTCCTATGTCCCTATCCAATATGTTGTATGATGATTAAATAGAACAAGAGAAAAACCTTTTTGATGGAGTAAAAGGTTGGAGGTGAGGGATTGATTGTCGCTTTGTGTTCTGGAGTTGAGTGTTCATTACTGGTGAGTGGAACAAGTTGACCTGGATTTTGCAGTCAGCAGCAAAAGAATGGTGCTTGCTGTCCATCATGTTTCCCGCTGCCCACAGAATTTTCTTAGGCTGTTGAGCAGTAATTTGAGTTATTTAGCAAGTCTTTTCAATGTGATCCCCTTGGCAGGGCATCTGTGGTGTGTGTGAGAGAGCAGGGCAAGCAACAAAATGGTCAATCAATTAGACTGAAGAATCCTCACTGAGAAATGCAGAGTCTAAAACAGGAGATAGAAATGAGAATATTTTAATTCAATGTAAAATCGCATATAGAAAGTGAAAATTAATTTTAATGTTTTTTAAACCTCCAACAATGGTTAAAATCTGAAGAATTGAGACTCCACACTTATAAAATTACACTTACAGGGCCAGAGAGGCTGTTTGGAGCTAATTAAGACTTAGCAGGCTTTTAAAAATTCAATTATCCTGAATGTACCAGCCCTAACTTTTAATGGCCTATTTAGTGGGTAACTAGTGGTTTGGCATCGCAACTTCATGCATTTTGTGTATTTCAATGTCTCTTGACAACATGCAGCAGAGTCTGTGGCAGAGCAGGGTAAATCAGACAGCAAATTCAGGATCTCCATGTTTAACCGCACACGTGCGGACACCAGAAACTACTAGCTGATTTACTCCATAATGACGGGGAGCACAGATAACCTCACCACTATTTCTATTGTAAAATCCGGGCCATTATGTTGGTAACATAGGAAACTATGTACCTTTTTCTAGCAACTCACTGGAGCTATCTGAAAGGTTTGCTTCTTGTACAATTGGTGTTCAAGCCCAAGTGACAGCTTGTCATTCTGTACTGAGCTATAACTGAAAACTGTCTTTTTCCGTTAATTTGTGGCGTTATTGGAAGCATTTGGCAATGTTCTTGTTTAAGTTTTGTTCTGGTTTACAAACGCACTGTATCCCGATTCAGTTTCAACTGTATTTCATTAGTAAATATTTCAAAGGCTGAAGAGGAACATCATTTACCTATCCTTCCTCTGCTACTATTATCTGATCGTCCGCTGCTGCTGCTGTTGGGTCTTGTATGCCTTGATCCTCAGACTCTGATATTCCTGCCTCACAATGTTGTTGCAGACTAGTGTTGCTGACTTCTGCACTCTCCCCAGGTGCTGTTGTTGGTAATTCTGTGGCTTGCACAGGTTTGACCAGATTGCCTAGACTAGGATCTTGTCCTTCTGTATTTTCCATTGTATTGGTCACTGTTGTATCTTGTATGCCTTGTGAGGGTTCTGCATCAATTGAGGTTGCTTGTTCTTCAGCATCTTCTGTTGCCAATTTTTCAGTTGGATTATCTCCCACGTTAACTGGAGTTTCACTTGTTCTCTCTGCTGATGGTTTGAAGTATATGTCCTGATTTTGATCCCAAACATCTAGGCATTCCATAAGATTTCCCAAGCATGGTGGAGCATGCACTGGTGGAATATCCAGACATTCTTCCAAACGCTTGGCAGATGTTTCTAGAATTCTTTCAACACCTTTGGTTTGGATTTCTAAATCTGCCTCAGTATTTTTCATTGTTTGTAGATCAGTTTTGGCTATTTCTGCTGGTGCTTCTAGTCCAGTTTCAACACCTGTTGGTGGCTCTTGATCATGACACATATGTGCTGCAGCCACACCTTCTTGCGCTTCCTTAAGCAACATGTCACCTTTACCTGATTTACCATTGTTGTGGCTAGCCATCATCGAACCATTATCAATAACTGTGTGTGTAGACAACTCCATCTGCCCTGCAATCGATTCAGCATCTGTGCAATATTCTTCTGGCCTGTCACCACTGTTCACACTGACAGGAGCCTCATTTGTGTTGTCAGAGGACTCCTTGAAGTCTGGCTCAGCTACTATATTTAGCAGAGTATCTGCCACACCTTCTGAACCATTTTGACTCTCTTCTGCATTTCCTGTAGCTTCAAACTTTTCTTCAACATCTATACATTGTGCCTGGGAATCGTCAGACGCTTGAACATTTTCTCCTATTGTGTCTTCCAGGGTAGTAGAAAGTCCAATATCCTTCATTACTGTTAATGCTTCAATCTCCTCTCTGCAGCCCTGGCCTTCTGATTCTTGTAACCTATTTTGACCATCTTCTACAGATTTACTTTTGTTTTCATTGGACAGCTCTTTTTTACATGAGTTTCGATCAGATACTCCTGCCTTAAGTGCAACATCAGTGCTGCCTATGGCCTCGAGGAGGTTTTCTTCAAGTTCCTTTGCAGTCTCTACAGAGATGGTCTGTTCAGATTCCACATTTTCATTTCTTGTTTCGATACCCAACCCTCCTTTCCCTGCAGCATCTTCATTTCCTTCAGTCACTTGTTCTTCAACAGTAGTCTCACCACGGTTCTCTTCTTCCTGTTGCATCTCCATAAACATTGTTTCTTCAGTTGCCTCATTCTTCTCGATTATTTCTTCGGCTATAGTGAGGTCTCCAGCTTGCTCTTTATTTGGGGCATCTGGATTTTCACACTCAATAGTGGATATTTCAACTGGATATTCTTCTGATTCCTGTGTGATCATTCCCTTGCCATCTTCTACCTCTGCCATGTCTCTCTTGGATTTGTTTGTATCCCAAGAAGCCAAGATTATAAATTGAACCCAAGCTGTTGTGATCAGGTTTCTAAATCTTCACAAATTTAACTTTTTCTTTCCTTCAAGCGTTGCAACCTGTTGGGCTTTTGTACCTTTGAGAAGAAAGTGTCTTTGTTGAAGATTCTATCTCCTTATTTGGTTTTGTGCCAAATGTTTTGATAACACCCTATGAAACACTTTGGAAGGTTTCGGTGCGTTAGCAGTGCTATATAAACGCAAGTTGTTGTTGGTATCTTTTAGGCCAATTTCTGTTTAAAAACAAACAAAAAGGATTACGATGATTGCATTTAAAGACCAAATAATGTTCCTAGTTCAGAAATGCAAATATTACACCACTACCTTGAAACTCAGACTATCTATGAGTCCACAGAATTTTCAATCTTCTCCTCAGCCTTTCCTGTTTGAATCTCCACAACGTCACAACAGCAGGGGCCAATCAACTCTTAGTGATGTTTTCTGAGAGTCTCAAATTGAACTATCCTCCAAGAATTTAACATGGGTGTTACGCAGTCTGTGCTTCACAGCAATGTTAAACATGGGTAAGTGTAAATGTAGAGTCAAGACTTGCTCTGAATCCTGAGCTGAGTCATGTCCTGCTTCAAAGCTTTGGTTCTGGATTCAGACTGCATTTACATCATTGCTGTGATAACTATATGAAGCCATTTCCCTAGAGTTAAAATGTAAATGTAATTCTAACACAGAATTATTAATTCCAGAATGGTATGGTTCCTTACGATATACTGAGTTTTAATAAGAGGATTTCAGAAATAATGAAAGCTAAATAAAATGCTTGATTAGCTAGACAAAAGAATATGACAAAACACAACATGATTTATGAGCTCTGTTTAATTGTATTCAGAGTGTAGAATATCATTGTGACTAAGCCCTGATGTAGAAGTGGATTGGAAAGTAAAGTCCTATAAATTAAGTTCAAGCTAAGAAAAGTGTTTGCAAATTTTAAATGATTAATTTTTTTCTTAATCAGGTGTGAAAATAATTTATAGCCTGGAGTGAATGTGCCCTCTAATGAAAATAGAATATTCATTTTCTTGTAAAAGCTAACAAAATCACAGTGGTAGTTTCGAGATATTCAATTTCCAAAAATGTAGCTTAAACAGTTTACCCGTTACAGGGGATGAAGCATTTGCCTGCACAGTGATTCTTCAAACGTTAACACATGGTGTGAAATGTTTTTAAAATGTAATGAGGACATTGTGGTAGAATCAGACAGTGCAGAAGGAGGCTATTCGGCCCATCATGCCTGTGCCAGCTTTTTGAAAAAGCTATCCAATTCGTCCAACTGCCCTGATCCTTGCCTTACAGCCCTGCGATTTTTTTCATTTTTGGTATTTATCTAATTCTCTTGCGAGATTTAATATTAAATCTGCTTTGACTGCTCTTCGGGGCAATGCATTGTAGCATTTTGAGAATCACTTGGACAATTTTGCTTCCTTTTAAATAGCACAGTTATTTGATGTCAAAAAGCACAAGTTAGCCATTAAAAAAAGACACTGATTACCTGGTACAAGTCTTTTCGTAAAGTTTCAAGGAGGTCCACTCCACTTGGGACAGTGCTATTCTCCTCTTAACACCTCACTCCCAAGTCTTGAGAGACGTATTGATTTTCTAGATTCATATTCATACGCACTGATTCATATCGAGCCACTGTTTGCTGCTGAGTGTACTGGGGAACCTTTGGAGAAAAATCATCAGTATTTCAATTATTATAGCGTACCTGAGATCCCACCGAAGGCGAGGTGAGGACTGTCTGCTGGCTGTTTGCAGTGCAGCACAGGAAACAGCATGGAAATGGTTCAAAATAACAAGAGCAAATCCAAGGAAGCTGCTGTGAGATTGGCAATGCTGCCTGGCAGAGGGTTCTGCTTGAGACAACTGCAAGCTTTCACGGCATGTCAATAAGTCAAAATGAAAAGATTCTTTCATAACAAGGAGCCTGGAGTTAATGCTCAGCCAGTTCAGGATAACTAAGTATAGACTAACCTGGCAGTGCATCGGTTAGAGAGCCAGTGTTTTTATTGATAAAACTCAAAATAAGCAGTTTAAAAGAATTAAACCTAGAAACATGGAAAATAGGAGCAGGAGTCGGTCGTTCAGCCCTTTGAAGTCGCTCCACCATTCAATATGATCATGACTGACCCTCTATCTCAACGTCGTACTCCCTCTCTCTCCCTACACCCCTTGACACCTTTAGAGTCTAGATATCTATCTATATTCTGTGACTTGGCCTCCACAGCCTTCTGTGGTAGAGAACTCCACAAGTTCACCACCCCCTGAGGTATTAGTGAGTAATTGTGATTAATATAATTATATTCTATTGACTTAAGTGATTTTGAATAGCGACACCAGTTGGGGTTGAATGAGTTCTTGGAATTGGACAATATCTCAAGTTATATCTGAACCCGAGCCCCGTTCGATTGGCTGAGGACAACAGAGGCCGTTGCCCATCCCTTCAGAATGGCATTTGCTTATCTCTTAGGACTGACAGCTGTGGCTCGAGGGATGGCTTTCAATAGATCCCAACGAAATAAATGCTCAGCTACGTACAAAACCCTGAGCCAGAATCAGGTCGTTTATGAATAATTTAGCACCGGATTCCCATGAAGATGCTGTGCATTAACAGGAGGGAAGTGTTGCCCACCTGGCCACACTCCAGCCCTGAATCTAATGGCAACCTGCACCCACCGGAATCGGCCAATGCCAGGCCAAGGAAACAATCAGCAATAGGGTAAAGCTAACCTCTGAAATGGCCTAACAAGCCACTCAGTTCAAGGGAAATTAGGAATGGGCAACAAACGCTGGCCTTGCCGGCAACACTCACATCCCATGAGAGAATAAAGAAAATTGAGACCCATTGCAAATACTTACACACTCCTGATAACACCCTGTTCTAACTTCTAAATATTTAGCAACAACTCAAAGAAAAATATCGCGGAACCAAGGCTTTTTTAAGAATGCAACATTTAGTGGGTCACAAGTACAGAAAGTATAATCTGCTTCTTATTTTTCTGGCTTTGGAATAGAAATAAAGAAAGAATAAATAAAAACAAATGCTATAAGGAACGTGAGAGATAACGGAAAATGATTGATGTGAGCTATTGAGGGCTTCTGGAGCTCACTTGATCGTTTTCAGGGACTGTGTCGGAATTTCAGAGCTTTTTCCCTCTGGGTTTATTTTGCTTTCCCAGACATGGTGGTGTGTGGGTTGTGCCATCTCTTTATTGTAGAGTTTGAACATCTTCATTTACTTAGAACCATAGAAAAGTTACAGCACAGAAGGAGGCCACTCGGCCCATCTTTTCCATGCCAGCCCGAGGACACCCAGGTGCCCTTTCTAATCCCACCTTCCTGCACCCGGCCCACAGCCCTGCAGCTTACAGCACTTTAGGTGCAGATCCAGGTACTTTTTAAAAGAATTTAAAGTTTCTGCCCCTTACCACCAACTTGGGCAGCGAATTCCAGACACCCACTACCCTCTATGTAAAAAAGTTCTTCCTCATGTCCCCCCGATACCTTCTGCCACTTATCTTGAATCTATGTCCCCTGGTTCTAGAATTCTCCATCAAGGGAAACAATTTTACCCTATCCACTCTATCTATTCCCCTCATAATTTTGTACACCTCAATCAAGTCACCTCTCAGCCTTCTTTGCTCTAAGGAAAATAACCCCAACCTATCTAATTTCTCCTCGTAGCTACACTTTCCTAACCCTGGCAACATTCTTGTAAACCTCCTCTGTACTCTCTCCAGAGCTATTACGTCCTTCCTGTCATGTGGTGACCAGAACTGCACACAATACTCCAGTTGTGGCCTCACCAATGTTTTATACAGTTCCAACATTATATCCTTACTTTTATATTCTATATCTCTGCCAATGAAGGAGAGCATTCCATATGCCTTCTTTACAACCTTGTCTACTTGAACTGCTGCCTTCAGGGACCTGTGTACTTGTACGCCAAGATCTCTCACTTCATCTACTCCTCTTAGTATATTCCCATTTATTATGTAATCCCTGTAACTGTTTGACCTCCTTAAATGTATGACCTCACATTTCTCTATGTTAAAATCCATCTGCCACTTTACCGCCCACTCCACCAACCCATCTATATCGTTTTGGAGATTATGGCTATCCTCTACACTATCCACTACTCGGTCAATCTTTGTGTCATCTGCAAATTTCCCAATCGTGCCCCTCACGTTCACGTCCAAATCGTTAATATATAACACAAACAGCAAGGGTCCCAACACTGAGCCATGTGGAACACCACTTGAGACAACTTTCCATTCGCAAGGGCATCCATCGACCATTACCCTTTGTTTCCTGTTACAAAGCCAACTTTTTATCCAGTTTGCCACATTACCCTGAATCCCATGGGCTTTTACTTTCCTGACCAATCTGCCATGTGGGACCTTGTCAAATGCCTTGCTAAAATCCATGTACACAACATCCACTGCACTACCTTCATCAATTCTTCTTGTCACTTCCTCAAAGAATTCAATCAAATTTGTGAGGCAAGACCTTCCTTTAACAAATCCATGCTGACCATCCCTGACTAGTCCATGCCTTTCCACATGACAGTTAATCCTATCTCGCAGGATTGATTCTACTCATTTGCTCACCACCGATGTAAGACTCACTGGCCTATAATTGTTTGGCATTTCCTTTGATCCCTTTTTAAACAATGGAACTACGTTTGCATTTCTCCAGTCCTCCGGTACCTCCCCTGTATCTAGTGAATATTGGAAAATCATCCTCAGAGCATCTGCTATCTCCTCCCTGACTTCCTTCAGCAGCCTCGGAAACAATCCATCTGGCCCTGGTGACTTATCAACTTTCAAGGATTTCAACCCTTCGAGTACTTCCTCTCTCTTTATAACTATCCCGTCAAATATCTCGCAATGTTCCTTCTGGACTACTATATCTACATCCTCCCTTTCTTTTGTAAACACGGAGACAAAATATTCATTCAAAACCCTTCCCACAGCCTCTGCATCTACACACAAGTTTCCATCTTCATCTCTGATAGGTCCCACTTTTTCCTTAACTAATCTTTTAGCATTAATGTATTGGTAAAACATCTTTGGGTTATCTTTAACTTTACTTGCTAATCTTTTTTCATGCCCTCTCTTTGATTTCCTTATTTCCTTTTTTACTTCGTCCCTGCACTTCCTATATTCGTCTAGGCTATCTGCAGTGCTTAGTTCTTTGTGCCTGTTGTACGCTTTCTTTTTCTGTTTGATCTTCCCCTGTATTCCTCTAGACAACCAGGGGGGTCTAGATTTGGCAGTACCACTCTTATTTTTGTAGGGGTCATGTCTACTTTGTACAATTAGAATCTCGCTTTTTAGTGCTTCCCACTGGTTTTCCATTGTTTTATCCTCCAGCAGTGCTGTCCAGTCCACCTCAGCCAAGTCCCTTCTCTTTTCTGCAAAATTTGCCTTCCCCCAGTTCAAGACTTTTACTCCTGCCTTATCTCTGTCCTTTTCCATGGTAATGCTAAATCTAACTGAATTGTGATCACTGTCCCCGATATGGTCGCCAACTGTCACTTCACCCACTTGCCCTTCTTCGTTCCCCAAGACTAGGTCTAGAATTGCATCTCCTCTCGTTGGGTTTGACACTAATTGGTTGAAAAACTTTCCTGGACACACTGCATGAATTTTTCTCCCTCAGTGCCCCCTATATTGTTTGAATCCCAGTTGATATTAGGATGGTTGAAGTCTCCTACTATTATTGCCCTCTTGTTCTTACAAGCAGAAATTTGCCTATGTATTTGTTCTTCTATCTCCCTTTCACTATTTGGGGGTCTGTAGTATACTCCCAGTAGTGTGACTGCCCCTTTTTTATTTCTAAGCTCAATCCATAAAGCCTCGTTTGTTGACCCATTTAGTATATCATCCCTTCTCACAACTGGAATTGATTCTTTAACCATTAGTGCTACCCCCCTCCTTTTTTATCTCCTACTCTATTGTGTCTGAAGACTCTATAACCAGGGATATTTAGCTGCCAGTTTTGTCCCTCCTTTAGCCAGGTCTCCGTTATAGCAATGACATCCTGCTGCCATGTGTCTACCTGTGCCCTTAATTCATCTACCTTGTTTGTAATACTCCTTGCATTGAAGTACAAACAGTTTAACCCTGTCAATTTCCCTTGCTGGACACTTTTTAAACTTTGCTTCTCCTGTAACTCCATGTCTATCATAACATCCCTAGCTAATGGTCCACCTCCATTTTTCTGATCTGAATCTGACCTATCTGATCCTACTCCCGGGATCCCATCCCCCTGCCACACTAGTTTAAATACTCCCCAACAGAACTAGCAAAAGCCCCTGCAAGGACACTGGTCCCAGCTCTGCCTGGGTGCAGCCCGTCCAGTTTGTACAGGTCTCACCTTCCCCAGAACCGGTCCCAGTGCCTCAAGAATCTGAATCCCTCCCGGCTACACCATCTCTCCAGCCACGTGTTCATTTGGTCTATCCTCTTATTCCTGCTCTCGCTAGCACGTGGAACTGGGAGTAATCCTGAGATTACTACATTTGAGGTCCTGCATTTTAATTTATCTCCTAACTCCCTGTAATGAGCTTGCAGGTCCTCATCCCTTAGTTTACCTATGTCGTTGGTACCAATGTGTACCACGACCACTGGCTGTTTACCTTCCCTCCCCAGAACGTCCTGCAGCCGCTCCGTGACATCTTGGACCCTGGCACCAGGGAAGCAACATACCATCCTTGATTCATGTTTGCGGCCACAGAAGTGTCTGTCTATGCCCCTAACTACTGAATCCCCTATCACTATAGCCCTGCCACCTGTTTTCCTCCTGCCATTCTGAGCAGCAGAGCCACCCATGGTGCCGTGAACTTGGCTGTTGCTGCTTTCCCCTGAGAGGCCATCCCCTCAAATAGTATCCAAAGCGGTAAAACAAAAACAAAAATACCTGGAAAAACTCAGCAGGTCTGACAGCATCTGCGGAGAGGAATACAGTTAACGTTTCGAGTCCGAATGACTCTTCATCAGAACTGCCAAAGCGGTATATCTCTTAGAGAGGGGGATGACCACAGGGGACTCCTGCGCTACCTTCCTGAGTCTTTTACTGTTCCTGATGGTCACCCATTCCTTTTCAGCCTGTGTAATCTTCACCTGCGGTGTAACCACCTCACTAAACGTGCTATTCACTTGGATAAGGAGTAACGTTAGAGCCTGTCTGTATGATGGAGATGAATTAATATTAGTAGATATGGTTATAAACCCAGGACATTTCACTGTTCCTATCAGGAATATTGCTGCTATTGTGAAGGTTCCATCTGTTATGGCTGTAATTATACAATGGAAGAATGCAACTTGGGTTGAAACAAATGGCATCGAATCACTTGAACACAATGTCCTCAGGTATCTTATTCATCATTTAAAAAAATTCTTTCACAAGATGTGGGAATCGCGGGCTCAGTTAGCGTTTGTTGCCCATCCCTAATTGCCCCCGAGAAGGTTGCGCTGAGCCGCCATCTTGAACCATGGTACAGTCACAGTGTTGTTAGGGAGGGAGTTCCAGGATTTTGACCCGGCACAGTGAAGGAACGGCCGATATATTTCCAAGTCAGGATGGTGGGAACGGTGATATATTTCCAAAACAAAAACAGAATTACCTGGAAAAACTCAGCAGGTCTGGCAGCATCGGTGGAGAAGAAATCAGTTAACGTTTCAAGCCTTCACAGCCCTTCGGCAGAACTGAAGCATAGTTAGGAGAGGGGTGAAATATATTTCCAAGGCAGGATGGCGGGAATGGGGATATATTTCCAAGGCAGGATGGTGAGTGGCTTGGAGGGGAACTTCCAGGTGGTGGTGTTCCCATCTGTCTGCTGCCCTTGTCCTTCTAGATGGTGGTGGTCATGAATTTGGAAGGTGCTGTCTAAGGAGCCTTGGTGAGTTCCTGCAGTGCATCTTGTAGATGGTACACACTGTTGCGACTGTGCGTCGGTGGTGGAGGGAGTGAATGTTTGTGGATGGGGTGTCAATCAAACAGGCTGCTTTGTCCTGGATGGTGTTGAGCTTCTTGAGTGTTGTGGGAGCTGCACTCATCCAGGCAAGTGGAGAGTATTCCATCACACTCCTGACTTGTGCCTTGTAGATGGTGGACAGGCTTTGGTGGGGGGGGGGGGAGTCAGGAGGTGAGTGACTCGCTGTAGAATTCCCAAATCCCTGACCTGCTCCTGTAACCACAGCAGTTAATGTGGTTCTTGTCGAATGAGCCGGACGGAGATAACCCCTAACCAAGAGCGGGGCGTGGGCTGGGAGGCCACCTTCAACGGTCTCCATTCGGATTGGGTAATCCGCGCGTCAATCAGGGCTCCGTTCGAGAGCGCCGAGAGGGATTGGCCAACCCCGATGTCGGTCGCGAGCAGGTCCCCGCCTCCGTGCCGTTGACATGCGATCTGACCAAAACAAAAACAAGACTGCCTGGTAAGCCCGCCCAATTGGTCCTGAGATCAGGCCCGCCTCCTCGGGCTAATACCTTGCTTCGATTGGACAACCGGAAACGTCAGTCATGAGTTCCATACGCCGATTGGTCAAGAGGGCAGCACAGCTCGGCCCGAATCGTCCAAATATTTGATAGCAACTTATTCAGGTTCGCTGATTCGGATATGAAAAACCATCGTATTATCGCCCTTAAAACAAATTATTGCGGCTATTAAGACATGAAAGAAAACAGAAAAAAAGCTGCATTTATATGTCTTGTGCTATTTGCATTGACAACCATGCGAGAGTTCCGTAATCTCGCTTTCCTACCATCGAAAATACATGATTTTACCGGCAAATCTTATTTTAAGATTATCTAACCAACATGAAGCGTTGCAAGCTTTTTTTTTAAAACGTTTTTGTTTCGAGAAATTGCTGCTCTGATTCTAAATGGGCGAAAGGGGCGGGTGTTTCTTTACCCCGAGGTCCTATTGGTCCGCTAGGCGACGATGGCACCGCTTTCTTGGCTTTCCCGAGGTGTGATTGGCCAAGAGAGCCGTCAATCAGAGGAGGGACCCGTTGCTAAGGGGCGGGGCTGCGGCCTAGTTATGTTGCTGCGCGGAAGAGATCCTGAGTAATCGTGGGGGGGGGGAGGTGAGCAGGTAAGTGAAGATGTCGCCGATATAAACGGTCCCCGAGTGTGAGCTGGGACTTTACATGTTCGAAAATACAACAAACTGTCAGTAAATAAACAGCTGCCTGATTTTCTACGACCTCCTGCGCATGTTAATTAAATCCCGAGGACTTGTGGTCTGGGCAGCTGGAGAATTCAGGGCCCCGGGTGCATTAATGATCATTCATTTTGATATTTCGTTAAAATGAATGGATGATTGAAGGTCTGGAGCAGAAACGGAGGCTGTTTGGCCCATCTTGCTGGTACTAGCTGAAAAAAGAGCCATCCAGTCTCATCCCCACCCCCTTCCAGCTCTTGGTCCATAGCCTTGTAGGTTCAGGCATTTCAAGTGGCAACATGATGAGGGTTTCTCCCTCCACTTTCCTCCTAGGTAGTGACTTCCAGACCCCTACCACCTTCTGTTTTTTCTTGTGTGTATATGGGTGTTGTTGGTATAGCCAGTGTTTGTTGCCCATCCCTAATTGCCCTTCAGAAGGTGGTGGTGCGCTGCCTTCTTGAACCGCTGCAGTCCCTGTGGTGTATGTACTGTGCTGTTAGGGAGGGAGTTCCACGTGTTTACCCAGCGACAGTGAACTAACGGTGATATATTTCCAAGTCAGGTTGGTGAGTGGCCCTTGTCCTTCTAGATGGTAGTGGTTGTGGGTTTGGAAGGTGCTGTCTAAGGAGCCTTGGTGAGTTCCTGCAATACATCTTGTAGATGGTACACACACTGCTGCTACTGTGCGTCAGTGGTGGAGGGAGTGAATGTTTGTGGATGGGGTGCCAATCAAGTGGGCTGCTTTGTCCTGGATGATGTCAAGCTTAAATAAAAACAAAAAGCTAAAAGCTACTGCGGATGCTGGAAATCCAAAACAAAAACAGAATTACCTGGAAAAACTCAGCAGGTCTGGCAGCATCGGTGGAGAAGAAATCAGTTAACGTTTCGAGTCCTCATGACCTGCCGAAGGGTCATGAGGACTCGAAACGTTAACTGATTTCTTCTCCACCGATGCTGCCAGACCTGCTGAGTTTTTCCAGGTAATTCTGTTTTTGTTTATGATGTCAAGCTTCTTGTGTTGTTGGAGCTGCACTCATCCAGGCAAGTGGGGAGTATTCCATCACACCCCTGACTTGTGCCTTGTAGATGGTGGACAGGCTTTGGGGAGTCAGGAGGTGAGTTACTTGCTGCAGAATTTCTAGCCTCTGACTTGCTCTTGTAGCCACAGTATTTATATGGCCAGTTGTTTCTGGAGTTTATTTCAACAGACTGGAGGTTAAAGTCCCACTCTGGGGTTTCTAATCAGGGGAACGTTCCGGTGCTCCCACCTACAGCGTCCAAATCGATTTTGATACTGGACCATGTAATGGAAATGATAGCTTAAATATGACTAAACTTGCCCATATTGTAAATTGGACTTTATTCCTCTGGCAGTATTGGACTTTAGATACAGTGAAGATCAAAATGTGGATGTCCTTGCATTCTAATAGAACCATGGCATGGTACAGAGGAAGGTCATTTGGCCTATCGTACCTTTGCTAGCTATTTGAAATTGTCTAACTTGTGTCTCTCCTCTTTCCCTATAGCCCTGTTCATGCTTCACTTCACTTGAAATATTTATCCAATTCTCTTTGGCAGTTACCATTGAATCTGCTTCCAACAAGCTTGCAGACATCGGGTTCCGGATCACAGCTCTTTAATAATTTTCTAACGTTCGTGTAGATATGGTACTTTGGTTCTGCACTGCGTTCTGCAAAGTTGCATTGTTAAGCTTTCTTTTAAGCACATCATTTTTTTTCTTCCTCCCATCTTCCTAGGAATTCCTAAGAATGATTGAGATAATTTGCAACGATCGTTTAGGAAAGAAAGTCCGAGTGAAGTGCAAGTATCCTTTTAAGATGGGTAGTGCAACATTACTGTCTTTTTAATTGGAATATTTACAGCCATTAAGTGAACTCTTCTGTTGGTTTCTTAACTGTTGATTATGGGCTATATAATTAGTTATAATTATTAGAACATAAGAAATAGGAACAGGTGTAGACCATTCGGCCCCTCGATCCTGCTCCGCCATTCAATAAGATCATGGCTGATCTACTTCTGTTTTGATTTCCACATTTCCATCTACCCCCGATAATCTTAGACTCTGATTAGGCAAGGGAATCAATCTACCTGTGCCTTAAAAATATTCAATGACCCCACCTCCACCACCTTCTGAGACAGAGAGTTCTAAAGTTGCACAGTCCTCTGAGAGAAAAAAATCCTCTTCATCTGCCCTAACTTTAAAACAGTGACCCCTAATTCTGGACTCACCCACAAGAGGAAACATCCTTTCAACGTCCACCTTGTCAAGGCTGTTCAGGATCTTGGAAACTTCAATCAAATCGCCCCTCACTCTTCTAAACGCCAGTGGAAACAAACCCAGTCTGTCCAACCGTTCCCCATAAGACAACCCACTCATTCCAGGTATCAATCTAGTAAACCTCCTCTGAACCGCCTCCAACGCATTTACATCCTTCCTTAAGTAAGGAGACCAAAACTGCGCGCACTATTTGAAATGCAGTCTAACCAATGCCCTATATAACTGAAGCATAACATCCTTACTTTTATGTTCAATCCCTCTCGTAATAAAGGATAGCATTCCATTAGCCTTCTTAACTACTTGCTGCATCTGCATACTATTTGTGACTCATGTACTGGAACACCTAGATCCCTTCGCACCTCAGAATTATGCAGCTGTTCACCATTTAAGTAATACTGTTTTTTTTTGTCCTTCCTGTCAAAGTGAACAACTTCACATTTTGCCACATTAAACACCATTTTCCAGATCTTTGCCCACTCACTCAACCTTTCTATATCCATCTGCAACCTCCTCATGTCGTCTTCACAACACACTTTCCTACCTATCTTTGTGTCATCTAGAAATTTAGCTACCATGTCTCCACTCCCGTTGTCTAAGTCATTGATGTAAATCGTGAAAAGCTGAGACCCCAGCACAGATCCCTGTGGGTCTCCACTCATCACATCCTGCCAATCAGAAAAAGACCCATTTATGCATACTCTGCATTCTGCCAGCCAGCCAATCTTCTATCCATACCCCATGTTACCCCCTACACCATGTGCTTTTATTTTTCCTAATAACCTTGATGTAACCCCTTATCAAATGCCTTCTGGAAACCCAAGTACAGTATGTCCACAGGCTCCCCTTTATCCACCGTGCGTGTTACACCTTCAAAAAAACTCCAATAAATTGGTTAAACATGATTTTCCTTTCACAAAACCATGCTGACTCTTTCCAATTGCCTTGAGCTCTTCTCAGTACCCAGCTAAAACCTCCTTAATGATCGATTCTAACAACTCCCCCATGACAGACATCAAGCCAACTGGCCTATTTCCCCCCTTGAATAGAGGGATTATATTTGCTACTTTGCATCTATTACTGGAATGTTTTTTGTATCTTCTGTAGTGAACACAGAGCAAAATGTTGGTTCATTTCATCTGCCGTTTCCTTATTATCTACTATTAACTCTCCATTGTCACTCTCTAGAGGACCAACACTCACATTACTTATTCTTTTCTTTTTTAAATACCTGTAAAAACTCTTGCTATCTGTCTTTAGATTTCTAACTAGCTTCCCCTCCTACTCTAATTTCTTTCTCCTGATTAGCCTTTTAGTCATTCCTTTCTATTCTTTATATTCTGACCAAATCATTTGTCCCGACACTCATCTTTGCGGAGTTGTATGCTTTTTCCTTAAGTTTGATGCTTTCCTTAACTTTTTTAGTTAACTATGGATGATGGGTTCTCCCTTTAGAATTTTTCTTTAGAATAGGAATGTACTTATTCTGAATACTCTGAAATATCCCCTTAAATGTCTGCCACTGATTCTCTACTGATCTTTCCTCTAGCCTAGTTTCCCAGTTCACTTCAGCTAGCTCAGCTTTTGTCCCCACATAGTTGCCCTTATTTAAGTTTAAGATACTAGTCTTAGATTCATACTTCACCCTTTCAAACTGAATGTAAAATTCAAGCATGTTGTGACCACTGCTACCTAGAGGTGCCTTTACCCTGAGGTCATTAATTAATCCTGTCACAATACACAATACCAAGTCTAATATAACCTGCTGTCTGGTTGGTCCCAGAAACTATCTTGAAAGCATTTTATGAACTCATCCCAGCTACTACTGCCAGTCTGATTTTTCCAGCTTATATGTAGATTAAAATCATCCATGGTTATTATTATCCCTTTATTGCAAGCACACAATATTTTCTCTTGAATACTTTGTCCTACACCGTGGTTACTGTTAGGGGGCCTGTAGACCACTCCCACTAATGACTTTTTTCCCCTACTATTCCTCATCTTCAAACAAACCGATTCTACATCCTGATCTCCTGAACCAAGGTCATCTCTAACTATTGCATCAATGCCCTCTTTGATTAACAGTGTTGTCCCTCCACCTTTTCCAAGCTTCCTATTCTTCTTGAAAGCCATGTACGCTTCAATATTAAGGACCCAATCTATGTCGTCCTACATCCATGTCTCCGTAATTGCTATCAGATCATATTTATTTACTTCAATGTGGGCCATGCATTCATAAGAAAGTAAATGAATGTTACGTGCATTCAGATAGAGAGCCTTCGGTTTTGTCTTTTTGTTACCTTTGTAATGTCTAGTCTTGACTGTTGATGTGTTCTTAGATTTTTTTCTCTATCCCTTCCTACCATTCACTGACCCTCATTTCTCATTACTATTTCCCTCCCCTGTCTTGACTCTACTCCTTAAATTGCTACTTCTACCCAAGCTTAACCCTCAACCCCCTTGACTTCACTAGTTTTGTGATTTGTGAGGACACTTGTCCCAGCATGGTTCAGGTGTAAACCGTCCCAACGGCACACCCCCACTTTCCCCAGTACTGATGCAAGTGCCCCACAAACCGGAACCCGCTTCTCCCTCACCAGTCTTTCAGCCACACATTCACTTCTCTAATTTTATTTGCCCTATGTCAATTTGTACGTGACTCAGGTAATAATCCAGAGATTGCTACCTTTGAGGTTCTGCTTCTTAATTTGGTATCTAGCTCTTCATGCTGACTTTGCAGAATCTCTTCCCGATTCTACCTGTCACTGGTACCTAAATGGACCACGACAACTGAATCCTGCCTCTCCCACTGCAAGTTCCCTCCAGCCCTGAGCAGATGTCCCAAATCCTGGCACCGGGCAGGCAACATAGCCATCTAGACTCTCACTCTCCTTACTGCAGAGAACAGTGTTTACCCGCTACTGCCACTACATTCCTTCTTGCTCCCCCTGCTTGAATGGCTTCCTATGCCACAGTGCCATGGCCAGTCAGCTCGTCCACCTTGCAGATCTCACTTTCATCCACACAGGTTGTGAGTACCTCAAACCTGTTTGACAATTGCAAAGTCTGAGGCTCCTCCACTACTGCCTGCTCTGTCCCATTACCTGCCTCATTGACAGTCACATCCTGCTGACCAAAACAGATGACCCGCTTCTAAGAGGTGTGACTGTCATCTGGAACAAAGTATCTAGATATTTCTCCACCTCCCTTATGATGTGCAGTGTCTGCTTTTTGGCTTCCAGATTAATAATTCTGATCCCAAATTCCTCAAGCTGCTTAGACTTCCTGCAGATGTGTTTGCCATGGATCGCCTTGGCATCCAAAAGCTCCCGCGTCCCACTGCTGCAACATCCTCACTGCAGCTGAAACAGCGCGCGCTCCTCAGCTCCGCTCCAACTCCCAGTAAGGTAGGCCTCACTCGAATCTCTGGTCTGTATTTATAGGCCCACCTCAGCTCCTGACTGTTTCCTGCAGGTCCACTCTTCTCTGACTGGGGTGTGATGGGGTGGTTATCTTATTAGCCCAAAATTATTAGTTATAATTGAGTGAAAATTGGAAACAAAATGTTTTGGGGTGTCAGAACTGCAGCTTGTTATACAAATCTGTGGTGTTTGAGGCTCTGCCTTTTTTTTCAGCTAAGCAAAAGGTTTGGTTGCTCCTGTCTTAAATGAATAAAGGCCTAAACTGGATGGTGTGGTCCGCACTGTCTGAAGCTGCAGTGAAGGTGAAGGGGGATAATGCACTATGGTAACAGTCACACAGAATGTACTTTACGACTTTACAAAAGTAGGCCACATGAGCAGTAAAAACAGAATGGCACGAACTTGGAGACTTCTTTTTCCTTAATTTCTGCCTCCAGTCCTGATGATAGCATAAAAGACCTGAAGAAATTGATAGCTGCGCAGACTGGAACAAAATGGGACAAGCTCGTCCTAAAGAAATGGTTTGTTCTTATGTTCTCTTATATAGCTTAGTGGCACTAATTTCCTGAATTACATAGAATTTGCAGCACAGAAACAAACTCCGGCATACACCTGGGCTTCAGATGAGCCTCCTCTCGTTGTTTGCTTCATCTAACCCTATCAGCATATCCTCCTACTTGTTTAATGTGCTTATCTAGAATGCTAATCACCTTTTGCAAAAAAAAATTAAATTGGGCAGATATTTATTGAATTTATCTCGATGTAAAAAGAATTTCATTCCACGTGTGTGGATTGTAACTTTTCAGCATTTTGGTCCTTGTGTGGAAATTGGAAGCATCATCTTGTAATGTCCCAGTGGATTATTTGTTCTAATTTAACTTGTTCTGATTCCAGGTATACCATCTTCAAGAATCACGTTCAGTTGCAAGATTGTATCTTTTGATGTTATAAAACTATGCCAATAGCTTCCAGCCTTTTCTGTATGAATGGGGGCAGAAGGGATAAGAAAATACTTAGACACTCCTTACACTACCCTGTTCTAACTTCTAGAAGCTTGTCTACAAAAGGAAAATATTGCTGAACAAAGATTTTTTTTTTCCTATTAGTTTGCAACATTTGCAAGTCAAAAATACAGAGAGTGTAATCTGCTGACTTCAGAACCCTAGGGAGGTCAAGATCCCACAGTGAAGACTCATGGTCCACACGCAAGTGTAGAACATTTTGTGGTTATTGAATAGAGATGCATATTGATGAGCACAGGTAAAGTCTTGGGAGCAGAGTGTATTGGCAAACTATTCTCCCATCAACAAGGGTAATTTTAACCATGACTTTAAGGAAGAATTGCACCTATTGGAAGGTAGCTGCTCCTGTTTCATACCATAGAAACAATTGTCCTTGTGCACCTGCCCACGCACCTGTCCAAAGGGTGATTTATAGGGAAAAAATTTGTTTGTCTGGTTACAGTAGATTTCAAGGTTGAGTAACATGAAGGATGGGATAGAACCTTTACTTTAGGTTTGCTTTTGGCTTTGAGTACTGAATGGACCAAATGCAGAGTAAGTCTTTTAAGTGTGACCTCCTTCCTCCCCTTTTCACCCTTCCCAAATCTGAATGCAACTCCTCTTTCCTGTACCAGCCGCCTCCTGACTTCTTGAAGACTACCAATTGCCGTCAAATTAAGCACAATTTTGCTTGACTTAGTCTAATAGGAACTCAGTTGAGACTATATCTGTAACCATTCACTTGGGACCGTTCTGCCAGATGTCAGAGATTTTATTCCTTCTATCCACTGTTTCTATCTGGCCTGCTGCATATCGTTGTGATGCATTATGCTACCTTATTCACCCTGGATCCACATAGTCTCCTGGGAGATGCATAAAAAGGATTAACGGGCCAATTAGAGGAAAAAATATCCAGACTATTTCTCTCTGAGCACTTTAGATGGTTGAAACTAGTCACAAGAAATTGTGTTGACACTTTGTTGTAGGATATCCAACCCTTGAATGAGATGACCTGTTCACCAGCCAAGGGCCTGTTCAATTAGTCTCTGGGAATAGAAATGCTGCCTAACATCAAGTCTAGTCCTGCCATGGCATAGCTTATAAGTGTGACCCCAGTCCATGTAAATGCAATCCAGCTCCTTCGTTATTTTCTAAACCTTGATCCAATTACCAGAGTCTCTAACTTTTCTACAGTATATAGACTGATGAGCTTGTTTGGGTGATGAAGATATTTTAATCCGGATAATGCTCTTGTGGCTCTTCTCTGCATCTTTTCCTGCTACCCAACCATATTATTGGAAAATCAACACTGGAGCCAATATTCTAAAGGAGGTCTAACCCACATCTTGTACAAGGGAAACATTTTATCTTGGTAAATTATCATGTGAATAGAGCCTAGATCTTGCTTGTTTTGAAACTGCAGCATTATACTTGACCATGATCATTTTGAGAGTGATGTTCTTAACACCCAGCTCCTTTTCTTTCACCAATGGCCTCTAATCTGTTCACTGCACATTGTGCACGTATTTAGCATGAGACTTGTTTGCATGCATAACATTATATTTTTAAATTAAATGCTATTTGCCAATTGTTGGACCATTTCTCCAACAAATTCCGCTGTTTGCAGGAATTGAGGATTCTCTCAGTTTTAATACTCGCACATAATTTGTAAATTCTGAAAACCTGTGGATCATCTCCCCAACTCTTAAAGCAGGTTATTAATACCAGTTGTAAATAGCAAAATTCCTAACATCAATCTCTGTGGAACAGTAGCCACTTGCAAACCAGATTCAAACCCATTGACAACTTTTTGCCTCCTAGCATTCAGGTTAGGATTTAATTGGACACCTTAATGCAGCCTGTGCATTCTAAGCATTTATACGCCTTAACCAGGCTGCTTTCAGATGAGATCCATGATGGAATGAACCTGGAGCTGTACTACCAGTAAAATATATCCCCCTGAGGAGGCCAAGCTTATCACCAACCATCAACACCATTCAGCTGAGAGAAACGACTTATGACTTCACAATGAAGTTTTGTTTGCTTTTCTGATGAACACTGATCATTTGTTTTTGCTTTATTGACCTATGTTCACCTTTTTTTTTAACATAATATTTCAGAACAGCTTTACTATCAGGTTTCTTGTCCGTGTCCAGTCTGAGGTTTCTAAATCCCAAAATTATAGATGGGTAAAGTTGTTTTGTCTGTGCTTCCTCCTTCCTTGCTATGTGTAATACTCAGTCTAGCAGTGATGGTGCTTCCCACAGCTGAGGTGTATCATTACACAACACTTTCCATTCTATTGTACTTGCAGAATGCTGACAATTTGCCCAGCATGGAGAGCGAAAAGACTTGCAAGAGATTGAAGTGCTCACTGAGTTAGGGAGGGGATGGATCTTGATAGTTTATTGAGGTTCAGTCTTTTGGGTTAATCTTGTAGAGGTTGGAAACGAGCATTTTTTTTTTCCCTGAGGGCATATGCAAGAAATTGTATTAGCAGGATGTTGGCAAGAGGGAATGCTAACTTGACTTCAAAATGATTTTGTCCCATGTGAACCGGGCAATGTCAGAGAACCATGTTAATATGCACACTTAAATTGGTTAAATAGAATTAAAATCCAGAGATTTGCCTCGCTGTGTCTCTGTTTCTAAGGGTGCACTTTTCACCCTGTGTAACCTGTACTTTGATACCAGATCTATGCACGGTGTTTATTAGCTGTCCCAGAAGCCTGCAAGGACAACTAATGCTAATATCTGATTAATACACCTTTTATTTCTAGATAATGCACTTGTCTTTAAATGGATAAAAATCACCCTCTTGACCTTGTGTCAGAACCAGTTTTTTTGCTTCCACCAGCTTAAACGTTCCCTCCCTCCACCACTGGTGCACAGTCGCTGCAGTGTGTATTATCTACGAGATTAATTGCAGCAACTTGCCAAGGCTCTTTCGACAGTACCTTCGAAACCTTTGACGTCTACCACCTAGAAGGATAGGGTAGCAGGTGCATATGTGCAAGCTCCTATCCAGTGCGCACACCATCCTGACTTGGAACTATATCGCTGTTCCCTTTCTGTCGCTGGGCCAAAAATTTGGAATTTCCCAACAGCACTGTGGCTGTACCTACATCCCATGGACTGCAGTGAATCAAGAAGGCGGCTCATCACTTTTCAAGGGCAATTAGGGATGGCAACAAATGCAGGTTTGCTAGCCACACAATCAAAGAACAAATAAAATGAACTGTTCCAATATGCATTGCAGCTATCCTATCCTCTTCTCTATCAGTAGTTTCATGCAGAGTAGATCCAGAAACTCCATAGTTTGTTGAAATGAACTGAATATACAGGACCAGCAGCTATCTGTAATTTACCCTTGACAATTTGCTTTTTGGATTCAAAATTAATTATGTTTTTGCAAAGCTACAAAAAGCTAATGCATCCCAATCAATGAAATGTGTAACTTTATGAAATCTATTGTTTCTTTTGCTACATAGCTTGCTATAATTGACACATTTTTCTTCTAATATGTTCATTGTTTTGGAACTAAAAGCTGCTGTAGAGACTTGTGTACTAATGTATTTTCTCTGGGATCTCAAAACTATTGAGGGCAGATGATTTCCCTCTCTCCCTCTTCATTCACCTGAATGTAAGTAGCCAGTGTGCCCTCATTCTGACCTGGTGTGAAGCAGTTGTATTTGTAGCCTTTACCCTGAAGCTGAAGTACTCTGAGGCCTGCTCCCTGATGGCACCTGGAACCAGAAGGGGAAATCCAACTGTGGTCCATCTGTATGGATGTCGGGTCTACCTGTCTCTTTGTTGTAACTGAAGAAAATCGTGTCAACACCAGGCTGGCTCACAAATGACTTGAGCTCATCCTTTAATTATTCTGTAAATTGATTGATATCAGATCGTACAAATGTCTATTGATGTCTAAAATATTTACTAATGGACATCGTAGGATCTCACAGTATAGAAGCAGGCCATTCGGTCTGTCATACCTGTGCTGGCTCTTCGAAACATCTACCCAGTCAGTCCCACCCTTCTTTCCCCATTTGAATCTACTTCCACTACCCATTCAGTTTATGCATTCCCAATCATAACTCGTATTTCTTCATCGATCCAATGTACATTCCAACGAGAAAGACAAATTCCAAGGGGAGGACCCACCGTCCATGGTTGACCAAAAAGTTAAAGAGGGTATCAAACTTAAAGAAAAAGCATATAATTACGCAAAGATGGGTGGCAGGTCAGAAGATTGCGCAGAATATAAAAAACAGCAAAGAATGACCAAAAGATTGATCAGGAAGAAAAATTAGAGTACGAGAGAAAGCTAGCTGGGAATATAAAGACACACAGTAAGAGTTTCTATAGTTATTTAAAAAAGGAGAGTTAAAAAAGTGAGTGTTGGTCCTATAGAAAATGAATCTGGGGAATTAATAATGGAAAATAAGGAGATGGCAGAATAATTGAATTTTGCATCGGTCTTCACTTTGGTTGATACAAGTAACATCCAAGAAATAGCTGTAAATCAGGAAATGGAAAAGACGGAGGAACTTGGGAAATGATACCCAGTAAATTGTTGGAGCCGCGGGCTGACAAGTCCCCAGGTACTGATGGACTTCATCCTCAGGCCTTAAAAAAAGTGGCTAGTGAGATAGTTGATGCATTGGTTGTAATTTTCTAAAATTCCCTAAATTTTGGGAAAGTTCCATTAGATTGGAAAATAGCAAATGTAACTCCTTTATTCACAGAGGGAGGGAGCCAGAAGGCAGGAAACAAAAGGCCTTTTAGCTTAACATCTGTCATAAGGAAAATGTTCAAAACTGTTATTAAAGACGTTATAGCAGGGCACTTGGCAAAATTCAGGGTAATCAGGCAGAGTCAATATGGTTTTGTGAAAGGGAAGTCATGTTTAACCAATTTATTGGAGTTCTTTGAAAAAGTAACATATGCTGTGAGTGAAAGGGAGCTGGTCAGTATTTAGATTTCCAGAAGGTATTTGATAAGGTGCCACATCAAAGGTTACTGTGAAAAAAGAAGCATATTATCTAAATGGTGACAGATTGCAGAGCTCTGAGATGCAGTGGGATCTAGGTGTCCTAATGCATGAATTGCAAAAGGCTAGTATGCAGGTGCATCAAGTAATTAGGAAAGCTTACAGAATGCAATACGAGGGGAATTAAATACAAAAGTATGGAGGTTATATTTCAGTTACACAGGGCATTGGTGAGACCACATCTGGATTACTGTGTACGGTCTTGGTCTTATTTAAGGAAGGATGTAAATGTGTTGGAAGAAGTTCAGAGAAGGTTTACTAAACTCATATCTGGAATGGGTGAGTTGTCTTATGAAGAAAGGTTGGACAGGCTAGGCTTGTATCCGCTGGAGTTAAGAGAAGTAAGAGGCAACTTGATTAACGTACAAGATCCTGAGGGGTGTCGACAGGGGAAGTGGAGACGATGGTTCCTCTTGTGGGAGAATCTAGTACTGGGGGCCACTGTTTAAAAAATAAGGGGTCGCCCATTTAGTACATAGATGAGAATTTTTTTTCTGTCAGAGGGTCATGAGTCTTTAGAACTCTTCCTCAAAAGGTGGTGGAAGCAGAGTCCTTGAATATTTTAAGGCAGAGGTAGTTAAGTTCTTGATAAGCAAGGGGGTGAAAGGTTATCGGGGGTAGGCAGGAATGTGGAGTTGAGGTGAAATCCATTCAGCCATGATCTTGTTGAATGGCGGAGCTGGTTCGAAGGGCCAAGTGGTCCACCCCTGCTCCTAATTCGTATTTTGATCATTGTTAAAATTTATTTGCTGCAGCTTTTTCTTGCATAGTAGATTTTCCTTGCTTTGTTGTTAGGAATGTGAATTTTGCAATAATATAGACAAACCACTGCAGCCCTGTGCCTATAGGACAAGAATGAAATTAACATGGAGTCAAATGCTTGAAATTTTTATTAAAAGTTAAATGATACATATACTCATGGCCAATATAATGAGATTATAAAGGATCCTTTGTTGCAGAAGATGCAGACATTACAGTCGGGTGAGTTCAACTCTTCAGGTGGTTCCCTTCTTAGTCATCCGCCTCACCGTACAAAGGGATTCTTTGTAAGCCTGGCTAAAAGGCCTTTACAGCATCTCCAAGACCGCACTCTTGATTTTATATTTGGTATTATTTAACTTAACATACCGAGTCTTGTTAAAATTTCACTCGTAGGTTGTGGATGTCACTGGCAAGGCCCAGCATTTATTGTCCTTCCCTTATTGCCCTTGAGAAGGTGCTGGTGAGCTACCTTCTCAAAAACAACTGAGTGGCTTGCTGAGCCATTTCAGAGGGCCCTTAAATTAACCACATTGCTGTGGGTCTGGGATTACATATAGGCCAGACTGGGTAAGGACGGCAGATTTCTTTTCCTAAAGTCATTAATGAATTTGATGGGTTTTTACAACAATCCAGTAGCTTGCTGGTCACCATTACGGAGACTAGCTTTTCAGTTTAGATTTATTCATTTAATTAAATTTAATTATTCCAGCTTTCAAGGTGGGATTTCATCTCATAACTCAATCATTATTCCAAGCCTCAAGGCTACTAATCCAGGAACACAACTACTATGCTTCCATATTCTGCAGATTTAAAAAGGCTTCACAGCATTGCCTTGGGACACAACATAAAGTAACTTATCTAATTACTTGTACAGAAAATATTAAACACATAGATTTCACCATCAGAAAGTTAGGGCTAAGACTATTTTATAGGTCAATTACAGTCTTACACATATTGCCTGTCAGCAACATTTGCAGGTTTACTTAAGTCTAACATTTAAGTACAGAACTGGAACTTAAAGAGAACTTGAAATGTGATTTCTTTCATTCAGCTGTTGCTGAATCTTAATCTCTTACTGACGTTCCTGTCACTCTGTAATATGCACTGCTCCCCAGCAGAGAAAGTTAGCAGGCAGTCTATTTCCAGGTTACTTTACCACTTGCTCTCACCTGCCTGTAGCTCAGCTTGGGAACTGAATATGGAGAAGAAGGGAGTCTACAAAATCATTTTAATGATGTCTGTGTGGTTTGATATTTATGATTAGATGACTTAAGCAGACTCTCCTGAAATGCTGTCAATCCAGTTTAGAAGAATGAGAGGCATTGAAACATAAGATGTTGAGAGGGTGGATGTTTCCTCTGTGGGAGAGACTAGAACTAGGGGGGACAGTTTAAAAGTAAGAGGTCCACCTTTTAAAACCGAGATGAGGAGAATTTTTTTTCTGAGGGTTGTTAGTCTGGAATCCTCTTCCTGAAAGCAGTGGAGGCTGGGTCATTGAATTTATTCATGATTGAATTAGACAGATCTTTGATGGACGAGGGAGTCCAGGGTTATGGGGAGGTGGAGAGTAGGGGGCAGACATGTAAGTGGAGTTGAGACCACAGTCACATCAGCCATGGTCTTATCGAATGACAGAGCAGATCTGCTCCAAAGTCCTATGTTCCTATCCAATATATAGTATGATGATAAAATAGAAAAAACAAAACATCTTTTTGATGGAGTAAAAGGTTGGAGGTGAGGGATTGATTGCCGCTTTGTGTTCTGGAGTTGAGTGTTCATCACTGGTGAGTGGAATAAGTTGACCTAAAATTTGCAGTCAGCGGCAAAGGAATGGTGCTTGCTGTCCATGTTTCCCGCTGCTCACAGAATTTTCTTAGGCTGTTGGGCAGTAATTTAAGGTATTTAGTGAGTCTTTTCAGTGTGATCCCCTTGGCAGGGCATCTGTGGTGTGTGAGAGAGAGCAGGGCGAGCAACAAAATGGTCAATCAATTAGACTGAAGAATCCTCATTGAGAAATGCAGAGTCTAAAACAGGAGATATAAATGAGAATATTTTAATTCACTGTAAAATCGCATATAGAAAGTGAAATGAAGCAAGGGAATGAAAGTTGGGATTAAGCAAGAGAGTAAAAAGTTGGAAAAAGATTTTTAAAAATTAATTTTAATGTTTTTTAAACCTCCAACAATGGTTAAAATCTGAAGGATTGAGACTCCACACTTATAAAATTACACTTACAGGGCCAGAGAGGCTGTTTGGTGGTAATTAAGACTTAGCAGGCTCTTAAAAAATTCAATTGCCCTGAATGTACCAGCCCTAACTTTTAATGGCCTATTTAGTGGGTAACTAGTGGTTTGGCATCGCAACTTCATGCATTTTGTGTATTTCAATGTCTCTTGACAACATGCAGCAAAGCCTGTGGCAGAGCAGGGTAAATCAGACAGCAAATTCAGGATCTCCATGTTTAACCGCACACGTGCGGACACCAGAAACTACTAGCTGATTTATTCCATAATGACGGGGAGCACTGATAACCTCACCACTATTTCTATTTTAAAATCTGGGCCATTGTGTTGGTAACATAGGAAACTATGTACCTTTTTCTAGCATCTCACTGGAGCTATCTGAAAGGTTTGCTTCTTGTACAATTGGTGTTCAAGCCCAAGTGACAGCTTGTCATTCTGTACTGAGCTATAACTGAAAATGGTCTTTTTCCGTTAATTTGCGGCGTTATTGGAAGCATTTGACAATGTTCTTGTTTAAGTTTTGTTCTGGTTTACAAACGCACTGTATCCCGATTCAGTTTCAACTGTATTTCATTAGTAAATATTTCAAAGGCTGAAGAGGAACATCGTTTACCTATTCTTCCTCTGCTACTATTATCTGATCATCCGCTGCTGCTGCTGTTGGGTCTTGTGTGCCTTGATCCTCAGATTCTGATATTCCTGCCTCACAATGTTGTTGCAGACTAGTGTTGCTGACTTCTGCACTCTCCCCAGGTGCTGTTGTTGGTAATTCTGTGGCTTGCACAGGTTTGACCAGATTGCCTAGACTAGGATCTTGTCCTTCTGTATTTTCCATTGTATTGGTCACTGTTGTATCTTGTATGCCTTGTGAGGGTTCTGCATCAATTGAGGTTGCTTGTTCTTCAGCATCTTCTGTTGCTAATTTTTCAGTTGGATTATCTCCCACGTTGACTGGAGTTTCACTTGTTCTCTCTGCTGATGGTTTTAAAGATATGTCCTGATTTTGATCCGAAACTTCTAGGTATTCCATAAGATTTCCCAAGCATGGTGGAGCATGTACTGGTGGAATATCCAGACATTCTTCCGAACCCTTGGCAGATGTTTCTAGAATTCTTTCAACACCTTTGGTTTGGATTTCTAAATCTGCATCAGTATTTTTCATTGTTTGTAGATCAGTTTTGGCTATTTCTGCTGGTGCTTCTAGTCCAGTTTCAACACCTGTTGGTGGCTCTTGATCATGACACATATGTGCTGCAGCCACACCCTCTTGCGCTTCCTTAAGCAACATGTCACCTTTACCTGATTTACCATTGTTGTGGCTAGCCATCATTGAGCCATTATCAATAACTGTGTGTGTAGACAACTCCATCTGCCCTGGAATCGATTCAGCATCTGTACAATATTCTTCTGGCCTGTCACCACTGTTCACACTGACAGGAGCCTCCTTTGTGTTGTCAGAGGATTCCTTGAAGTCTGGCTCAGCTACTATATTTAGCAGAATATCTGCCACACCTTCTGAACCATTTTGACTCTCTTCTGCATTTCCTGTAGCTTCAGACTTTTCTTTATCAACATCTCTACATTGTGCCTGGGAATCGTCAGACGCTTGAACATTTTCTCCTACTGTGTCTTCCAGGGTAGTAGAAAGTCCAATATCCTTCATTGCTGTTAATGCTTCAATCTCCTCTCTGCAGTCCTGGCCTTCTGATTCTTGTAACTGATTTTGACCATCTTCTACAGATTTACTTTTGTTTTCATTGGACAGCTCTTTTGTACATGAGTTTCGATCTGATACTCCTGCCTTAAGTGCAACATCAGTGCTGCCTATGGCCTCGAGGAGGTTTTCTTCAAGTTCCTTTGCAGTCTCTACAGAGATGGTCTGTTCAGATTCCACATTTTCATTTCTTGTTTCGATACCCAACCCTCCTTTCCCTGCAGCATCTTCATTTCCTTCAGTCACTTGTTCTTCAACAGTAGTCTCACCACGGTTCTCTTCTTCCTGTTGCATCTCCATAAACATTGTTTCTTCAGTTGCCTCATTCTTCTCGATTATTTCTTCGGTTATAGTGAGGTCTCCAGCTTGCTCTTTATTTGGGGCATCTGGATTTTCACACTCAATAGTGGATATTTCAACTGGATATTCTTCTGATTCCTGTGTGGTCATTCCCTTGCCAACTTCTACCTCTGCCATGTCTCTCTTGGATTTGTCTGTATCCCAAAAAGCCAAGATTATAAATTGAACCCAAGCTGTTGTGATCAGGTTTCTAAATCTTCACAAATTTAACTTTTTCTTTCAAGCGTTGCAACCTGTTGGGTTTTTGTACCTTTGAGAAGAAAGTGTCTTTGTTGAAGATTCTATCTCCTTATTTGGTTTTGTGCCAAATGTTTTGATAACACCCTATGAAACACTTTGGAAGGTTTCGGTGCGTTAGCAGTGTTTTATAAACGCAAGTTGTTGTTGGTATCTTTTAGGGAAGTTTCTGTTTAAAAACAAACAAAAAGGATTACGATGATTGCATTCAAAGACCAAATAATGTTACTAGTTCAGAAATATTATGCAAATATTACACCACTACCTTGAAACTCAGACTATCTATGAGTCCACAGAATTTCCAATCTTCTCTGCCTTTCCTGTTTGAATCTCCACAGCGTCACATTGGCGGGGGCCAATCAACTCTTAGTGATGTTTTCTGAGAGTCTCAAATTGAACTATTCTCCAAGAATTTAACATGGGTGTTACGCAGTCTGTGCTTCACAGCACTGTTAAACATGGGTAAGTGTAAATGTAGAGTCAAGACTTGCTCTGAATCCTGAGCTGAGTCGTGTCCTGCTTCAAAGCTTTGGTTCTGGGTTCAGACTGCATTTACATCATTGCTGTAATATCTACATGAAGCCATTTCCTTAGAGTTTTAATGTAATTCTAACACAAAATTATTAATTTCAGAATGGGATGGTTCCTTACCGCATACTGAGTTTTAATAAGAGGATTTCAGAAATAATGAAAGCTAAATAAAATGCTTGATTAGCTAGACAAAAGAATATGACAAAACGCAACATGATTTATGAGCTCTGTTTGATTGTATTCAGAGTGTAGAATATCATTGTGACTAAGCCCTGATGTAGAAGTGGACCTGAAGGTTAAGTCCTATAAATTAAATTCAAGCTAAGAAAATGTTTACAAATTTTAAATGATTAATTTTTTTCTTAATCAGGTGTAAAAATAATTTATAGCCTGGAGTGAATGTGCCCTCTAATGAAAATAGAATATTCATTTTCTTGTAAAAGCTAACAAAATCACAGTGGTAATTCTGAGAGATTCAATTTCCAAAAAGGTAGCTTAAACAGTTTACCCGTTACAGGGGATGAAGCATTTGCCTGCACAGTGATTCTTCAAACGTAACACATAGTTTGAAATGCTTTTAAAATGTAATGAGGACATTGTGGTAGAATCAGACGGTGCAGAAGGAGGCTATTCGGCCCATCATGCCTGTGCCAGCTTTTTGAAAAAGCTATCCAATTTGTCCAACTGCCCTGATCCTTGCCTTACAGCCCTGCGATTTTTTTCATTTTTGGTATTTATCTAATTCTCTTGCGAGATTTAATATTAAATCTGCTTTGACTGCTCTTTGGGGCAATGCATTTTAGCGTTTTGAATATCACTTGGACAATTTTGCTTCCTTTTAAATAACACAGTTATTTGATGTCAAAAAGCACAAATAAGCCATTTAAAAAAAGACACTGATTACCTGGTACAAGTCTTTTCGTAAAGTTTCAAGGAGGTCCACTCCACTTGGGACAGTGCTATTCTCCTCTTAACTTCTCACTCCCAAGTCTTGAGAGACGTATTGATTTTCTAGATTCATATTCATACGCACTGATTCATATTGAGCCACTGTTTGCTGCTGAGTGTACTGGGGAACCTTTGGAGAAAAATCATCAGTATTTCAATTATTATAGCGTACCTGAGATCCCACCGAAGGCGAGATGAGGACTGTCTGCTGGCTGTTTGCAGTGCAGCACAGGAAACAGCATGGAAATGGTTCAAAATAACAAGAGCAAATCCAAGGAAGCTGCTGTGAGATTGGCAATGCTGCCTGGCAGAGGGTTCTACTTGAGACAACTGCAAGCTTTCACGGCATGTCAATAAGTCAAAATGAAAAGATTCTTTCATAACAAGGAGCCTGGAGTTAATGCTCAGCCAGTTCAGGATAACTAAGTATAGACTAACCTGGCAGTGCATCGGTTAGAGAGCCAGTGTTTTTATTGATAAAACTCAAAATAAGCAGTTTAAAAGAATTAAACCTAGAAACATGGAAAATAGGAGCAGGAGTCGGTCGTTCGGCCCTTCAAAGTCGCTCCACCATTCAATATGATCATGACTGACCCTCTATCTCAACGTCGTACTCCCTCTCCCCATACCCTTTTATGCCTTTAGAGTCTAGAAATCTATCTATATTCCGGGACTTGGCCTCCACAGCCTTCTATGGCAGAGAATTCCACAAGTTCACCACCCCCTGAGTGATTAGTGAGTAATTGTGATTAATATAATTGTATTCTACTGACTTAAGTGATTTTGAATAGTGAGACCAGTTGGGGTTGAATGAGTTCTTGGAATTGGACGATATCTCAAGTTATATCTGAACCCGAGTTCCGTTCGATTGGCTGAGGACAAAGGAGGCCATTGCCCATCCCTTCAGAATGGCATTCGCTTATCTCTTAGGACTGACAGCTGTGGCTCGAGGGATGGCTTTCAATAGATCCCAACGAAATAAATGCTCAGCTACGTACAAAACCCTGAGCCAGAATCAGGTTGTTTATGAATAATTTAGCGCTGGATTCCCATGAAGATGCTGTGCATTAACAGGAGGGAAGTGTTGCCCACCTGGCCACATTCCAGCCTTGAATCAAGTGGCAACGTGCACCCACCGGAATCGGCCAATGCCAGGCCAAGCAAACAATCAGCAATAGGGTAAAGCTGACCTGTATCACGATGGTGTCATCACTGAAGTAGTAATCCAGACGTCCCTGCTAATGATCCGGGGACACAGGTTTAAATCCCATCACGGCAGCTGGTGGAATTTAAATTCAATTAATAAATCGAGAATTGAAAGCTAGTCTCAGTAATGGTGACCATGAAACTACCAGCAATTGTTGTTGTTAAAAGCCCATCTCGTTCATTGATGAGGGAAAGAAATCTGCCATCCTTACCTGGTCTGGCCTATATGTGACTCCCGACCCCAGAGCAAAGCGGTTGACTCTTAAATGCCTCTGAAATGGCCGAGCCAGCCACTCAATTCAAGGGCAATTAGGGATGGGCAGCAAACGCTCACATCCCATGAAAGAACAAAGAAAATTGAGACCCGTTGCAAATATTTACACACTCCTGATAACACCCTGTTCTAACTTCTAAATATTTAGCAACAACTCAAAGAAAAATGTTGCAGAACCAAGGCTTTTTTAAGAGTGCAACATTTAGTGGGTCACAAGTACAGTATAATCATCTTATTTTTCTGGCTTTAGAAATAAAGAAAGAATAAAAACAAATGCTATAAGGAATGTGAGAGATAACGGAAAATGATTGATGTGAGCTATTGAGGTCTTCTGGATCACTTGATCGATTGTGTCGGAATTTCAGAGTTTTTTGCCTCTGGGTTGATTTTGCTTTCCCAGACACGGTGGTGTGTGGGTTGTGCTATCTCTTTATTGTAGAGGTTGAATATCTTTGTATACTTGGATAAAGAGTAACGTTAGAGCCTGTCTATGATGGAGATGAATTAATATTAGTAGATATGGTTATAAACCCAGGACATTTTACTGTTCCTATCAGGAATATTGCTGCTGTTGTGAAGGTTCCATCTGTTATGGCTGTAATTATACAATGGAAGAATGCAACTTGGGTTGAAACAAATGGCATCGAATCACTTGAACATAATGTCCTCAGGTATTATATTCATCATTTAAAAAAATTCTTTCATAAGATGTGGGAATCGCTAGCTCAGTTAGCGTTTGTTGCCCATCCCTAATTGCCCCTGAGAATGTTGTGCTGAGCCGCCATCTTGAACCGTGGTACAGTCACAGTGTTGTTAGGGAGGGAGTTCCAGGATTTTGACCCAGCAACAGCGAAGGAACGGAGATATATTTACAAGTTAGAATGATGAGTGGCTTGGAAGGAAACTTGCAGTTGGGGGTGCTCTCCTGCACCTGCTGCCCTTGTTCTTCTAGGTGGCAGAAGTCAGAGTTTGGAAGGTGCTGTCTAAGAAGGCTCAGTGAGTTCCTGCAGCGCATCTTGTAGATGGTACACACTGCTGTCACTGTGCATCCGTGGTGGAGGGAGTGAATGTGGATGGGGTGCCAATCAAATGGGATGTCAATGAAATGGGCTGCTTTGTCCTGGATGCTGTTGAGCTTCCTGAGTGTTGTTGAAGCTGCACTTATCCAGGCAAGTGGAGAGTATTCCATCATGCTCCTGGCTTGTGCCTTGTACATGGTGGAAAGACTTTGGGGAGTCAGGAACTGAGTTGGTCACCATAGAATTCCCAAATCTTTGACCTGCTGTTGTAACCACAGGACTTGTAGGGCTAGTCCAGTTCAGTTTCTGGACAATGATAACGCCCAGAAAGTTGATAGTGGAGGATTCAGGGATGATAATACTATTGAATGTCAAGGAGAGATGGTTGGATTCTGTCTTGTTAGAGATGGGTCATTGCCTGGCACTTGTGTGCTGTGAATAGCAGCTTTATATGCACAACCTTCACCCTAAGGCAGTGATCTCTTGTAATGCATTTCCTGCATCCTGCGGAGGTCAGCAGCTCCCTCCCAACACTTCCCCACACCACCCTACCCCTCCCCATTTGGTCCAATGTCATCAGCATTCACCGCTTGAATAAAAATGGAATATTTGTTGGAATAAACAAGGATATTAGAGCTAGTGATGCTTCTTTTTGACTGTGGCATTTCTTAAACTAGCACCAGGTTCCCACAAACAGCGTGTGTGTTCACAGGAGAGAGGCAGTGCCCATCTGACCACACCCCATCTCTGAATCAAACGGCACCACACACTAACCAGAGTTGGCTATCTGTCTTTTCCCTTGAAATTTGAGCTCCAGTTGGCTATCTGTCTGGTCCGTGGACTGCACATACAATATTGTTAAAAGCTGAACAATGAGTTGGGTCAAGCTAAGAATTTATGACAGAGAGTGATGCCTTTAACAATAAATTCAGATTAAGTTCAGGGTTAATTTCCACATGGGCATGTTCTCCTGGACATCTCCTGTAATCATGACCGAAGAACCCTAGAAAGCCCAGAAAAAATAACATAAACTTTGGATGAGCAGGACACACCCGCAATTGTGGATATTGACCCACCCCGTCATCACCCCAACCAGTACTCTGAAAAGTTTGTTAACTGATCAGACACCTGCTTGTATCCAACAAACTCTTTCGTTCTCTCCCCTGCATGGAATCTAAGTCTCATCTGACTGGCTCTCACTCGAATTGAAATCCTCTCCCAGGTCATCAACAATGCACAACCCATCAGCTCCCTCAGCCTTCAATCTTCAAAACCCTAACTTGGGCCGGAATGTCCCGCCCCCATTGGCGCCGGGCGTCATGGCGGGCATGAGCAGGCAATATGGCGAGAAGGCCAAAACCCGCTTTCACGCTGTCGCGGAACCTGTTTGCGATATGTCCGCTCCGCCTCTTAACGGGCCGCTGTCCAACATTGGGAACTTCATTTCAATGCATTTGCATCTCATCACCTTGCCTGCCCGTCAGAATCATACCCCCAATGCTGCACCATTGTTATTTTACGCGCCCATTACCGCACTTAGTGCAATTCTGGGACGATTCCGCCCTTGGTCTCATTTGATTGCAACCTTTTTGATTTATGTCCTATGCTCTCAACTCTTTTCAAACCTGGTGTAAACTTGGCCCTTTGCTTCTCAAAATTAAATATTTTTTTTTACATTAAAAAACACAACTGTTTATTTCAACCAGTTTCTGTTGGAACTGCGGCTGCAAGCAAATAAATGTACTATGTATTTTGGGGACTAGGCGGTAAGAAGGCTCAATTCTCCATTTTTAAAATAGCAAATAAACATGTTGTGCTCTTAAAGCGGTCAATACTGTTTCCAGGGTTTTAAATCATCTCTGCCAGCCATTTTATTTATAGTGCCAGCTCCCCTGAATGATTGTTTTGTGATCATCTCGAGCTTCTCACATGCTCGTGATATAAAAAGTCATGAATGTCAAAGTGGAACTTTGTGGCTGTTTTTTTAAACACAGATTAATTCCAAACATTCTTGCGAGTCACTGAAACAAGAGAAGCAGCGTTTCAGGGTACATGGCGTGTACGTGGTAAACAAGCTGGACTTGGCTCAGATGTAATAGCCTGAGCAAGGGTGGTTCAGGAGGAGAAAATATAATGTGCTGATATGCAAAAACAGGCAAAACGGTATTTTTGAATTAATATTAATACTTGGAAGCACAATTTTAAGATAACTGGAGGTTATGAGGTAGGCTTAGCAATTCCGCATTTCATTCTTAAATGGAAGACTGGTTCCTATCCTGTGGTGAGGCCACAATTGGATTATTGTGAGGCGATTTGGCCATTTTCCTTCAAGATGACACTGATGCTTTGGAGAAGATTCAGAGAACAGAAAGATAATTCTGGAGTTTAAACTTGCTGGGACGTCAGAAAAAGCCGATGAAATTTGGACAGAAAAAGTTTAAGAAGGGACAGAATAAAAGTCTGCGTTTTTCTGTTGCAAAATTAATTATTCCAAACATTTTAAAAAATAATTAAGATATTTTTTATTTGTTCATCCACAAAACAAAAAGATCATACATCGAACCGTTGGATGGAGTAGAGGCTCCAAGTAGCTTCGAATCACTGGCAAGACTGTATTTATTACCCAGTAAGAGCCTACCATGCTGAGATGAAATTGTAGTCACGTATAGGACCGACCTGGTAAACTTCCTTCCATGAAGGACATTAGTGAACCAGTTGGGTTTTTACAGCAATTCAGAAGCTCCATAATCATATTTATTGATACCAGTCTTTTTTTTTTTGTTTTCAGATTTTTTGTTTTACTGAATTCTAAGTTTCGGACCACCGTGACGAGTTTGGAACTCCCATTGTCTGATTAATTGATTGAATTATGGAACTTTGCCTGATGTATTTAAAAAGTCTCGGTGCATCATGCCGTAGGGTTTTCTATAGTCTATTTGGGATGCCACAACCTGATAATAGTCAAGGAGGAAGTTCCCCTTCTGGGTCCCGATAGCTACTATTAACTAGGTTTTTGCTTTAACCACAACTTGTATTTTATAGCCTCATTTATGTAATAAAATATACCAAGGTGCTTCATAGAGTTCGGTTGAGGGGGGGTGTGTGGGTGGTGAGAGAGACAGTGGTGTAGTGGTAATGTCACTGGACTCGTATCCCAGAGGCCCAGGCTAATGCTGTGGGGGCAAGAGGTTCAAATCCCACCACGGCAGCTGGTGGAATTTAAATTCTGGAACATGGTTGCCTCGCACCGGAGCGCTCTCCCGTCGGGAGTAGCGGCTATTGTCAGAAAGCCGCTGCTCAGGAATCCACACCTCCACCAGTGCGAGTTCATGTGGCTGGTGGAAGAGGGGGCTTGGGCTGCTGGGGTGACCAAAGTCAGAGGAACGGGCTGGATGACGCCACAACAGCTTGTCTATTGACTTCCAGCTCCCGGCCAAAGCCATCCACAGCCGTAATACTGTGGTGCACGGTTCCTACTGCGCTCCTGTATGGGCTGCTGCTGCACTTGTTTCACTTTCGTGCCCTCGTCAACCGTCCAGACACGTCACGGCGTTCAGTCCTGCCATCCGGAGGTGGTGGGCACCCCCAGTGGAGAGGGTCTCTATGTGGGGAGGTCCTCCTCTTTACCATCAGGGATTTGGTGTGGAGGGTATTGCATGTAGCAGTCCTGTGCAATCATAGGCTCTGATGGTTCGTGGACTCCCAGGCTGCTTGTATTCTCTGTGGCCTAGAAGAGCCTGTGTTCCCTGATTGTATAGGTTGCCACCCCTGTTTGATTATTTGAAGGGGCTGCTCCTCATGTTCTGGTTGCCCTTCAGCCTCACGCTCCTGATCTTTGGCCACCCGGTGCAGAGTGGGGTGGGCAGATTGGAGGATCTCCTCGTGGATCTGCTCCTGGGCATGGGGCCAAGGTCGGTCATTGGCAGGCCCAGACAGCGGGCCATGGAGGGGGCCGTTAGACCCGATCGTCTGCCCCTCTTCTGTGGTTATGTTCACACGTGGATGTCCCTGGAGAGAAAGCATGTGGTGTGCACCGGTACACTTGAGGCTTTCTGTGACCAGTGGACATCACGGGGGCTGGAGTGCATCATCAGCCCGGGAGCACCATTTTGATTTGAGTCGATAAGATTCCTTTGAAAGTTTTATTTTTTTGTTACAGTGCTCCTTTAAGGGGCTTTCGATTTAATTAGCTCACTTGTTAATTAGTTCCATTGGTCTACTGAAAAGAGTATAAAGAGAGCTTGGTCAGAAGCCTTGTGGTGCAGTGGCAATGTCCCTACCTCTGGGTTCAAGTCCCATTCCAGGATCTGATGGCACAGGGGGTATGTTCATAACGTGGCCAGAAAGGTTGATTATCAGCCTGTAAATTCTTCCAATACGCCTGATGGTAATTAGTACGAGCGGGAAAGTTTCCTGGTCAGCCATACTTTTTCTTTATTAGTTCATGGGATGTGGGCGTTGCTGGTTAGATCAGCATTTATTGCCCATCCCTAATCCCTTGTTCAGAGGGCAGTTAAGAGTCAACCACATTGCTGTGGGTCTGGAGTCACATGTAGGCCCAGACCAGGTAAGGACGGCAGATTTCCTTCCCTAAAGGGCATTAGTGAACCAGATGGGTTTTTACAACAATCGACAATGGTTTCATGGTCATCATCAGACTTTTAATTCCAGATTTTTATTGGATTCAATTTTTCACCATCTGCCATAGTAAGATTGAGCCCTGGCCCCCTGAGGATTACCCTGGATCTCTGGGATACTAGTCCAGTGACAATACCATATGACATCGCCTCCCCGGTGCACCATACTGCAGACGGCAACAGCAAACTACTGCACTCATTTGCCAAGTATAATCCAATGGAAGCCCATGGTTGCCAGTGTCATCTTAGGGCATGGTATATGGAGGAGTAGTCACTGGGCGGAATTTTCCTTGTCCACCGGTGTCAGGCGCGCTCTGTGGCGTGAGCGGACAATACGGCGTGATCGGTTTCATGAAGGCGTGAAACCTGTTCGCAATCGCCCGCTCAGCCTGCCGATGACGGGCTGCGTTTCAGCCATCATTGCAACACATCAGCCTATCATTATCAGGCCAGCGCGCCAGAATCGTCGCCGACCTCTGGATCACCCATCCACTTTCCAGGGAGTGTGCACGACGCCCTCATCCTCAGTCGGTCACAGATCCCTGGAGTCTTCCAGGGTTCACAGAAGCTGCAAGGCTGGTTCCTTGGGATCAAGGGCTACCTGCAGAGGTCGTGGCTGATGACACCTGTGCGGCGGCCTCAGACTGCAGCAGAGCGACGCTGTAATGAGGCTCATGCTGCAGCTCGTACCTTGGTGGAGGTGACCATCGGGATGCTGAAGATGAGGTTCCGGTGCCTGGACTGGTCTGGTGGAGCCCTGCAATATAGTCCACAGAGGGTGTCACGCATCATCGTCATCTGCTGCGCTCTTTATAACCTGGCGCTCCAATATGGGAGACGAGCTGGCCGAGGAGGAGATGGAGGTCCCCTCCGATGAGGAGGACGCCAATGGGGTTGAGGGTGTGGAGGTCCTTGGAGGTGATGACGATGGGGATGAAACTCTCGCGCTTGCAAAACGGGGCAGGCATGCTTGGGAGGCCATAATGGCTGCTAGATTTATGGAGGATGATGACGAGATGCAGTGAGGTGACCCCATAGATCCTCACATTGCACCTGTGAACGCTTGATTCCAGTCTGGCTTATGGCAGCGCAAATACCCTCTGAGAATGCTCCTGTCATGGAGATGCAGTGGAGGCTCGATTGCAGGAGGATGATGATGACATGCAGTGAGGACACATCATAGATCTTCACATAGCCTCTGAGAATATCTGACTCCTGTCTGGCTGAGGGCAGCTGGCTTGTGCTCTGTGATCAGGGTCATATCATAGAGACACAGCCGTGAAACTTTAGAAGTATCTGATTCTTTGTCTGCCTTCAGCACCTGACCCCTTCAGGAGCACAGCGTCACCGGACACAGATGCTGGTGTGATGGGGGCCAGCCCCACCTTAAAGGTGCTGAGAGCACACAGAGAGTATGAAAGAACTCTGTGGCACCTGCCCACTACATTCTGGCAGCAATGACCAGCACTGCTGAGGTGCAGGCATCAGTAACGTATCCAGTGAGTGTGAAGCCGGACCATCATTTTGGTCTGAAGAGGCCCTGGACTGAGACACTTGCCTTTATCTTGTGCAGAAAGGTTTCACATCTGAGTGACAAGAACACTGCTCATCAGAACAAGAAGTCATAGGCAGGGAAACATCCTTGGGAGTTTATTGACAATAGTGAACAGTATGTATAAGTGATTAACATGAGTGCCCAGGCTGTGCAACTCTAAAAGAGTTACATCTTCTTAAGTTTCCTAACCCTGCCGCTACATCTTGGACATCCACAGCAGAGGTGGGGCAGCCTGCTGACTGCTACGCCCTGTCTGTGATGACCTTGGTGGGCATCGTCTGGAGGGCCAAGACTTGGAGGGCCCCGGCCTGCTTTCAGGGTCCTGCTGTGTGGTAGTGGCACCCTCCTCGGCCTGTGGAGCTGGAGCCGCTGAGGTCACAGGAAGAGGGGATTCGGGTGGGCCAGACACTCCCAGAGTCACCTGGGTGGATGACCCCGGAGTGTGCACCTGCTGATCCTCCTCCCTATGGGTGCCTGAGGGCCCCTGGCTGTCTCTTGGAGGAGAAGGGGAAGCTGGGGTGAGATCGAGCTGCCCTGCACCCCTCTCTTGTACTCACTGTTGGAGGCCAACTATGGTGTCAGCGATGGAGTTCAGCCGCGCAGCTGTGCAGGACCGATATCCTGGACCAAAGTCAACATCCTGCCAGTGTTGACCTCGGTGCGTTGGCATGCCGGCACTATCACCTCAGACTGAAGGCGGACGGACTCCTCCAGCGTGCCTTGCAATCTGAGGAGTGCAGCGGACATCCCTTCCTGATGTTACCGAGCTTGCCTTTGCAGCTCCAGCAACTGTGACATGACCGAGTCCAGAGGCTCCTCATCTGACTCAGACTCAGCAAATTTCTGGCCTCCTGCAGTCCTCCAAGTGCCAGACGCCAGGGAGGGCCCTGCTGTGGATCAGACAGTGCGATGTGCTCACCAGGTTGTGATCCCGAGGCTACTCTAAAGCTAGGTCCCATCAAGGTGTGTGTCTCTGCGCGGGTGTGGGTGAGCGCTGTGATGGGACTTCAGGGTGGGTGCCTCTAGATTCCTCTTCCGAGGTGTCTGCGGGGCTTGACTGGAGGCTCTGGGTCATGGTCTCTCTTGGCTGTTTCCCAGATGTGCCTGCAGAAGCAAGGAGAGATAATTAGTGCATGGCAGTGGCCTGTGAAAGGGGACACATCACTCACGGCATGGTTGTCTGATGGATGTTACACTGTTGGATCCTCAATTGGTAGAGTAGCGCTGACCTCACCGTCAGCACAGGAACGGTCCAGATCGTCACCAGCCAACTGGATGGCTCTGTTTTCAAAGTCTACGAGGACCTTGATCTCCGGCATTCCTCTAGCAGTCTGCAACCTCTCCCTCTTGTGTGCCAGCTTGTCCTGCATGAACAGAGATGGAGAGAATGTAAGCAAGATGCCTGCCAGGCCAGATGATAACTATGCCTGGCCTGTGTGGGTGGTGAGTAGTCCCACGGACAGGCTGAGGACAATGACGGTGAGTGTGAGGGAATGAATGGTGATGCCCCTTGAACTGGCAGTGAGTGAGATCCCTGTGGATGTGTGATAAGTGTGTGAGTTGCGAGTGATGAGAAGAGTGACTTACCCTGGTGGAATGAAGGAGATCATCCATCCTCTTGTGGCACTGGGTGGCTGTCCTCTTTTGAAAGGCATTGGTGTTGACCACCGCTACCACCGCCTCCCAAGCCGGATTAATGTGGTTGCTGCCCATCCAGCAGCCAGAGCGTGGGTATGGGACATCCTGGCAGGACTCCACTGCATCCAGAAGGCATTCCGGAGATGTGTCGCTGAACCAGGGGACTGCAGTCTTTTTACCTTTCGGGGCCATCCTGCCTTCCATGTAGCAGTCGTAGCCTGGAAGCACCGAGACTTCTGCTTGTGGCTGGACTTTAAATATGGCGCCTGGTGTGATGGAGCGGTGAGGGCAAACGAGAACCCGCCCGCCACCGAAACGGCGTGTTTCCCATCATTTTACCCACCCGCTACCGCCCTTAGTGCAAATCTGGGACAATTCCGGCCACTGTTGTAACGCATAGCAAGCTCCCACAAACAGCAATATAAAGGGAGTGTGCTGGGACACTGGGCTAGTGAGTAGGAGCTAGGTGCATGTAATGCTGCATTCTGTAAATAAAGCAACTATCGAGAAAAGGATTTGTGTCTGGTTTCATGTTCCACCTGGCTTGGGTTGCATAGGCATAGCCAAGTAACCTTGACAAGTAATATCACTCATCTGGAGCATCAAAGCCTTACAAGTCTCATCCCTTGTCTCTCTTAGTACTTGGGAAGAAATACTATCCATCCTTGGGGGCTTATTTGTTTTAGCTGATCTAGCCAGCCTATCACACTATGTAAAGCAAATGTAGAAATTGGTGGGAGTTGTCATGGGATATAATGCTACACAAAATCACTTCCCCCGCACTTCTCCCCCCTCCCCAACCTGCTCCACCCCCATCCATAATCTACTATTTGAGCATTGCTTTACTGCCTTACACAGGGGTGGCTAACACATGTTTCACGCATAGCGTGCAGCCCTGTGAATTGCTGCTCTTTTGAACATTTGTGAACAGAGGAAATTGGTGGGCAGGAGCATCATGACTAGGCCTTTAGTCCCTCCCTTCCTTCCCAACCTTGCAGCCATGTAATCCCCTGGGAGAGGAAAAATAAAACAGGGCCAATAAGGGAATCGATACCCAGGAAAATGCCTGTTTGACTGCCCATAGGCAATGGGAACCAATCAAGACATCACACAGTCTCTTGCCAACTTGGAAGACAATGCCTTAGGTTTTAGTCACATAAATCCATAGCATTGATCAAACAAAAGACAATTTGGAAGAATAGTATGGTTTTACTGTGATAAAAGCAAAATATGGCGGATGCTGGAAATCTGAAACAAAACCAAAAATAGCTGGAAAAACTCAGCAGGTCTGACAGCATCTGCGGAGAGGGACACAGTTAACGTTTCGAGTCCGTATGACTCTCCATCGGAACTAAGGAAATATAGAAATGAGGTGAAATATAAGCTGGTTTGAGGGGGGTGGGACAGGTAGAGCTGGATAGAGGGCCAGGGATAGGTGGAGGCAAAGAAGAGATTGCCAAAGATGTCATAGACAAAAGGACAAAGAGGTGTTGACGGTGGTGATATTATCTAAGGAATGTGCTCATGGTGACATTAAGGGTAGAAAGCAAGACGAGCAAGTGACAGATAGCCCTAGTGGGGATGGGGTGGGGGGAAGGGATCGAAATAGGCTAAAAGGTGGAGATAAAACAATGGATGGAAATAAATTTTAAAATATAAACTTTAAAACCATGGTTGGCAGTGATCATGTTGGCTCAGCAAGTGGAGTTTTTCAGTTAGTGCTGTACTTCGGTATTTAAGTTAGTGATTGCGCTCGGTCAGTGTTTGCTATTTTGAACTGAAGCCTTGGTAAGACTGGCTGTTTTGTAATAATGAAATGGTACTAATGAAAGATTTTCTTGTAAAGAGGGGCTTGGGAAAATCAATGGTCATATGGTTTGCATTGCATATGATTTGACGGACAAGATGTTTATTATGAGGTACAAAAGAACAGCTGATTCTTAGCTGACCAGCTGCTGTAATTTTTTAACTAGTGGAGCAATTGTCCCTCTTGTCACAGGATCTACTCCATTTGTTCAAATGCTGATGAATAGAACGCTCGCTGCACTTCCAAAGCTTATGGGTATCGCAATGCATGGGGTCAAACCCAACATAATTCAGCTTTGTTCTACCCTTGTTTTCTGCCCTATTAGAACATAGACTTGCTGTATATCCTTTCTACTGTACTGATGAACCATTGGCAGGCAACAGCAAGATTAGGGTTCAATTAAAAATATGTTCTAGCCATCATGAAGTAGGTTGGGGAGCAGATTATATGCAATAGGAAGAGGAAGTGTTGGGCTGGATCCTGAGATTGTTACTCCTTGTATTTGACATAAGCTTTATGTTATGACACAGCTGATGGTAAATGCTGAGTTGTTCAAATTCCAAAGGGAAACTTGAAACAACTGCCACAACTTGTTTTGCAATTTGTATAAACTTGATGCATGCCCTGAATTCGGTAGTAATAAGACCACCAAGTCTTATAGGTTTTTTTTTTACAAAACTAGATTAAACATTTATTAATAGAAGAAATGACTTTAAATATATACATAGATCTACAAAATTATTACTGTGATAACTTCTAAATCCCCTACTTAATCTGACTCCCAGTTATACTTTCGTTAAGGCAACAATAAGGCACATAGATTTTAAAAGACCCAGGCAAAGAAACAAGATACCATGAACAAGTGACTTTCCAGGTGAGTTTTCTTAACTTCAGTCCTTTGAAGACCAGCAGCTTGAGGATTAGATGCTGAAGGCTTTTCACACACTTGCAAGATCTTAAAAATGCCTACCCTTACACACAGCTCTTGCTCCTTCTTTATACATATCCTCCTCTTTGAATGCAAATCCCCATTGTTTCACCATGTCATTGGACTTAATCTCCCTGATAATAAAAGTCCTCTCATAGCACTAAATTTTACCAGTAATCTTTGGGAAAAATAAACACACTGTTTCTAAACTTCACCTGGCTAGGTGACACATTTCACCCCACCTTTTAAAACAATCTAGTCTGGTTTATTTCAAAATGCAAATGTTCCCCTGACAGCTACATTTCTAAACTTCCTCATGTTTATCTAATTAACATTTCAAACCTAACTTCTCCTCTTGGGTCAAAGCACCCAGACTAGCTGCCTCTAATTCAATAAAATCACACACACATATAGGGCAACATTCCCCACCCCCACCACCCCCCCCCCAACCTCGGGGGTGGGGGGGGGAATGTGCAGGTGCAGGCGGGAGGGTTCCCGATCACGGGCGGGCCAATTAAGGCCCGCCCAGCCTGACGTCCGCCCGGAAGCGCTGTGCGCTCCCTGTGCGGGCGGGGGGGGTGGTGGGTGGGGATCCACTCAGCCGGGAGTGCGCGCATGTGCGTGAAAGAGCGCACAGATCTCCCTGAGGCAAAGTGCTGCCTCAGATGTTAAACTTTAACTAAAGCTGAGAAAAAAATTTCGCTGCCATGTCCCCTCATGTGACACTGCCGCATGAGTTGGGACAGGTCCATATCTTTTATTATATTGAAATATTCTTACATTTTTAAATCCCTAAGGTTGGACGGGCAGGTCCATTCACTACCTTAATTACTTTTTTAAAGGCCTTAATGGGCCAAACTGACCATCGAAATGACGCACGGTGATGTCGGGACACCCGCCTGATGTCAACCCGTGTCATTTGTTGCATCGGTGAGCAGGCCCCGCCCCCACTCGCCAACCAGAAGATCCTGCCTATAGATACATCCCACTATTTCACAATAAATCCCAATAACATTATGAGAATTAACACATCTTCTTGACATTTCAAAGATGCCATCCTTTGAATATATCAAATATGACAATTCTTTGTCCATCCTGCAACCCTATCATTATTGAAATCGACACTTTTCACCACCCAATTCACTTAACTGCCAACCATTGCTCGATGGGTCGCACTGTCACATCTATGTGGGTTTTTAATCCCACTCAAGAATCTTGAGCTCAAAAATCTAGGCTGACGCTGTGGTGCTGCATTGTTGGAGGTTCTGTCTTTCAGGTGAGAGGCTTAAACTGAGGATCTGCCTACTCTCCAAAGTCAGTGTCAAAGATACCATGGTGTTATTTTGAAGAAGAGCAAGGGAGTTGTGTCCTAGGGCCAATATTTATCCCTCAACCAACATCATCTACCTGTCCCACCCCCCTTCTACCAGCTTATATTTCATCTCATTTCTATATGTCTTAGTTCTGATGAAGGGTCATACGGACTCGAAACCTCAACTGTATCCCTCTCCGCAGATGCTGTCAGACCTGCTGAGTTTTTCCAGGTATTTTTGTTTTTTGTTCTAGATTTCCAGCATCCGCAGTATTTTGCTTTTATCATAAGTACTGATTATCTGGTCATTCGTGCATTTCTGTTTGTGGGAACTTGCTGTGCACAATTTGTCTGCTGTGTTTCCTACATTGTAACAGTGGCTACACCTTAAAAGTACTTCATTGGCTGTGAAGCACTTTGGTGCGCCTTGTGGCTATGAAAGGTGCAAGTCTTTCAAGTCTTTTTTTAATTCTTCCCCAAGATCACAGAACTGTGGAGCTGCTTACGTTATCCCCGTGGTTGGTGGGTAGCACTCTTACCCCTGAGCCAGAAAGCTTTGTAGGGTCCAATTCCCTCTCCAGGACCTGAACAAAAAAAAAATCAAGGCTGATGCTCCAGTGCAGTACTGAGGGAGTGCTGCATTGCAGAGGTGCTGTCTGTCAGATGAGAAGCTAAACCAAGGCCACTTGTGTCCTTTCAGCTAGACATAAAGATCCTATAGCACTATTCCGAAGGAAAGCAGGCAGGCTGTTCTGGCCAATACTTATCCTTCAACTGACATCCCAAAACCTGATTATCTGGTCATTGTCACTTTGCTGCTTGTGGGACCTTGCTGTGCGCAAATTGGCTGCTGCCTTTCCAAAATTACAGCAGGGACAACACCTCAAAAGAACTTCATTGGCTGTAAAGAGCTTTGGGATGGCCAATGATCATGAAAGGTATCATATAACTGCATATTTTTAATTACATTTTGTTGACAACAACTCCATGGTTACAAAATGTATTATTAAGTAACACTGTGGGAGGGATGCTTTAATATAAAATAATATAGTAAGTTATGGAACGTTACAGGGAAATGATTAAACTGCACGAACTTGAAATAACAAAAACAATTTGTAAACAAAGATATTTTTGTACCAAACCTTGCTCACTCATCACCCCTGCCCATCCTGACTATGTTGGCTTCATTCCCCCAGTTTTAAATTCCCATCCTCATGTTTGAATCCCTTCATGGCCTTGTCTCTCTACCTCTAACACTGCCCAGTCTTTCAATTCCCTGCCCTTCACCAAAGAACCCCTTTTGATTCTCCAACTCTGGTCTCTTGCACATTCCCCTCCTTTCACCTCACCGATGAGCGGCTTAATCTATTTAGGCCTCATCCTCTGTTGCACTATCTCTCTCTCTCTTCCTTCCAGACTCTCCTTAAAACCCAGACCCCAAATTTTTGGTCACCCCTCCTAATATCTCCTCTTTAGGCTTGGCGTGCATTTTTATCCAATGATGCCTCTGTGAAGTGCCTTTGTATTCTTTTCTATACTGGGAGACAACAGTGCGAATGCAATACACTGTAAGGTTCGCTGTCCATCATGAGTGATGAAGTGAGGTGTCCTGGGAGAGGTTTGAGAAGGGAACTTCAGAGGTCACCTTTGTCCAAAGGCCTTATCTTCATCTCTGAACTCGGGCAGCGAGGCCACTGATCTACTCAACTGGGAAGAGGAGCCAGGACAGATGAAATAAGCGGTGGGACTCACAAGCACAATTGTGAGGAGCAATCGCAGTAACAGCCTCCTTCTGTACTGTAACCGTTCTGTGATAATTCATGAGCAGGAACCCCACCTCCATTCACCTCCATTAAGCAGGAGCCGAGGAGGGTTGGAATAATTTCACCTCCACTGCCGCTGAGATTAGCCGTCCCAACGAACAGCACAGGCCAGAATGATGTGTATAGCTTCTCTGAAGAGTTTAATCAACATGATCTTCAAACAGAAACTGTAGGTTCCAATATTATGGCTGGCTGAAAGCCCTCAGCACACTGATGATGATTCATGTAATGTTGGATACTGAAGTTGATTGGGTGCATTTCTCCTTAGTGGAAGCTTCTGATGATATGCTCATTAATGTGTTGAAGAGATCTCTTTTGAGGCAAATTGCAGCCTCTCTGATGGTTGAGAGTTGTTTGCGAGGAATGAGACCCAGAAGGGAGGGGAGACTGATCCTGTCAGTCTAAACTGGAGTTAAGATTGAGTCAAGAGCTGAAAGCATTTGGTGCTTTCACTAAACTACCATGTTAGTCATCAAATGGGTTTTAGTTTTAAGGTAGGTGTCTTGGAGCACACATCACTCTGAAATCATCACATTGCAAATATCTCGTTCATAATTCATAAGTTTTAGAATATAGCTTTTAGTTTTAGAAATTAAAGTATTAACTAAATAAACGGAAAAGACTTGGTTAAGAAACAGATAAACCACCCTAATGTAAAGGTAAATTGAAGAAGCGTAGGTTTAGTTAACCTGTGTTTCTCTTACAAGGTCAGAGGTGGATAGTGAAAAAAAAAAGATAGAAACAAAGAATGACCATTTCTGGAACTCTTGGTAGAGCTAGGGGTGTATAGCATTATCTTCATTGAAGAAGCTAAAAGCTAGCAATTCCGGAAAAAAAGGTCGTAAGACTCCATTATAAATGATTCAAACGGTTTGGAGAACCAAAGAGTTACGTTGAAGGTAAAATAATTTGTTTGCATTTCTGTTTAAACCATCCCAAAGCATGTCTCTTTACCATGGAGATGGTGATTCAGGGTGGAACAATGGTTAAAAGGTTCTTGTGTTTGATTTATCTGTTTGTGTTTGCTGACAGAAGCAAGCAGTTCAGTTTGGGAACAGACAGCAGCAGTTGCAGATTTTATCTTGCATAGGCTACAGCTGACTGAATTGGAAGAGTCAAAGTAAATAAATTGTTAGTCAGTTAGACCTGTAATTCAAGCAGAGAAAATACTAACTTCATCATTCACCACATGGAATGCAGTGCTGCTCTACCTCGGATTGGATTTTGTGAGGAAAAGCAGCTGGAAGATTTGCTGTAGCTTGTGGCTAGTGGAGGAAGCCTACAGTGATACTCACAGAGCCTTGTGGCAGAAAGCAGTCAGCAGAGTTAGCCTGGGAAGCTGTGGGAAGGCAATTGGATCTCCCAGCAACCCGAACAAGGAGCTGAGGCATCTGCAATCATGATGTCTGTAAAGAAAAGTTGCAGGGTCACGTAGCCAACAAAAAAATTAACAGAAGGACCCCCATAGAATCTTATCTTTCAGGATAGCTGGAACACTCAGGAGATTAAAGTGAATTCTGAAGGGCTGTGGCATACCTTTGAGCACCTTCAAGATTTTGTAAGGTAAGGGAACTCTTGGTGGGAGGGGCAGTAAAAATTAGAACAGTTTACAGCATAAGTCTTTATAAGCTACAATGTTAAGTTAGTGGTGCTTGCTTTGTTTATTTTCTCTATATATGCAATAAAAAATTTTTTTTTGTTAAAAGAGTGAAATTTCGTGGCATAGTTCTGTCGGTTAATTGACGGGTGTTCGAATTTCATCTTTAAATGTTAATGGTCCTTAACAGGATCCTAACCGTATCAAAGCTGACTGTTCTACTTTATTCTTGTATTCCTGTATTAACGTGACACCAGTCTTGGGGTCATAGGAGGAAGGAGAAACTGACAAAGGTGAGGGGTTCCATGGCTTTGATGGTCTGCAAATGAACAGGTTAAAGGACAGGAACTCTTCAATGAATCTTGATTTCAGCACAGCAAGATGTACTGAGGAAGAACAATATATAGAATGAAGCTTAGGATGACACAGAGAGGGAAATTGCTGCTATATTTATTGCTGGCAATAAATTGGTAGTCCCTCTCTGAGCTTCAGAATGGCTGGTGTTGGACATGAAGAATCAGAGTAAATAATTACATCACATGTCAACCAGTGAGTTAGAAAGCGACAGCAAACAGTGTCTATTCACTCACTAAACAGTCTATTTACTCATTCACTCAACAAACATAATCTATTCACTCAGTAAACAGAATCTATGCACTCAACAAACAGTCTATTCACTCAGTAAACAGAATCTACTCACTCACTCAACAAACAGAGTCTATTCATTCAGAAAAGAGTCTATTCACTCAACAAACAGCGTCAATCCACTCAACAAATGGCATCTATTCATTCAACAGTGTCTATTCACTCATACAACAAACAGAATCTATTCACTTATTCGCTTGACGGAGTCAATCCACTCCACAACAGTATCTATTCACTCAACAGAACCTATTCACTCAGCAAACAGTGTCTATTCACTCACACAACAAACAGAATCTATTCACCTATTCGCTCAACAGAGTCAATCCACTCAACAAACAGCATCTATTCACTCAACAGAGCTTATTCACTCAACAAACAGTGTCTATTCACTCACACAACAAACGGAATCTATTCACTTATTCGCTCAACAGAGTCAATCCACTCAACAAACAGCATCTATTCACTCAACAGAGCCTATTCACTCAACAAACAGAGTCTATTTACTTAGTCACTCAGCAAACAGAGTCAATCCACTCAACAGACAGTATCTATTCACTCAACAGAGCCTATTCACTCAGCAAACAGAGTCTATTCACTCAATCATTCAGCAGACAGAGCCTGTTCACAACAGCATTTACTATCGACTCATGACCTACAGCAAACAGCCTCCAAACTCCTGACTGAATTTGTGGCAAAAGTATCCTGGGTACAGGACGATTATTATCCCAGTGAAATACAGTGAATAGAAGATAGTTAGTTAGATAATAAAGATCATGTGTGTAAAAGCAACCTCAGTCACCAGTGATTGATGTAGGGGTTACCCAATCATCTCCATACTGGCCAGGAGTTGCCATTATTTGCGGTCACAAAGAAATGTCGCACTGTTTCTGTAACGTTTGGTGTTGAGATTGGAACTAAGGCATTGTACGGTGAGTCTTACCACCCGTATAACTTATTTTGGGAGTGACTAATGCCGACACTGGGTCCCTGCAGTAGAAATTGTTCAAACTACACAAGGTCCTTTATCATATGAGATTGCAGAAAGAAACTTGCACCTTTTTTAAATTCATTCATGGAATGTGGGCGTCACTGGCCAGGCCAGCATTTATTACCCATCCCTGGTTGCTCCCTAGTTCAGAGGGCGTTTTTGAGTCAACCACACTGCTGTGGGTCTGGAGTCCCACGTAGGCCAGACCAGGTAAGGACGACAGATTTCCTTCCCTAAAGGACACTAGTGAACCAGATGGATTTTTACAACAATCGACAATGGTTTCATAGTCGTCATTAGACTTTTAATTCCAGATTTTTTACTGAACTCAAATTCCACCATCTGCCATTACGAGATTCAAACCCGGGTCCCCAGAGCATTACCCTGGGTCTCTGGGTTACTTGTCCAGTGATAATGCCATCGCCACCCCCCCACTGTAAGAACCTGGTGGGCCTTACCCTTGGCCAGCGACTCATTCATAGTCACCACCCCATATGTCACCTGAGGACAAGTCGGGCTCAGGTGTGATGCCACACAGGGTTGAATAGGCGATCCAGGCTCCCACATGGAGAAAGGGGTGGTAGAAGGATGTCACCCATGGAACTGTACTCCAGGAAAGAAAGATAAGCTTGGGGAAGTTGGTTTAAAAAAAAGGAAATAGTTGAAATGCGAGCCATTGAAATTTATGATTTTTTTCAGCAAGTTGATGAGGAGGGCTGAGGAAACAATGTTTCTTAGAGACCAGTGAATCGGGGAGACATCTGGACAAAGTACACAGCTTCGGGACATTTGGCCTTTCGGCCATCCGTCACTGCTGAAAGTTACATTCCTGGCAGAAGAGCAAAACCAGAAAAAAAAACACATTTAAAGGGATTTTGTCCCTATTGAAGGGGTAATGACCCGGCACATTTTTTTGTCGATGTTTCCACTTGTGGGGGAAGACCAGAACCGGGGAAAGGTTCTGGTTGGGCGGCATAAATATAAGGCAGTCACTTGATAAATCCGATGGGGAGTTCAGGAGAAACTTCTTTACCCAGGGAGTGGCAAGAATGTGGGATTCGCTGCCACAGGGAGTGGTTGAGGTGAATAGCATCGATGCATTTAAGGGGAAGCTGGATAAACACATGAGGGAGAGAGGAATAGAAGGTTATGTTAATAGGGTGAGATAACGTAGGACGTGAAGAGGCTCTAGTGGAAAATAAATACCGGCATGGAATGTTGGCCTGTCTCTGTGCTGTAATTTCGATGTAAATCTATGTAGCAATCTGTTGTAAAATAACCTGTTGTGAGCTGTCACTTTGCTCTTCCTTGGTTCAACACCCACCCCCCTCCCCCTATATCTCTTCGGAAAGCAATAGGGGTCCATTATGCTACGGGTAGGAACTTGTGTTTGTAGCCCTCTCCGGGGCAACGTGTGACCTTATTTTGGGCCAGCAGCCTCCACCTGTCCATCCTGCCCGTGCTCGGATCGATTATTTTTACCGTGCGCCTGCCCGTATTTCTACAGCACCTTTCGCAACCTCAGAATGCCCGGAGCTTCTTCACATCCGACGAAGGACTCTCGAAGTGTGGCCCCTGTTGTAATGTCGGAAACGCGCACGGCCGCGTTGCGCACAGCAAGATCCCGACTTGCAGCCACGTGGTAAGCGGCCAGATCGTCAGTTTTCATGTTGTTGGCTGAGGGGGGTAAATGTCGACCAGGGCACCACGGGGAATTTTGTTGCTGTCCTTCGAAGCCATGCCATGGGATCCTTGGCGAGCGTCCAAGAGGGCGAACGGGGCTTTGATTGAACATGTCATGCAGAAGGTGGCACCTCCAGCAGAGCTGCACTCCCTCAGTACTGAATGAGAGTGTAGGCTAAATTATGCGCATGGCACTTGAGACAGAAAATTCAATCTTTTTTTTCATTCCAACTGATACCTCTATGGCGATCTTGTTTTTGGCTTTTTTTTTGTTTGTTTTTTTTTGCATTTCCATCCCATGCAGCACATTTACTGATTAAATGGGTCTTGAGACAGAGCCATACCAACCAGGAGGTTATAGATTTCACCCCTGGTCTAACACTAAATGAGCTGATCTCAGCTGTGATGATTGCAGCAGCCCCACTCAGGGTGGGGAACGAGATATCTGCCCCCTTCCAGAAATTGTTGTTCAGACGAGGATTGGATCGATGTCCCGTTGAGCAATCCTCCCGCAGTCGAATAGCGACGGACAGCCACCGCCTCAGCTCAGACGGAAAGGTTAACGGTTTGGACAGAGTAGATGGGGAAAAACTGCTCCCATTGCCGGAAGAGTGGAGAGCCAAGAGGGCTCAGCTTTAAGATAATTGGTGAAAGAAGCCATAGGGTGGAACTCTACACCGGCGGGATTCTCTGGCCCCCTCTAAGCCAATGGACTTTTGAATGGATCGCCGCGTTTTATGGCTCCGCCCCCACCACCGCGACGGGGCCATAAAATTCTGCCCATTAGTGACGTGAGGAAACCCTTTTCGCGCAGTGAGCGGTTAGGATCTGGAATTCGCTGCCTCAGAGTGTGGTGGAGGCAGCTTCCGTCGAGGCTTTCAAGGGGGGAATTGGATCGTTATCTGGAAAGGAAGAACATGTGGGGCTAGGGAGCGAAGGTGGTTGGGGGGGGGGAATGGCGCTCGGTGCGTTGCTCAATCGGAGAGCCGCTGCAGACAAGGTGGGCCGAATGGCCTCATCCTGTGCTGTAACAGTCCTGCGATTGGGCACTGGAGAGCAACAGGGCTAGCCACCTCAAAAGAGGAAATTGGAGGGCATTACCTGTTTAATAAGGACCATATCCTTCCAGTTCAATGTCTTTGGCTGTTCCAACCCAGCGAAAGAACGAGACGCTGTGCTAGTGTGTCACAATGATTTATAGGACCTCCTGATGGTGAGTCGCCTAGTGAAGGCCATGAAAAATTACCACAGTTGCTGCTTTCAGTAAAACAGTTTCGCTGTTGTAGATTGTGTCCCGAAGTATTTAAAGGGGCAGTGTCGTTCTTGGAGTTATCCCTGTACCTGCTCTCCTTGCGATGGTCGCCTAGGCCTTGTCCCCGACTGTCGGAGTGGCCCCTTTTCCATGTCCTCCACCTTTGACAGCTAACAGGGGCTAACAGAATCATTCCACGTTTGCACTGGGTGCAGTGGTCGGTGTGAAAAAGGCATTTTACCCGCTGGCCGCAATGGCGAGATTTCGAGCCGTATCACTCCCTTCCCGGCGCATTCCCCACCTCGTTAGTAATGCATTGATGGGAAACACTCTGGATCTGTGGTGGGGCTGGGGCTCGGATTTGCCCGCCAAGCCGTGACCTCAGCCCTTCCTCACTCCGGGCGCCATATTTAAAACACACCAGAGCGCCGCCTGCTTCATGTCTACGGAGCAGGGCTGCTCCAGGCCGAGAGGTGGCCCCTAAAGCCAAGAAGACGGTAGCCCTCAAATTTAGTGACGCCTCTCTGGGGCGCCTGCTGGACACAGTGGAAGGCCGCCGCGGTGTCCTCTACCCCGCCCCTGCTCTGGCCACAGGAGCCCACCAGAGTGACCAATCCGACCTGGGAGGCAGTGGCAGCGGCCGTTAGCGCCACCAGAGCACAGAGGAGGTCAGCCATCCAGTGCAGGAAGAGGATGAATGATCTCACCCGTCCCGACAGGGTAAGGCAACCACCTCATCACTCTCAACTCACACGCTCCCAAACCCATCACACATCCACAGGGACCTCACACCTCAGGGGACAACACCCACTAACTCTCACATACACCCTCACATCTCCATCAGGCTCATATCCTCTGGAGCTCAGTTCCTCATCCCGTCCATGGCTCCGCTCACCACACAAATATTCCACACAGCGCCATGTGTCCTCCTCACACTCGCTCCATCTGTTTTCATGCAGGAGAAGCTGGCTCACAACAGCAAGAAGAGGTCCCAGACCGGGGGTGGACTAGCCCACATTAGGCCCCTCACTTGCTTTGAGGAGCGTGCCATCGCGCTGACTGGTGAGGACGTGGACCATGCCTGCGGCAACAATGAGGTCGGCGGTGAACATCGACGTGAGGATCCTGCACCACATCATCCCTTTCTCAATGCAACTGTGAGTGTCTCTCTCCTGCTTTTGACTCTGCTGCCATGCACTATTTAGCTTTACTTTGGTTCACAGGGAGATCTACCAAGCGACCGACGCTCTCAGCCAGCCAGTCCCTCAGCTCCACGCAGGTACTCACTCCCAGCCAAGAGGACACCTCCTCCACGGAAGAGCTGGAAATAAGCAGCCTGGAAGACCCATCACAGCGCTTACCCACACCCTCCACCAGCGCAGAGACACACACCTCAGTGGGAGCTAGATCTAGAGCAGACTCAGGTTCACCGCGCGGACATGTGTCCGCAGCAGGAGGAGGCAGGTTCAGCCGAGCTCCCCGGCACTCGGAGAACTGCTGGGGAAGAGGCATCTGTCAGGTCCGAGTCAGATAATGAGTCTCTGGATCTGGCCTTCAAACTCATCGTGGAGAGTGAGCAGAAGGCGGGGAACATCACGCAGAGCTGTTGGAAGCCCTCAACAGAGTAGCACGCGAGTCAGAGGAGTGCGTCCACCTGCTGTCTAGTGAAGTGGTGTCTACATGTGCGCATATGGAGGTCTCCATGGGGAGGTTGGTGGATACCATGGGGACCCTGGTCCAGCAGAACATGGAGATGCCTGCAGACCTGCACTTCATCGCGGGAGCCATGGGTGAGTTCCTGCAGTGGCAATGCAAGAGGGACATGGGGCACCCCGATGTCCCTCCAGGAGCGCCTGCCCCTCAAACAGTCAGGCCGGGGCCCTTGGGCACCCCAAGGGAGGATGATCGGTAGCTGGACATCCCTGGGTGATCCACTCAGGAACCTCAGAGGCTGTCTACTCATTCCAAGTCCTCTTTGTCTGTGCCCCCCTCAACCTCATCCTCTGTCACCGCAAAGGGAGCAGCTGGCCCACAGGAGGACAGCCAAAGCAAACCTCAAGGACGCACACTGAAGTCATCAGAGACAACAGGGCCAACCATTGCACAGGCTGTCTCCACCCCTGTTGCAGATGTCAGGGTAGCACCTAGAAGAAGTGGTAGGCCTAGAAAAGTTAAGAAATTCTGATCACAAGTGGTTGCACGGGTGAACACATTTTGTCACTTTATAATCTGAAAATATATTCACTTTCACTGAATAATGGTGTAGTTCAGCTTCTTTGACAAGCTTCATGAGTCTTCCCTCTGCATCCCCCGACTAGCAGTTCAGCTGCACGCAGCTGGACCACAAATGATTAGGAGGGTTGTGTGTATGGCAGGGTCTTTCGGAGCCTCGTGCAAGCACTCTCCCATGCACACGAAGCCTTCATCCATCACAACCATCTTACATCTTTGCTGCCTGCTGAAGTTCTCTTGCAGTTATCCATCTGAGCTGACCTGCATCTCCGCCCACCCACTGGCTGCACTCCCATGCAGCACCTGAGCCCGTCCAACACGAGGCTCCGCTCACTTTCGATTTCTGCAAAATGGTAGTTGTCAATTTTATCATTAGCTCCCCCCATCCTTTCCCCTCCCCCAGTCACCCACGTCCTTTCCCCCAGACCTGTTGACTCCCCCTCGCATCACCTTCTACTGTCCCCACTGTCACCTACCAACCCAAACCCTTGTCTTTCCAGGATGTCCAGGTCAACGTGCACGTCCCTACCTTCCTGAGAATCACAGCCCCATCCACATTGACCTCCCCGACCTCCTGCTCCCCACCCCCAGGGCCCGTGTCTGCCTCCAAACCCCCACCAACCACCCTCACCGTCCCTTCTACCACTACTGTTGCACCCTCACCCTCCCACCCTACTGGCTCACTCTGCCCCCTCTCATGCTCACCATTCCCTCCTACCACACCCACCCTCAGTTCGCCCCCCCAGGAGGCAGTCATTGACTCCACAGACCCCTCCCTTACACATTCACCTGGATACTCACCACCCCTTACCTTCCCCTCCACCCTTACCCCCCTCCCCCCGATAGCTTCCCTTCTCCAAACTCCTTCCTGCCCCCAGAAACCTCCCCCTCTCCAAATCCCCTCCTCCCCCCAGACAGCTTCCCCTCTCCAAACTCCCTCCTGCCCCCTGAAACCTCCCCCTCTCCAAACTCCCTCCTCCCCCCAGACACCTTCCCCTCTAAACTCCCTCACACCTCCACCCCTTGCAGCATTGTCCCTCATACTCCCTCCTCCTCCCATACTGCCCCCCCACCGAATACCTTCATCTACTCCCTCCAAACTTCACTCCCCCACCTCGACAACTTCATTCCCTGACTCCCCCTCCCCTCGCCGATCATCCATAGCAGCCCACGGCCAAGACCGTGATGTTCCGAAGCAGACCCCAAAACATTAACGGAGACCTCCCACATTCCGTGAGCTGCTTCGTGGCGGAGTCATGTCCAGGAGAGTCCGCCCAGCAGGCGATGATGCACGTGTTCCTCCAGGGCCCGGTAGCTGTCGACCTCCAGCGTCTCCTGCTCCTCGGATGTCCGCCATCTCAGCAAGGCCCTAACGGTGAGTCCCGGCTTCTGCCACGTCACGCTCGTCCGGACTGGCGAGTTTTCCCGCCAGCGTAACGGTAAAAATCGAGGATGATTCCGGTCGGGCCTTGCTTAACAACCCGTTACCGGGACCGTAATCGAGACGACGCCGGCCTCCAGCGGGATTCACGTCCCGCCACATGGCGGACACCATCGGACGATCCTGCTGTGAATTCACGCTGGCCCGAAACCGATTCCCGCCCCCCCCACCCTGCGCTGAATTCCACCCCTCTCGCCCGCCATGATGCCCGCTGCCAAGAGGACTCGACGATTCCAACCTCAGAGCGTGCCACCTACACCTGAAGGGTGGCCACTGCTGGAATGTGGTAAAGGCGGAAACCGATTTGTACAGATTAAGATCCCACAAACCACAATGATGTAGCAAGTAGGTAATCTGTTATGGTGATGTTGGTGGAGGGATAAATATTGACTATAGACCAGCAAGATAGCGGTCAAAACGACAGAATCTGAAGGCAGTTAAAACTTTAATAAGACGAGTTCTCGCTCAGTGTGAAATGTGTCAAACTCACCTCTTAACTGAGAGCTAAGTAGAAGAAAAGGATCGTCAGCTTTTCTTCAATTTAAAATATGAGTTATTAAGGTAGATCCCTGGCTAAATCATCTTTCTTTAAATGGTATTAACTATCCATCAGTGAGGGAGACAGGTTGATGTTAGTGTTTTTTTTAACCTTCCCGCAAAAACCTGGAAGAAAACCTTCCTCATAAGATCCACCCGACCCTTTCTTCGTTCATCTCACTCCTCAGTTACCCACTCCACCAGCTCTAGGTTTTAAATAGTCTTTTTATTTTTAATGGAATGTGTCACCGCCATCCCATTGAGCCTTGGTTCTCCGGTGAATATCAGTCACGATTCATCTCCCTGGCAACCTTCCTGTTCCTTAGTTACTGGAGGTGCAGCGGGAGAGCCATGGGGGCTGAGGCAATGCGAGAGGGGTCATTGTCACACAGAGCGTTTGAGGATGGCCTCCCTGTCATCACCTCCACTCCTGGCTCGATTTAACAGCTCAACTCCGCTGTAGTCCTGCAGCTTGATGAAAAGCGCAGTAGAAAAAGACGTGTTGCGGTCAATGGAAGGAAAGAGTTGCATTTACGTGCTGCCCATCGCCACCTCAGGACATCCCAAAGTGTTTTACAGCCAATGCACAGTGTACCTTCACTGCATGGACCGCAGCGGTTCGAGAAAGCAGCCCACCACCACCTTCTCAAGGGCAAGTAGGGATGGGGCAATAAATACCAGGCCTAGATGCAACCCGTGAATAAAATAAATTTTAAAAATGAATGAAGTGTAGTCACTGTTTTAGGAGCAGTGTATTGGAATTACCACACGGCATGGAGTCTACCATCACTGACACAGCCTCTAATCATCTTGTCACAGCGCAACTGCTTACCCTCTCCAATGCCTTGCTCTTTCCACTTTCAGAAACCTCCCAGAGCCCATTAACCCTTCCTTTGGCTATCCAAATTCCTACTGTGGTATGGGTGCTGCACTGACTAGCGCAAGGTGTTGCTGTCGCCCTGTTTGAGCTGACCCTCCACAAGCAGTAGAAATTGGTGCGCGTCTCCCCTGTTTTTTCAGGAGTGGAATGGGCGCAGTGCAGACCAGTATAGCAGTGGGACAGCCTGCACTCAAACTGCGCAAGCGTTGATCCCACTGCTAAAATTCTGGGGCCTTTCACTAAGTGTCCAAAATAGGCATCAAGTCCCTTCAAGTATGCTAATGAGAGACCTAACGCCCGACTGGGGTACGGTTCCACAGATGCTGCCTTCTCTCCAGAACCCTCCTCCAAACATTTATTGTCCACACGTGCATCCAGTGTCGGGCAAACGCTGTTAAACAATGCGCTTGATGTTGTCTAACCCAAAACTGGATCCCTGTTTCTGAGCCCGCATCATATAAGCAGAGGTTGTGGCCTTCTGTTAAACGTGTACTACTACATATTTTATCAGAGTTTTGCGCACACTGTGGGGATTATTTATTCCTGCATGGGATGTGGGCGTCACTGGCCAGGTCAGCATTTGTTGCCCATCCCTATTTGCCCTCGAACTGAGTGGCTTACTAGGCACTTACTCGTGGCAGTTAAGAGTGGGTCTGAAGCCACGTATTGGCCAGGCTAGACCAGGTAAGGGCAGCAGATTTCCTTCCATAAAGGACACTAGTGAACCAGACAGGTTGTTATGACAATCAGGGTCACCATTACTGAGACTAACTTTAAATTTCAGATTTATTAATTGAGTTTAAACTCCACCAGCGGCCATGGTGATCCCATTGAATCCATTCCCCCAGAGCATTAGCCTGGGCCTCTGGATTACTAGTCTCGTGTCACCATCTCCCCTGAGCTATCGCTTCTGTGGACACTTATCCTCTTTGAGGCTGGGCAATTGGAAGACTGATTGACTATGAGGAGCATCACAGCCTGAGGCCTCACACAGCAGTAGGGCTGCTAGATAGCGATCAGGAGCAGGAGCTGTGGCTGATTTCTCCTATCTTTACTCCAGGACCTCAAGCCCAATAGTAGCAATCTGACTGGGGTCAGATCATACCCTGGCGTAGCCTTGAAGACCACTCACTGTTCTCAACAAACCTGCCAAGTGCCAGCTCATGAGTAGCACTCTCGCCCCTCAGTCAGAAGACTGTGTGTTTGTGTCCACTCCAGAGACTAGTGCACAAAATCCAGGCTGACACTCCCGGTGCAGTACTGAGGTAGTGCAGCACTGTCACAAGAGCCTTCTTTTGGATGAGACATTAAGCCGAGGCCCCGTCTGACCTCTCAAGGGCAGGATAAAGACCCCATGGCACTGTTTCAAAGAATAATGGGAGAATTCTCCCTGGTGTCCTGGCCAACGTTTGTCCTTACATCGATATTGCAAAAGCAGATGATCTGGTCATTACCAGATTGCTTGTTTCTGGGAGCTTGCTGTGCATAAACTGGCTCCCACATTTCCCACATTACAATAGTAACTACACTTCATGGGCTGTAAAATGCTTCGGGACATCCTGAGGCTATGAAAGGCGCTATATAAATGCAAGTCTTTCTCTTCTACTCAAAATGCAAGGAGTTCAGTCCTTTGACCAATTACCAATTTCCAAAGAAAGGCACAGACGATGTGGTCTTCAGGACATTTTTAAACTGTATTAATAAATACAGAAAGATTGATTCTCATTTATATAAGAAAGACTCTTGTTTATATTAAAGAATAACGACAATAGTGGAAGAGTAGAACTCTGAAGGTTAATACTTTGAGTATATTGGGACACAACAAGGCTCTGGATGCAGACAGCCACACAGAAGCAGCCTCTGCCTTGAAGTAGAATCTTCTTTGTATCTTCGACGTTTGGCAACATGAGGAAGGCAGCTCAGTAACAGTAATCGGAATAATCTTCCTCCACATAGTTAGCTGGGAAAAAGCCGACCTAAGAACAGAGAGTGAGGAATGTTAGAGATAAGTCACATTCACAAGGCCAGCTTACATATTAGCAGTACAGACTGTGGTGGCTCAAAAAAGACGACCTGTCTCATATCCTATTAAGCGATGGTTTCCGTGTCAACCGTGACTCCGAGGGTTGAACTCTCAACTCTGAGAATTAAGATTGTGGGTTCAGGGCCCACTCCAGAGCCTAGAGCACAAAATCTAGGCTGACACTCCATGGCAGTACTGTGGGAGTGCCGCACTGTTGGCGGGGCTGTCTTTTGGGTGAGATGACCAACTGCCCTCCCGGGTGAGCACAGCACGATTTCAAAGAAGAACAGGGGAGATCTGATGCCGTAGACCACGTGCATCCCTCAACCAGCATCACTGAAACAGATTATTTGGGTCATTATCTCATCGTTGCTTGTGGGAGCTTGCTGTGCGCAATTTTTTCGCATTACAACATTTCAAAGGTGCTGTCAAGCGCTTTGGGACTTCCTGCGGTGGTGAAAGGCGCTATATGAATGCAAGTCTCTTTCCTTCTGTAATAAAGCGCCAATAAACAGGGTTGCTTCAAACATTAGAATTAATTATATAACTCATTCCCAGCGGGACATGTGCAGCTCAGACGATGAAAGTGGAAAGGCGGGAGAGAGAGAGAGAGAGATTGAAGGTGAGAGGTTCCCACGCACCCTGCCGTACACTTCTCCTTTCCACCATCCCGGCGATCCTTTCTTATTGATGATTTTAACCACGTCTCCTTCCTTCAGGCTCAGCTCTGATCGGTCCCTGGCTGAGAAGTCGTATCGGGCCTTTGCTGTCCCGTAGCACTTCAAACTCGCCCCTGCCAAAATCAAAGTTAGAAGGCGATCGTCAGGCGGCAAGTGACTTTGTGCCTTTGCAATTTCTCCCTCGGCTACAGATGCCAACCTGCGGTTACAACTGGTGCTCATCCCTCGCTGCAGTTGGCTCTATTCCTGGAGACATCTCCATTGACATCCTCCCTCCAACCAACCCACCCCCACACTCCTGCTATTGCTCGCCCAATGTATCTGTCCCCACAGCAAACCGCCGCCAATCAGAAAGCAAGTTGACTCTCCATCACCTGATGGTTGATTTTGAACTGTCAGTCAAAAAGCCTTTTCCCCTTTCTCCACCCTACCCCACCGCCACATTCAATAGTTTTTAAATAAACTAACGTGTTCAGGAAAAAATTTCAACAAAGCCCATTTTTCTTTCAATGCTGCTATGATTTTTTTTTGCCCTGGGTTCGCTCGTGTCGGTATCCTAGAGATTCATCTTTAATTCCTGGAGCGTCCAGGGCAATCCTGGAGGGTTGGCAACAGTATTTCTCCCCCCACCACCCCCGCAACTCCACCCGACCATCTTCTCTGCAGGCTCTGACTCTTGCTGCTGTGGACCTCTGGTATCTCACCCTCTCATCCACAGCGAGTGTTGGTGGGGTCGTCATGACAAATCCAACCCTGTCCTCCATCCGATATCAACAGATGATCAATCCCAGCGACTAATGAGGGGCGAGGGGGAAGTGTCCAGATAGTGCTCAGGAGCAGAGATTTTGGCCGATGGTTGTCACCATGACCGTGGAGACACACAGGACAATTACTGGCCCACTTGCCCACACCCCACCACCCTAATACAGAGGAGGGATTAAATCTGAATTTTCCTGACACGCAAGGCTTGGTTCCACATCGTGTATCGTATTTACTCTGAACCATTTAGGAAGTTGATTACCCTGTATCTGCAATCTGATTGAACTTTTAAAATATATTTTCATGGGATTTGAGTGTTACTGGATTTGTTGCCCATCCCTAATTGCCCTTGAACTGAGTGGCTTGTTAGGCCATTTCAGAGGGCAGTTAAGAGACAAGTACATTGTTCATGTAGGGCCAGACCAGGTAAGGACAGCGGATTTCCTTCCCTAAAGGACATTAGTGAACCAAATGGGCTTTTACAACAATTGTTGACAGTTTCATGGTCACCATTACTGGGACTAGCTTTCAATTTCAAATTTTATTAATTGAATTTAAATTCTGTAGTGGGATTTGAACTCATGTTCCCCTAGAGCGTTAGCCAGTCCAATTACATTACCACAACACCACCATCTACCCCAACTCCAGCTCCTGTTTTGTTCCTGATCTGAGTAAAGTACCATAATGGTTCTGTTCTGGGACTAGCAATCTGGATGCCTGGACTAATGCTTTGGAGATATCAGTTCAAGATCCCGCCACATTATTCAATTCAGCGATTTGAATAAAAAGCTAGTCTCGGTAATGGTGACTGTGAAACTGCCGGATTGTCGTAAAGGAACCCATCTGGTTCACTAACGTCCTTTAGGGAAGGAAATCTGCCGACCTTGTCCATTGCGCGTGACTCCGGACCCACAGCAGTATGTTTGATTCCGAAATGCCCTCCGAAATGGCCTAGCAGGTCACTCACTCGTATTCAAGCAGACAGGCAATTCTTCTCCAGGGAAAATGGAGGTGGGTAATCAATGCTGGTCTTGCCAGCGATGCTCACAGCCCATGAATGAATAAAATAAACGTTTATTTTGCTTTAATGACAATCCATTAATTTTGACTGCTTTTGATTTCCAAATTATTACCTTTCTAAACCGAATTCAATTTCTTGAGGTGCCACCCGTAGGATTTTAACTCCTGTTACCTGGGTTATTGTTCCATTAACAAAGCCACTGCACCACCCTACCGACAAGTCTTGTCCACTATTTTACATTAAATCGGTTAATGCCTCTCGGCTCAGTGGTTCACGTTCTGAACTCCGGGTCAGATTGCGGATCCAGGTCCGAATCCAGTGGTTCTGAGCGCAAAAATCGAGCGTGGTACCGAGGGAGTGCTTCATTGTTGGAAGGGCTGTCTTTTTAATGAGACGTTAAACCGAAGAAGCCCAGGCCTGCTTCATCAGGCGGATCCAAGAGATCCCGTGTCACTGCTTCGAAGGGGAAACGGGGAGTTCTGCCCGGTGTCTCGGCCAACATTTATCTCTCTCTCTCAAAAAAAAACCCAGTTGATCTCGTCACCATCACACCGCTGTTTGTGAGATCTTGCTGTGTGGAAATTGGTTTCCGCGGTTCCTACATTAAAACAGTGACTACACTTCAAAAGTAATTCATGGGGCGGAATTTGACGTTCGGTGTGCGGGGGGCGGGCCCGAGACGCCAGAACGTAAAATGACACGAGATGGCGTCGGGCGTGTGTCCTGACATCGCCCATCGCGCTGTCTCGCGATATTTCGTTTGGCGGGCGGGCGCACGCCAGAGTCGGCTGCGTGCCCGCTGATAATCGAAAGGCCGACTAAGGCCATTAATGTACTGATTAACTCCCAATTTATGCTGCCCATCCAACCTCACGGCTGGCGGGGCTGGCGGAAAGGCCAAGCGGCCTTTACATTTTTTTTAGGAAACCTCATCCACGGGCGGGATGAGGTTTCCTGAAGCTAATACCCGATGACACAAAAGCTTTATTTTAAAACACGTCCCATCTCATGTGTGGCACGAGGGGACATGTTTCATTTAAATTTTCATTGTTTTTAATAACGTCTTTAAAAAAAGCGCTTCAACCCCCCCCCCCGAGGCAGCTCCGTGCCTCAGGGAGATTGAAACGCTCTTTCGCGCGCCATGTGCGAACTCCGCTCTCCACCCCCCCCACCCCCACCCCCGCGCACACACATAGGCAGCGTTCAGCGCTCCCGCTCGCGATCCACGCTGGGCGGACCTCAGCTGGCCCGCCCGCGTGAAATCGCGGCGCCCAGCCGATCGCGGGCGGCGGTCAGCTCCGCGATCGCCCCGCTCCCGCCGAGCCCGCCCGACGCTCGGAGAAGCCTGGCCGTCGTCGGTGGAGACGCGTCGCGGTTGTGAAAGGCGCTGTTGGAACAGCGGGTTTCCCCCTTGGCTCTTTCAGCACCTTTGTACACTCACCTGAAAGCTTAGGAGCCATTCTGTTCTCAGGTTCTTGAAAAGGATATTGCAAAATTGTATCCATTGATTTAAAGCATTCCTTTAGGGAATTATGCTGATAGAAGTCCACCAAATCCTGTAGTGAAACAAGTTTTTGTCTTAGCTTTGTTTGGTGTAGATTACATTTATTTATTTTTGTTTAAAATGACCATTTCAATGGAGATACATCACACAATCAAAACATACAATGGGTGGAACTTGACCATCCCCCACCTGCGTGTTTGAAGGCGAGTGGGGGGTCCCATAAAATGCAATGTGTGGACCGCCCACCCGTCCAGCCCAAACTCTCCCCCATTTTACGCGACTTCCCGCCCTTGGACCTATTGAGGCCCTTTAAAAGGCCAATTAATGGCCACTTCAGTGCCTCATCCCACTCCCACTGATATTTCACCCGCGACAGGGGGAGTAGGTGACCCAGCAGTGTTGGCTGTGTGGGCCAGGGTCAGGCAAGGTCCGCCTTTGGGGTTTCCAATTGGATTGGCCAGCGGCTCTCTAAGGCGGGACTTCCTCCCCAATGAACACCCCACCATCCGAAAAATCCTGCCCGACATGTTTAACAAACCCTATAAATGAGTATTCGTGGTAGTTAAACTCGAACAGCTGAGGGGGAAAGCTTTGCAAAGTGACTTACAAACAGAACGGAGCCAGGTATGCCATTGTGGAAGCATATAGCACAGAAAGAGGCCATTCGGCCCATCGTACCTTTGCCAACCCTTCGAAAGTGTCATCCAGCTAGTTGTACTTTCCTTGCTCTTTCCCCATTGCCCTGTACATTTTTCCCACATCAGATATTTATCCAATCCCTCTTTGAAAGTCGCTATTGTATCTACTTCCACCACCTTTTCAGGCAGCACCTTCCAGATTTAAAAACTCACCACCTCTTCCAGCTCTCGGTTTCTTTGTCAGCTACCTTGAACCTGCGACCGCTGGTTATCTTATCCTGCCAGTGGAAACGGTTCCCCTTCACCTGTTCTGCTAGCAGAGCTCTTTAAAACTTTAAACCGTCTCTGCAACCTCCTCTGCTTTCAGGAGAGCAACCCCAGTTTTCCCCGTCCCTCCACAAAGACTCTCATCCCGGCCTGCTGTTCTCCTCTGCACCCTGCCCAAAGACTTGACACTCTTCTCCGGTTTTCATTTTAAAGTCAGTACCGACAAGGACAGGTCTAGAGAGGAAACCATCACACTAGGAAACTGCACTCAAACACACAGATCTCACAATGGCAGTGATCTCTTACAGTCATGATATGTAGGAGATCCCTACACTACTGGTTGAACCGTGTGTGTTCGTTCTGTCGCAGTACCAGTTTACGGCTTATACTTACCAATAATGATTTGAATGCCCTCTTCTCTGTCACACGGAATAAACTATCTGCTGTTGTCACCTTGATGTGTTTTACTTCTGCGTTGAACCTGTCACAAAGCACAGTGAAATATTAACACCCTGAACTCATTGGTCCGCCAATCTACTGAACTCCGATAAATCATCCTTTGCGATTCTAGTTAACAGCTCGATTTTTTTTTCATTCATTCATGGGGATCTGGGTGTCACTGGCTGGGCCAGCATTTATTGCCCATCTCTAGTTGCCCCTGTTCAGAGGGCATTTAAGAGTCAGCCACATTGCTGTGGGTCTGGTCTGAAGTCACATGTAGGCCCAGACCAGGTAAGGCCAGCAGATCTCCTTCCCTAAAAGGACATTAGTGAACCAGGTGGGTTTTTTTTTACAACAATCAGCAATGGTTTCATGGTCATCATTAGACTTTTAATTCCAGATTTTTATTGAATTCAAATTCTACCATCTGCTGTGGCAGGATTTGAATCTAGGTCCCCAAAGCATTACCCTGGGTCTCTGGATTACTAGTCCAGTGACAATACCACTGCGCCATCACCTCCCCACCTTAGACAAGAAATGGGTAAACAGTCCCACTGAAATAGGACAAAAAATAATTCCTACTTATACCCAAATATCTCAAAGTGTAAATTTACCCCAAGTCTGATAAACAGAACCATCAGTTTCAGCTGCGGGTTCAGTAGGTAGAATATTTATCAATAAGTCAGAAGATCATGGATTCAAGTCCCACTGAGCACAAAATCTAGGCCGACACTCCCAGTGCTGTACTGAAAGAGTGCCCGCACAGTTTTCAGCTGGGATGATGAGCCAAGGCCCTATCTTTCTCTCAGGTGGACATAAAAGATCGCACGCCACTATTTCTAAGGTGGGCAGGGGAGTTCTCCCCAGTGCCATAAGAAATGGGAGCAGGAATAGACCACACGGCCCATCGGGCCTGCTCCACCATTCAACAAGATCACGGCTGATCTTGGGCTTCGACTCTATTTTGGTGCTTGCTCCCCATATCACTTAATTCCCTGAGAGACCAATATTTATCCCTGAACCGCACTAAAATTGGTTATCTGGTAATTATCACACGGCTGCTGCATTTCCTACATTACGACAGTGACTACACTTCAAAAAGTACATCGTTGGCTGTGCAGCGCTTTGGCATATCCCAAGGTCATATAAATACAAGTCTTTCTATCTCTGTCTCCCTCCCACCTCGCTCGATGGTTTCAGATCTCCTAATTCTGCCTGTTGCACAAGCACTGGCAGGTAACATCTTTGGCTTCTTGACTCTCTGTCCCTGGGCGAGAGCACCTGGAGATTCCACTGAGCACAAAGTGGAAGTCAAGACCTGGGCTGTTGTGAGAACCTTGAACTTACAAACCACCACCACTATTAATTAGAGCGCGGCGTAGATTTAGCAGAATGATACCTGGACTCCGAGTGTTAAATCACAGGGAGGGATTACACAAACTAGGGTTATATTCCCAAGAAGTTTAGAAATTTAAGGGAGGGATTTGATCAAAACTCTCAAGGCATCCAGGGTTGCAAATGGGGCCGATAGTTGGGGGATCTAGGACTTAGGGGAAATAGTGGAAAAATTAAAGTTAAACCTTTCAGGAGTTAAATTAGGAAATACTTCTACACACAAAGGGTGATAGAAGTTTGGAACTCTCTCTGCAAACCACAGACAGCTGATGCTAGATCAATTGTTCATTTAAAAAATGAGATCCAAAGGTTGGAAGGAATATGGGGTAAAGGCGGGTATATGGGGTTAGGTTACAGATCTGCCATGATCTTACTGAAGGATGGAACAGGCTCAAAGAGCTAAATGGCCTCCTATTCTCTATATTCCTAATGAGGAATTCTTTCTGCAGTTAGAGTGAGCCAAGCAGACCCCTCTTGATGGCTTTGCTGGTTAAATGGACATTTAATAAAATGTTATCCATGTCAATGATATGCTTGTCCCAGATATTAATACATCCACACTGCTGTAAATCTCATCTCTCTCAGGCATGTGTGCGCAGCTGAGCTGCACTAGTGAACTTTGTCACATACTCAGGAACCTTGTCACATACAATGTAGTGGTGAACCTTGTCTCTCTCGAAGACTAGTCAGTCCTGTCACATTGCAGTGACCTTTATAGATCTAGTGAAATGAAATATGAAAATTGAGATTATGATATTTATACTGTGCTGCCAATTGCCCCTCATTACTTGATGCTGATGGCGTATTCTCCAGCATCCTTCACTCTTTGCCTCACTAGGTAGGTGCCATCTGAACGAGTGCCGAGATGTGATTCTGCCTGCCAGCGCTCCATCGGCCCTCCATACCTGCAAGAGATAAGTCTCAAGGTCACTTTGATAACAGTGTAAGGCTGGGTGCTGAAAATCAGCTGCAAATTCCCCAGCTTGTACTTCGGGGTACAACATTGTGATTTACCCTGCACCAAATTACATTGTGCTAGCCCGATATGGTCATATCCAAAGCATTCTCATTAGGAGAAAATTATATTCACAGTGAAAGTATTTATAACCAGACTAAGGTGCTTACCAGGGATAGGCAGCATAGTCTGTTTGAAGGGCCTGCAAAATACAAATACAGAAAACCAGATTAAAACATCTCCCACTTTAATTGTCTAATTGTATCTATACCAGTAGTTTTCCCACTTTGCACTGGAGGGGACTCCCTGTAAATATAGACAAACTCCCAGAGGCATCCTTCAGATTCTAGAAGCATAGGACTTAGGAGCTGGGGTAGGCTATTCGGCCCTTCAAGCCTGCTTGCCATTCAGTAAGATCATGGCTGATCTGGTTGTGGTCTCAACTCCACTTTCCTGTCTGTCCCCCATATCCCTTGACTCCCTTGTCAATCAAAAATCTTCCTAACTCAGCCTTAAATAAATTCAATGACCCAGCTCTTTGGGGAAGAGAATTCCACACACCAACAACCCTCTGAGAGAAGAAATTTCTCTCTCCATCTCTGTCTTAAAAGGGAGACCTCTTATTCTTAAACTGTCTCCCCTGGATCTAGTCTTTCCCACAAGTGGAAACATCGTCCCGGTATCCACCCTATCAAATCCCCTCAGGATCTTAAATGTTTCAGTGAGATCACCTCTCATTCTTCTAAACTCCAATGGGCTTAGGCCCAATCTGTTCAACCTTTCCTCGTAAGATAAGCCCCTCATCCCAGGAATGAGTCGAGTGAGCCTTCTCTGTACTGCTTCTAATGCAATTATATCTTTTTTTCAAATAAGGAGACCAAAACTGTACACAGCACTCCAGATGTGGTCTCGCCAATGCCCTGTACAGCTGCAGTAAAACTTCCCTACTTTTATATTCCATTCCCCTTGCAATAAACACCAACATTCCGTTGGCCTTCCTAATCACTTGCTGTACCTGCATACTAACTTTTGTAATTCATGTACCAGGACACCCAGATCCCTCTGTACCTCAGACTTCTGCAATCTCTCTCCATTTAAATAATATGCTGCTTTTCTATTCTTCCTGCCAAAGTGGACAAGTTCGCATTTTCCCACATTATATGCCATGTGACAACTTTTTGCCCACTCACTTAATGTGTCTCTATCTCTTTTCAGGCTCTCTAACTCCTCTTGACAACTTACTTTGCTACCTAGCTTGGTGTCATCAACAAATTTAGCTGCCATACATTTGGTCTCTTTATCCAAGTCATTGATGTAGATTGTAAATTGAGGCCCCAGCACTGATCCCTGTGGCACACCACTCGTTGCATCTTGCCAACCTGAAAAAGACCCATTTATTCCTACTCTCTGCTCCCTGTTAGCTAACCAATCCTTTATCCGTGCTAATATGTTACCCCCTACACTAGGTTCTATCACTACACTTTGATGTGGCCTTCTGGAAATCTAAGTACACCACATTCTGGCACACTCCCAGGGATCCTCTGCATATATTGTCATACACCCTGGGATGGAGAGCAGGAGCAGGTGATGGAGTGTGTGTTGAAGCGGACATAGACTAAAGCTTGGATATACTCCTGTGTTAAACTGTGTTTTTGTAGTGAATGAGGCTCAATGCAGGTGTAAGTTATGGAATTTCTGCCCTCTGGCTCTCCACACCATTGTGTCCTCCTCAATCAAATATTATATTTTGAGAATAAGGATCTGGTGCGCAAATCGAGTTTGTTTTACTTACACATACAAAGGGTTTTACTTTAGAACAGGGGAACCAGCCAATCTCATTCGTGGATGTATTCCTTCCCTAAAGCCATTAAAAGAAAAACACTCATTAAATATCTTTAACTTTTGTGTAAATTCAACACTATTTGATATGTTGAATATTACTCTGGATAACAAGAAAGGGCAGGAACCCCCCCTGGCCATCAGGCTAGTCCTCTCTCAGGTATCGACCTTAACCACAACTCCCAGAGCTGGTGGTTCATAAATCAGCCCAAATAATCTGCATCAACTTTCAATGTTAGACCCAGATGTCTCAGTTGCTGCACCATGTTCAGCAGTAGAGGTAGTCGCCTTCAGTGTCCCATTCAGAAATTCCCCCGGGAATTGGGAATTTGTCCATTTCCTTGCTGGGCGCTGACATAATTGATCACGACGAGAACCCATTTCCCACCTCAACTACTCTAAGCTAAGCTCAAATAAATAGACATGGTTAGCTGCTGGGTCACACTGGATAGGACGGTCTCACATCTGAAGCTCCTATCTTCATGTGAAGTAGCTTATCTCATTCGGGATAGGGGTAGGGCGCCTTTGGTGCTAATGTTGGAAATACTGGCCAGGGTTTCTGCTCCTGATTACACTGTGCTCCTGCCCAAAGGGCAATAAAAACATTGCTGTTTGACGATCTGATGGGTAAACGCATTAGCTGATGTCGTATGAAAGGAGGATGCCATTCAGCCTGGACCGACTCTTTGAAAATTAGCAAGAATATTAAAAGAGAATAGCACAAAAAAAAATGAAAAAAAGATAATAATACTGCCAGGGTGACATCGTGGCTAGTTCAGTCTGTACTCACCTCCCACCACTGCTGTTCCACCTCCGCTTTGGTGAGTTCGACTATTTCTCCTGAAACCAGCTTCAAAGCAGGTCCAAAGGCCACGGGCGGAGGAGGCATCCCATAATAGTCTTGGCAAACTTCCGTTTTGGGCAAACCTGAGAGAGAGAGAGACCAAAAAAGGGAGGGGAGGTGAAAACCTTGAAAGTTCTCAGTAAATTGTGAACTACATGATGTGTAGGATTTTAACTTTGCCTCATTCATTCTGACCTTCTACCCATTGGCCATCAATGTCTTTGTTGGCCAAAGCAAGGAATGGCTATCCTCTAGATCTCCATCAGCAACTAACCTAATTGAGACCAGATATCGGAGGGCGGGCTTATTGTTTTGTACCTCTTGTGCCTTTAATATATTGAGTTGTAATATTATTTCTGAATTACTTGTCTCTCTCTGTTTAGCAATGCTGTGATTATCATTCCTCTGGCTTCCCTGTCTGGTTCTTCACACAGTGCAGGTGTCCTTGTGATGACTCAACGGAGCAGACAGGTTTCAACAAGAAACAGATAAATTTTATTACAGGGAGCTAGTCAGTTGTTGCGCACTCAATCAGGACTCTCATCAGGAAGCCCCATCCGCCCCCCGGATTGCCCGTGCTTAGGGCTTATTGATCAGAGCCTCCCAAAACATCACACAAGCCCCGAGAGGCTGCAGGAGAGGCTATACCTTCAGTCACTCCATTTCCTCCCCCCTTTAGTTTTTACAATTTCTATTCACAGGGAAACATTTGAATATCCAACAACATATATACTATATATATATATATATATATATATATATATAGAGTGGCGTAGTTCTACCACTAGAGGTTCCTTACCAGGATTGACAGGATCTGGAACTACAGCATGAGACACATCATTAGAAAGTGGCAGTTCTGGCTTTGGCAACTCTACAGAGACATTGGGCATGTCGATTCTAGGTCAATCTGTCACCTCAGGGATTGATGGTTCGTTATTAATCACAAGCGGAATAGTTGGTTGTTGGAATGTCTCTCTAGCACGAGTATGATCTACATGCTTACGAATGATTCCATCTCCCACTTGTACTTGGAAAGATAATGGACCAGTATCTGAGACAATGGGTCCAGGAACCCAACAAGGTCCACTTCTGAAATTTCGCACGAATACTGTGTCACCTACACTGAAGGCGCGAGATTTACTATGTATATTGAGAGTTCAATTTCTGATTCCGTTCTACTTTTTGTTGGAGCATATCTGTAAAAATCCTGGAACTCGCTCCCTCATAGCACTGTGGGTGTACCTACATCACATGGACTGCAGCGGTTCAAGACGGCGGCTCACCACCACCTTCTCAAGGGCAATTAGGGATGGGTAACAATTGCTGAACTAGCCAGTGATGCCCACATTACGTGAAAGAATAAAAAACATGAACTCTTTACCCAGTAACCTTAGCTAGTTGATCACCATTCAGATGGTCTCAGCAGTTTTCTACAAATATGCAACGACCTTAGAATTGGTTTCATTACTGTTGTTCCACCCATCTACAGATTTTATTTGATGTACACAATAAATATTTTATTGTAATCACACAATGCTTTAAGGTGGCTTAAATGGAACAAGTTGCTTACCTGTTTTGATTGTGCGGCTTGGTGGAATTCTGTTACTTTTACTCTGCAGAGGAGAATATTTTGCTTTTGTTTTATTAAGAAGTGACAAGTCTAACATTACTAATAACTGGGAGGGTTTATGGGTCCTATCACGCAATTTATTCCATGGTTCCACCACTCAACCCCATACCTCTCCCATTTACTGGTGCACTCCACCATCCCAAGTGCCCTCCCCCAATCCTTCATTCCCCAGTGCCCTCGCTCAATCCCCCCCCATTCCCCAGTGCCCTCGCTCAATCCCCCCCCATTCTCCAGTGCCCTCCCCAATCCCCCCCATTCCCCAGTGCCCTCGCTCAATCCCCCCCATTCCCCAGTGCCCTCGCTCAATCCCCCCCATTCCCCAGTGCCCTCGCTCAATCCCCCCCATTCCCCAGTGCCCTCGCTCAATCCCCCCCATTCCCCAGTGCCCTCGCTCAATACCCCCATTCCCCAGTGGCCTCCCCCAATCCCCCCCATTCCCCAGTGCCCTCGCTCAATCCCCCCCACTCCCCAGTGCCCTCCCCAATCCCCCCCATTCCCCAGTGCCCTCGCTCTATCCCCCTCATTCCCCAGTGCCCTCCCCAATCCCCCCATTCCCCAGTGCCCTCCCCAATCCCCCCCCCCATTCCCCAGTGCCCTCGCTCTATCCCCCCCATTCCCCAGTGCCCTCCCCAATCCCCCCCATTCCCCAGTGCCCTCCCCAATCCCCCCCATTCCCCAGTGCACTCCCCAATCCCCCCCCCATTCCCCAGTGCCCTCCCCAATCCCCCCCCCACTCCCCAGTGCCCTCCCCAATCCCCCCATTCCCCAGTGCCCTCCCCCAATCCCCCCCCATTCCCAGTGCCCTCCCCCAATCCCCCCCATTCCCCAGTGCCCTCGCTCAATCCCCCCCACTCCCCAGTGCCCTCCCCCAATCCCCCCCACTCCCCAGTGCCCTCCCCCAATCCCCCCCCCATTCCCCAGTGCCCTCCCCCAATCCCCCCCACTCCCCAGTGCCCTCCCCCAATCCCCCCCCCATTCCCCAGTGCCCTCCCCCAATCCCCCCCACTCCCCAGTGCCCTCCCCCAATCCCCCCCACTCCCCAGTGCCCTCCCCCAATCCCCCCCACTCCCCAGTGCCCTCGCTCAATCCCCCCCACTCCCCAGTGCCCTCCCCCAATCCCCCCCATTCCCCAGTGCCCTCGCTCAATCCCCCCCATTCCCCAGTGCCCTCCCCCAATCCCCCCCCATTCCCCAGTGCCCTCCCCCAATCCCCCCCATTCCCCAGTGCCCTCCCCCAATCCCCCCCACTCCCCAGTGCCCTCCCCCAATCCCCCCCACTCCCCAGTGCCCTCGCTCAATCCCCCCCACTCCCCAGTGCCCTCCCCCAATCCCCCCCCCATTCCCCAGTGCCCTCGCTCAATCCCCCCCCATTCCCCAGTGCCCTCCCCCAATCCCCCCCCCATTCCCCAGTGCCCTCCCCCAATCCTCCCCCCATTCCCCAGTGCCCTCCCCAATCCCCCCAACTCCCCAGTGCCCTCCCCAATCCCCCCCACTCCCCAGTGCCCTCCCCAATCCCCCCCCCATTCCCCAGTGCCCTCCCCAATCCCCCCCACTCCCCAGTGCCCTCGCTCAATCCCCCCACTCCCCAGTGCCCTCCCCAATCCCCCCCCATTCCCCAGTGCCCCCCCCAATCCCCCCCCACTCCCCAGTGCCCTTGCTCAATCCCCCCCATTCCCAGTGCCCTCCCCAATCCCCCCCCCATTCCCCAGTGCCCTCCCCAATCCCCCCCACTCCCCAGTGCCCTCGCTCAATCCCCCCCTACTCCCCAGTGCCCTCCCCCAATCCCCCCATTCCCCAGTGCCCTCCCCAATCCCCCCCACTCCCCAGTGCCCTCCCCAATCCCCCCCATCCCCCAGTGCCCTCGCTCAATCCCCCCCACTCCCCAGTGCCTTCGCTCAATCCCCTCCATTCCTCAGTGCCCTCGCTCAATCCCCCCCACTCCCCAGTGCCCTCCCCAATCCCCCCCACTCCCCAGTGCCCTCCCCAATCCCCCCCATTCCCCAGTGCCCTCGCTCAATCCCCCCCATTCCCCAGTGCCCTCGCTCAATCCCCCCCATTCCCCAGTGCCCTCCCCAATCCCCCCCATCCCCCAGTGCCCTCGCTCAATCCCCCCCATTCCCCAGTGCCCTCCCCAATCCCCCCCATTCCCCAGTGCCCTCCCCAATCCCCCCCATTCCCCAGTGCCCTCGCTCAATCCCCCCCCCCATTCCCCAGTGCCCTCCCCAATCCCCCCCACTCCCCAGTGTCCTCCCCAATCCCCCCCACTCCCCAGTGCCCTCCCCAATCCCCCCCATCCCCCAGTGCCCTCGCTCAATCCCCCCCACTCCCCAGTGCCTTCGCTCAATCCCCCCCATTCCCCAGTGCCCTCGCTCAATCCCCCCCACTCCCCAGTGCCCTCCCCAATCCCCCCCATTCCCCAGTGCCCTCCCCAATCCCCCCCACTCCCCAGTGCCCTCGCTCAATCCCCCCCATTCTCCAGTGCCCTCCCCAATCCCCCCCATTCCCCAGTGCCCTCCCCAATCCCCCCCATTCCCCAGTGCCCTCGCTCAATCCCCCCCTCCATTCCCCAGTGCCCTCGCTCAATCCCCCCGTTCCCCAGTGCCCTCGCTCAATCCCCCCCATTCCCTAGTGCCCTCCCTCGATCCCATATTTACAGGCGTCCTTCCCCATTCCCCAGTGCCCTTCCCCAAATTCCCATTCCCCAGTCCTAACCCAAATTCCCCATTTCCCAGTGCCCCTGCAATCCTCATTCCTGTCCCCTTCTCCAATCCCCCCATTCCTCAGTGCCCTCCTCAATCCCCCGTTTACTGGTGCCCTCCTGTAAAATGACCAGAAAATCTACTTAACTTCACCAGGATTTTAATCATAAAAGCCATTATAGAAACAGCAAAGCATCGGTTCGAAATTCACAAGTACCTTGGTCAAAGTTGATGATCCGCTGTCTGTAAATAAACAACATGAATAAGATGTTAAACTAGGAAGAGGGCCATTAGTACCACATGAAACTTCAGGTTTCAGTCAGCGAGTATCCCACAAACTAGAGAATCTTTACTCTAATAGTTGGTTGAAGCAGGAATGTCAGCCAAGGCACCAGGGACAATTCCCCTCCTTACCTTCAAACTGGTGCCACAGAATCTGTTACGTCCAGCTCAGAGGGCAGACAGGGACTCAGTGTAATGTCCGATCCAAAGGACGGCACCTCTGACCGTGCAGCACTCCTTCAGTACTGGCACTGCAGAATCAGTAGTGTAGAATGTTGTACTCAAGCCTCTGGAGTGGGACTTGAACCCAAAACACCTGCCACAAGGTGACAGTGTTACTCACTGAGCCGCGCCTGACACTAGGGCAAGATTTTTGCCTTGTCGGGTGGGCACAGTGGGTGGGCCTGGGAGCGGTGGCGAAGCCGCCCGCGAATGGCCACTTAATGGCCAGCCAGCGTGAAACACGCGCTCAGCGCCGCCGGGGCGGGAGGAGCGCGAGCACGGAAGTTTGCGCACGCGCACCAACTGTAAGGTTGGGCGGGCAGCCAAAAATTGCATTCAATTAACGCTTTAATGGCCTGAGCAGGCCTGTTAAATGTCGGCGGGCGTGCCGCCGACTCCCACGTGTGCCCGCTGACCGAAATATCGCGTGAGTGCGCGACGACCTCAGGACGCTCGCCCGACCCCGTCGCGCGTCATTTTACGCTCGAGCGGGGTTAGGCCCGCCCGCTCAGCAAAACAATCCAGCCCCAGGGTGGACGGGGTCTCAAGCAGCCTGCACATCCGACAATATCGGTGGACAGCCTGCTGACTCTCCACCAACATCTTTTACATTCGGGCTCTTGAAAAGTTTAAAGAGTGTCCAGACAGGCTAGGCCTTTAGACTCTGCGCCAATGAGATGGTCTGAAACAGGAGTATGTCAATACTGGAGAGCACTGCCAGCCGTCCAGGACTGGCCTGGAGTCTCCAGGGATTGAAGGTCAATCTCCAGGACACTGCTGTGTGCAACCCTGGAGAAAAACCACTGGGACGTGAAAAAAGTTGGCCTATTTTTGTCATTTTCTTTGAACGTTTTTCTTTGAAAATGGGAAAAATGGGCTGTTTGGCTGAAAGACAAGCATTGTCCAATCGGGTAACGAGTCCTTTTTTGCTTTCCAATTGGCGTAGGAAGGCCGTGCGTCACAAGGATGGATGTGTTGGCCGACTAATGGCTGGTGCATGGGGGCAAGTCACGTGATGGAATACATTTAATCACAGTTGGCAACCCTAACCCAGGGACCAGTCTTACCTTGCCTGCCACATGGGTTTACCCTTCCTAAACATTCCTTGTGAGCTGCAGACTTGCATTTGCTACAACGATAGCCCTGGAAGAAGATGCCCCTGTTACGTGACAGGAAAGAAAGATACAAGTGGTTTTAGACTGACTGGTGTTATGTTAAGCTGGTATAGAGCATTGATTAGACCGTGCTTGGAGTACCGTAAACAGCTCTGGCCTCCATATTGTAAAAATACATAAAGAGGCACAGCAGCATGTGCAGAAACAATTAACCGAGAGTTAATAACTGTTAGGAAAGGTTGAACAGATCTTTAGTCTAGAAAGGAGATTCGAGATCTTTAAAATTATGAAAGGGCTCGGTCTGGTAGAGATGGAGACGCAGGCGGGATCAGAACCAGGGGCCATAAATATAAGCTGGTCACCAATAAAACAAATAGGGAATTCAGGAGAAACTTCTTTATCCAGAGAGTGGCTGCCACATGGTATACTGTAGTCGAGGCGAATGGCGTGGATGCCATTTAAGGGGAAGTTAGGCTGGAAGGAATAGGAGGGCGTGTCGATGGAGTGAGGTGAGGTGGGAGGAGGTTGCTGGCCGGAGGCTGGAGCAGACACCGGCGTGGGACCAGGCGGCCGAGTCCTGTTTCTGTGCGGTGAACACTTTGTGACTCTGCGATACCCGGAGTTGCTGCAGGTGGCGTCACTGAGCAACACATATCACCGTTCTCCTGGGGCACCACCTGCAGGTTTCAGGCTCATTTCACAGTCAAGTGACTCAAAGCCACAATTTTGTTGATACTTTAATTCCACCCCCACCCCCACCCACCCCTCCACTAACCACCACCCCCCCCACCACCCACCCCTCCACTAACCACCACCCCCCCACACCCCACCTGTGATTGTGATATAACCATTGGCACTATGCAACTTTGGGAATATGGGTGTTTAGCGACTCACTAGAACCTTAAGGCACAAAGAGAGCTTGTTGAAAAGAAAGGTGTTGGTGTGTTTTTGCAAGATGCATACAGCAATCGCCGTTCCCCTGCTACCGAAAGCCGCTTCCGCGGTGTACTCTGCAAGGAGTACAGCCTCAGAAGTCAGGAATTAAAGTCAAAATTGGTGCATCAACGTTTCAGATTCCCAGCGCCCAGAGTATTCCGCTTTAATTTTGCTACATCAGCTCCTAGCCTATCGCCCTGCCCCTGTGAAAAGATTACAGCACCACCCCCCCACCCCCAACCCTTAGCTCCAGATCATTACCCAGGCAACTCATGGAAGACGATCCACAGCTGAAGAAGAAGCATGGGGACCAGATACCCCTGCAAATCCTGCACTCGTCGGTGCGGGAGGTGGGAGGTGGGGAGGCGGGTGGGGGGGGGGGGGGTGGTGGAAGGTGTGAAAGTTCTGTGCCCCTGAGGGAAACGAAGGGGTGTTTTAGAGTTGGGGCTGTCTGTCAATGCTGCCGTGGATAGCGTGTATCGCCAGGAACTGTACCTGAGCAACATCTGGCAGGCCCTGCACGTTGATGACTCTTCAAATGAATGCATCTGAAAATCGTGGCTATTTGAGTTTCCGTTCTCCGGGAAGATGTTCGACCTAAGAGGCAATTGACAATTAGGAGGGAAGCTCAAAACGGTACTGGAACCCTTCCAACTTTAACCTACGCCAGCCATAAGTTGTACTTATATGTTGCCTTTCATGTTATAAAACATCAAAAGGCATTTCGCAGGTGTATTATAAAAAAATACATTCAAGGCATTTAAGTGAAATAAGGGCAGATGGTTGGGCAAAGGGTTAGGTCTCATCTCTTCTGCTTCCCATAAGTTCAAAATAATCACTGCATTTATTGCCCATTCCTAGTTGCCCTTGAGAAGGTGGTGGGTGAGCCGCCTTCTTGAATCGCTGCAGTTCACCTTCTCAAGGGCAATTAGGGGTGGGCAATAAATGCTGGCCTAGCCAGTGGTGCCCACATCCCGTGAACGAATTTTTAAAAAGGCTCAAAATGTTGGAGCCTCATCAAGTGTATTCCTTTCTACTCTGATGTGGCTGGCAGACTGATAGACTCCTACATTGTTACTCGGCACATGACTGCAGTGCACCCTGTGAAACCCATTCACATAATAATTCATTCCTAGCTCTTTACAAATCATATAACAATATAACAGTAGGTTTTAAGGAGTGTCTTAAAGATACTCCCTAAGAGAGAGAGAGAGGCACAGAGATTTAGGGAAGGCATTCCAGAGCTCAGGGCCCAGGCAGAGACCAGGCAAGATCATCAGTAGTTTGAAGTGATTGAAATTTTTGTTTAACCTCTGGAATTCTTTCCTAAGCCTCTTTGCCTCTACTCTCCTCCCTTAAGATGACCGTTAAAGCCTACCTCTTTGACCAAGATTTGAAGAAACATCCAAAGCTTGCTTCTCTTTACCAACACCTTGTGTAATATTAAGGAACAGGAGTAGGCTATTCAGCCCCTCAAAGCTGTCTTACCATCATGGCGACTGGTGACATTGTATCTTAACTTTATTAACCTGCCTTTGCTCCACATCCCTCGGAGCCCTTACCCAACAGAATTCCATCAGTCACAGTCTTGAAAGCTCCAGTTATTCCCCGATGCCCACAACCTCTTGGGGCAGAATTACAAATTTCTACCACCCTTTGTGTGGGGTGTAACTCCTAAAAAGCCCAGCTCTAATCATTTGACCGTGTCCCTTTGTCCTTGATGCTCCCAAAAAAGAAAATAGTCTCAAGTATCTACCCTCTTGAATCCTTTTCAATAGATTACCCCTCAATCTTCTAAACTCAAGGGATTGCCAGTCAAGTTCATGCAACCTGTCCTCATATTTGACTCTCTAAGCCTTGATATAATTTTGGTAAATCTGTCCTGAACCAAGACCAGTTGTGGTACCCAAACTGAATGCAAAACTCCAGATCAAAGCTCTATGCATCTGAAATGTGACTTCCTCCTCTTTGTATCCCAGCTCTCTCGCCTGATTTTGGTACTGTTATTAAGATGTTGCACGGCAGTCAGTGATCACCCAGCATCGCAACACATCAGACACAAGGCTGCAGACAGGAATTGTTAGCTGGTCCCGCTCACTGCTCATGCTCCTTAATGTTAAACTTACAAAGCCATTTCGAACTGCTCAAGCCATTTTTTTTTCAGCTCTCTGGTCTTGAAAAAGAGCTCGTACCCCTGTTGTCCATGACCTTCAATTAGAAGGAACATGTGGCTCCACTGGGAAGAAACAGAGAAAAAGGGGTTGAATATTAGTAACACTTGCAAGTTACGGAGAGCAATGTATCAGTAATTACATTGTCAAGGTCAACGTCATCTTGTTGACTGGCAATTACATTGTTAAAACAATTGCATTGTTAAAACAGGTGATAGACATTGGCTCGCCCGGATACAGCTGTAACACTCCATGGGGGAAAGGAACTGTGAGTCTGTCACTCTGCTGAGCTGTTTTAAGAATAAGCCTGCTTGGGGTAAATGACTAGCCTCATTTGAATGACTAGACTCAATCTTCCCTTATATACAATTACTGGATCTAACACTATCACGTCAAAATGTCCCAGTGAATTGTTTCGGGGTGTATTGAATAATTGATAAATTTGATGGACAAATTCTCTGTCCAGAGTGCAGTGAGATTATTGGTCAGTTAATCTTTACTTTTTGGTGGCATTGGCTGAGGGAAGAATGTTGGCCAGGATGATGCGATAATTCCCTGCCTTTCTTCAAATAGTGCACTGCAACAGGCCTCAGTTAATGTGGGCCTAAGAGATAGGAGCAGGAGCCAATCATACAGCCCTTGAGCCTGTTACATCATTCAGTTAGATCATGGTCGATCTTCTCCCTCAACTCCACTTTTCCCGCACTATCCCCATATCCATTGACTCCCTTGTGTCCAAAGATCTTACCAGTCTCAATCTTTAATATATTCAGTGACTGAGTCTCCACAGACCTCTGGATTGGGAAACTCTGAAGAAACATCTCATCTCAATTCTAAATGGCCGAACCCTTATCCTTACCCTAAATTCTGGATTGTCCAGCTGGGGGAAATTTTGAAAGTTTCATCTGAAGGCTGGAGCCTCCAACAATGTGGCACTCCCTCAGTCGTAAGGAGAATCTGCGAGACTATAGCATGGGAACTAGGAACCTACATTGGAAAGTAGTGCGCTGCTCTAATTCCAAGGATCTAATTTTAATCTGCAGTGATTTACTTTGCATGTCAAAAGTGTCTCATTCAGATTGGTTTCTTATTCATTTGCTTCCCTTCTCCTCTTCTCTGGTTGTGACTCCCAGCTAATCCATCAAGCAAAAATAATGATAGCACAAGGACGCTTCCATTGCTGTCCTAAACGGGGCAGGAGATCAATGCCCAGCAGTGCTTAACAGTTAGGGTTTACTTATTTTTTTCCCCCTGAGAGTTTTGCCATCTTTTATTATTGCTCACTGCTGTTAATTGTATATTAATTGTATGGAGGTAATGGGCATTAACTGGTGACTCACTTGTGCCTTTATAAATAGACTCAGTCTGAAGCGGTGGATGTTGGGTTAGGAGGTGCATGCTTGTAACGTGTAAGGTCGTAAATAAATATTTATAAAGGCGTGCAAAAATTGGGTCCATCCTTCACCGACTGGCTTTCTGACATTTAACGAGTACCACCCTGGTTACCAAACTGTCTAATGCCGTAGGACAGGAATAATACTTAGTGCTAGTCCAGGGTTACAGGGGGAAGGGTGAAAGGTCAGTGAACAGGAAAGAGCACAGTTTTATGAGAATTTACATGCCACACACTTGTACCTTTTTGGTTTCTCTGCTACCCGATGGGTCATCCTTTATCTGGTAATACTGCAGGTCAATTACTTCCTTCATTTCATAGTTCTCTCCTTTACGTTTACAGATAATGATGGCTTTATCGAATAAGAATACATATCTGTTTACAAAACAAAACAGTGCCATTGGTGGTTGTATAGCATAGATTGTAGAAGCAGCAACTCTCAATGTGCAATTTGTATTAATTTATTATAATTTAATACACAACTGATATTAACTTAGTTAATGCAGGACAATACATCGACTGTAGTTTATTACAACATAAGACAGCATGGAACAAAACAAAAGGCTGTTTGGTCCATCCAGCTACCCCTTACCGTATTCTTGGGACGCACCTCATGACACCTTCCTCTAAAGGTGCTACAAAAATGCATGTTTTTTTTTCATGTTTCCATGTCTAGGACGAGGAGGAGGCCATTCAGCCCTTTGAGCCTGTACCACCAATTAGCTAAATCATGATTGACCTGTGTCTTCATCTTCCTGCCTTGGTTCCATAATCCTTCCTAAGCATAAATATATCAATCTAATTGTCAGTTGACTCACACCTCAACAGCATTTTGGGGGAGACAGTTCCAAATTTCCATGAAAAGTCGTGTGTGAAGAAGTGCTTCCTGACATCACCCCAGGACAACCAAGCTCTCATTAAGGCCATGCTCCATGTTCCGTACTTTCCCTCACCGGAGGAAACACCTTCTCTCTATCTATCCTATCAACATTTTTTTTTTAAATCGTTCATTTGATGTGGGCGTCACTAGGAATGCTCAGCATTTATAGCCTGTCTATGATCACCAAAGAGCTAAGCTGCCTTCTTGAGCACAACTGAGTGGTTGGCTAGGCCATCCCAGAGGGCAACTAAGAGTCAACCACATTGCTGTGGGTCTGGAGTCACATGTAGGCCAGACCAGGTAAGGACGGCAGATTTCCTTCCCTAAAAGGGCATTAGTGAACCGGATGGGTTTTTACAACAATCGACAATGGTTTCGTGGTCACCATTACTAGAGAGGAGCCTTTTATTCCAAATTTATTTGATTAACTGAATTTAAATTCCCCAGCTGCCTTGCTGGCATTTGGACTCATGTGTTCGGGTTATCAGTCTGGGCCTCTGGATTCCTAGTCCAGTAACATAACCACAATGCAATCGTACCCCAAACTCCTTTGGTCATCTCAAACACCTCTATTAGATCACTCCCACATGAGTAGGAATTCACCGTGCCATTAAAAGACTTGCCAGGCTGTCTGCCTCTAATCTAGCCCATGGTTCTAGATCGGATAAAGCTATTGGGAATTCATTCACTGGTTGATTATCCCAGACGTGCCTCCCATCAACTAGGACCTACACTCTGGAATTCTCTCCTTAAACCTCTCTGGCTCTCTTGTGAATCTTTGGAATTCTCTATCTCAGAGGGCCGTGGATGTTCAGCCATTGAGCATATTAAGGGCTAAGATCAATACACTTGTGGACATTAAGAGAATTGAGGGATATGGGGATAGTGTGGTAAAGTGAAGCTAAGGTAGACTGCATCCATGATCTTATTGAATGGTGTAGCAGGCTCAAGGGGCTGAATGGTCTATTCCTACTCCTATTTCTTATTTTCCAGATCCTCTTTAAACCCACCTCTTTGACCATGTTTTTAGTTTGAATGCATGTTATCCTTTTATTTTATTCATTCATGGGCCAGCATTTATTGCCCATCCCTAATTGCCCTTGAGAAGGTGGTGCTGAGCTGCCTTCTTGAACCGCTGCAGTCCATGTGGTGTAGGTACACCCACAGTGCTGTTAGGGAGGGAGTTCCAGAGTTTTGACCCAGTGACAGTGAAGGAACAGCTGATATATTTCCAAGTCAGGATGGTGAGTGACTTGGAGGGGAGATTCCAGGTGGTGGTGTTCCCATCTATCTGCTGCCCTTGTCCTTCGAGATGGTAGTGGTCGTGGGGTTGGAAGGTGCTGTCTAAGGAGCCTTGGTGAATTCCTGCAGCGCACCCTCTGTGAAGAACCCTGGGATGTTTTTGTCAGCATTAGAGACTCTATTTTTACTCATTCTTTCATGGGGTGTGGGTGTCACTGGCAAGATCAGCATTTGTTGCCCTCCCCTAATTGCCCTTGAAGTGAGTGGCTTGCTAGGCCATTTCAGAGGGCAATTAAGAGTCAACCAAAGATATAATTGCACATAAGTTAATATAACAATGAACAAGGAGGAAAATGTTGGTTAGCAGTCGTGCTGAATTGGAAGGCTGGTGAGGCACCAAGCCAGAGGTAAACGATTCTCAGCATGTTCTTAGTGCTCTCTTTTCTTTTCCATCCACCGGCTATGTTGTTCCTGACAGGTTGCAGGGTCAAACTAGTGATCTGCATTGAGTGGCTGGCTGAGGTGTGCAAAATAATCTAGAACATTTTACATTGGGAAAAGGGTAGTGTAATGGTTATGTTGCTGGACTAGTGACACAGGCTAATGCTCTGGAGGCCATGAGTTCAAAACCCACCACGGCCGTTGGTGGAATTTGAATTCACTTAATAAACATGGAATATAAAGTTAGTTTCAGTAATGTGACCATGAAACTATCATTGGTTGCTGTAAAAACCCATCTGACTTACTAATGTCCTGTAGGGAAGGAAATTTGCTGTCCTTACCTGGCCACAGCAATGTGGTTGACTCGTAACTGCCCTCTGAAATGGCCTAGCAAGGTCAATTCAAGGGCAGTTGGGGATGGGCAACAAATGCTGGCCAGAAAGAATAAAGAAAGGAAAAATTCTTCGGTTGTAACTGCAGAGAGGGACATCCACTTACCTATCCTGTTTGGAGCGTTTGTCCACACTCGTCAAGCGTAGCTCTCCATCTATCTTGGGTCGCCCGTAACTAGCCAATGACTGGTTCTAGGAATGAACAATACTGGATGAGAGACATTTAGATGCAATGTAATTTCTCGAGTGACGAGATATCTCTGCTCCACTCTGGCTGACAGCCCCACTCGCTTGCTGGAGGCTGATGATCATAATTTGCATGGTGGACTGATCCACTAGGTAGTAAGGATTGATCATCCTAGCTGCATGGTGGGCTTCCCTACTATCTAGGGAGAGGCTGATGATCTCAACTGCACGATGGCTGGATTATGCAGCAAAATTGGAGATGGTCGTCGGTTAAGCGGCCTGTCTAAGAGCCACAGCGTGCAATGGTGTCAGCCATTTTGGGAGCTGAGACCCCCCCACAGATCCATCAGAGAAATCATATAGAATCATCCAGTGCAGAAAGAGGCCATTCGGCTCACCATGCTTGTGCTAGCTCTTTGGACAAGCTAACCAATTAGTTCCACTCCGTCCTGCTCTTTCCCCATTTTTATACCATGGATGGATTATGTAGGTACTCTGGCCATCCTTCAGTTCCAGTGTTGATCCAGCTCAATAGGAATGTGCAACCTGCTCTGGCACATACTTTGAGACAGACCTCTTTGCTGGAATTGTGTGATCGGTGAATGTGTCTACTAACTTTCTCTCTCTCTCTCTCTCTATTAAGCTTTATACAACAACTGGATGAACACAATTAGACACTACATACAGTTTTATTGACCCCTGACTTACCAAGTTCTCTATTGATAACTGGAAGCTTGTGATTTGTTTGAGAGTTTCACTATCCCTTTTCACTTCATTTACACACTGGGCCAAATCCTAAAGGATAGGGAATGAATGAAGATAAATATAATCGTTTTCCTATTATTAATTCTCGACATATTAGGTACAAAGCTGCAAGACATCGTCCACTCACCCTCATGGAATCCAAAGCTGTCCGTAAGTTATCCTTTTCTTTCTCGTCAGTGGTGTGCTTCACTAATTCCTGCAGCAACACATCAGTGAGACATTAGAACATGATCATAAACATATAGAGGTGATCGTGCCTCCTCCAAATTGCGCACACCAGTCCAATTTGGACATACGTAAGCTGTTCCTTTCATCATTGCTGGGTCAAACTCCTGAACTTCCTCCCTAACTGCGCTGCGGGTGTACCTACAAGACAGCGAGTTCAAGAAGGCTGCTCACCACCGCCTGATTAACGGCAATGAGGGATGGGCAATAAATTGCCAGTGATGCCCACATCCCGATAATTATTTTTTTATTTTAAAAAAGTTCCTCCCTCCTGCGTGAAAATATCGACTCATCTTGGGATTCCAGGTGTGGTCGGGATATAGCCCAGATGTTCATTCTTCATCCATGAACCTAGAGACAGTGAGTGTTGGCTCTACAAGGAACACTGTAAACCTTTTATACTGTCCGCACTTACGCATATCTTTCCCCTCTCTAGCCCAGAGGCACTGATGATAATTACTCCGACCCTGCCAATATCTTGGCTGAGAACAGCAGAGTGCAGATTGAAGCCGTGACCTTTCTGATATATATTGACTTCACTGGGAGAGAAATTGAGCATGGTGCAAAAGATTCTGCAAGTTGCTGTGATCCCGTTTCATGCTACTGGCAAAGACCAATTTTACCCCCTTTGAGATTCACAGAGAGCTAATAATCATTGAAGGGAGGAGGGACTGATTATTACAGGACTGCAAACCTCTCAGTCAATGGCTGCAACGAGAAAGATTTCCCCAATGGTCAGCAGCTGAGATGGAAAATATTTCCAATATTTCTAGCTGGGCTCCTTGCAATTGTCTACCTGAAGCAGAAGGTGATACTTGAGGACTCTTTGCATGGGCACCATCAAGAGGTCTCGTAGGGTGAATCTTCCATTGTTCGCTCTGTTGGAGCATTCCTGAAAGAAAGAACACCAGGAATTACACTCGGCAGCCTTGAAAGACTGTTGCTCTTATTCAATCGGCAAAAGCAAAGTGTATGAGATGGTTTTGTGGAAAATATTTGACAAAGTGAGTGTTATCATTGGGATACATTCTCTTATAGAATCCAGTCTCATCAATGGGACCTCTTCTGACAGAACGCTATCACTTTTAACAGAGTATTCCCTCCCAATCCCACCTCATGAAAAATCGAATTTCTTAACTATCTAAGATCTTAAATCCCCAACAAAGATCACCCCGGAATTTCATGGTGTCCTCACTTAAATACTGCGGGTGGTACAACCCTTCAGATGCAATTTGTGTCAAGCGCTGAGGTCATCATTTCCATGACAGGAACTGAAAGGTACTGGTGAGACTTCTTAAAGTGGTACCCGCACTCCCTGCTGACAGCAATGTTTGCAATTGGCCATTCCCTGCTATGTCCCGCGCTGTGCTGAGAGAGGAGGGTGCTTTACCCCGGGGTGGAGGGGGTTGGGTGGGTGTGTGGCAGGGAAAATGGCCTATCCCAGGCAAAATGTTTCAAACAGAGGAGTTCGGGAGTAATATTGAAACCCAAACCCATGAAAACATTTAGTTCAAAGAAACAGGCAGCGATGCAAAGGCGGGACAGCTTAAAAAAAGGGGGCCAATCTCGATCCAAACCACATTTGAACAATTTTACAACTACTTCAGATTGTTGTGCACTTGCAGGCGTTCGCCAGTCTGTTGTTTATTTTATTATAAATCTCAGAGCAATGCAGAGATAACACTAGTTTCTAAGTGTGCAACAGGTTTATTTACAAGAATTTAAAAGTATCTCTGCAATGCTGAACTGTCCACACTCACGCTTACAGCTCAGGCTCCAGTAGCGTCTGTTTCCTTGAGCTCTGAGTCATCACTCAGGCTTAACCAATCAAAGCACAGCGAGCATAGATCAGTTACCAGGCACATAATCGAACACAGAGCAATTGAACTTTTGTCTTGCTCCAAACTGAAAGGTGCTCAGCAGCTCGGAAATCCTCTCAGGATACCCCCAAGTTACTAATGCTAACATTCTGAGTCCAGGAAATTCTGCAAAGCCCACAGAGTGTCGGTGGGCAACTGAAATGGAAAGGCAGCTGTGGGTAAAATGCAGCACAGTCACTTCAAAAGGGCTCCTACCTGCAGCTTCATCTGAATATCTTCCCTTATGCTCGCGATCTTGTCCAAGTGTTTCGTGGCTGCCTCCACCTGACTACAGTACCTTCCATACAGTAACAACCTTTGGGAAGCAAAAGACAAACAAAGGCCCTTTAGTGATCCCAACACATGCTGGTCACTGTCAATCAATGGCCATTTCTCTTCTTATCTCGCCAGATGTGGAGGGGGGAGCGGAGAGGGGTGAGGAGGAGATAGTGTCACAGTGGTAATGTAGGCTAGTAATCCAGAGGCCCAGGCTAATGCACTGGGGGGGTCATGGGTTAAATCCCACCATGGCAGCTGGTGGAATTTAAATCCACTTAATAAAATCGGGAATTGAAAGCTAATCTCAGTAATGGTGACCATGAAACTATCATTGATTGCCATTAAAAAAAACCCATCTAGTTCACTAATGCCCTTTAAGGAAGGAAATCTGCCGTCCTTACCTGGTCTGGGCCTACATGTGACTCCAGACTCACAGCAATGTGGTTGACTCTTAACTGCCCTCTGCAGTGGCCTAGCAAGACACTCAGTTCAAGGGCAATTAGGGATGGGCAACAAATGCTGGCCTCGCCAGTGATGTCCACATCCCATTGAAGAATAAATAAATAACAATACTGTCAGAGATAGACTCTGGATGAATGAGGCACGAGCCACTAAATTCATTTAAATTATTGCTTAAAGAGGCTCTATTGGTTCGTAATGGATTCTGTTGAGACAGAAACTTCACTCAGCTGCACCATCAAAAACAATAAGATCTTCTGTGATATTTTTGAACAAGCCTCACAATCACAAGGTATACACAGAGGGAGGCTACTTGACCTGATGTAACTCTTCCATTTAAGCCGATCCTACAGTCCCACCAGCACAACTGTCTCTTTAAGGTCCCAGGATTCTTACCTAGGCTGCCCTGCCCTGTAAATCCATTCTAGGTGCTGATCACTCATTGAATGAAAGGGCTCCTGATCTGCTGCCAAGTTCACCTTTCAGCAATTTTGAACCTGAAATCTCCTTGTCCAGGTTTAAAAAAAGATATATATATTGACTTTCACAACCTTAAGATGTCCCAAAGTGCCTTATAATCAATAAAGTCCTTTTGAAATGTGGTTTCTGATGTATTATAGGATATACGCAGGAGCCAAATTGAGTACTGCCAACTCCAACAAATACATTATTGCAAATAATGACCAGATAACCAGTTTTTAGGTGTTGTTTGAGGGATGAATATTGGCCAGGAACTTCCCTGCTCTTCTTCCAAACGGGGTGATGGAATCTTCTAGATTTCTCTTTGCTCTGTTTACTATCTTATTTACTTCTACTTGGTGCCCTCCATTGAAGACTGAAAAGTTCATTTTCTCCAGCTCTTTCCCTCATAACTCAAGACCTTCTCAACCTTGTAAGTGATTACATCTGGAGCCATTGACAATTAACTGTGAATTGAATCTCTAGGTTTTGGTTTAGCAAGCTTACTTTGACTCTGTCAATGGGAGCTTCTTCACAGTAATTGTGAGTTCATAAAATCCTCTAGCACAGAAGGAGGCCATTTAGCCATTTAGCTCTTTGAAAGAGCTATCCGATTATTCCCATTCCCTTACTCTTTCCCCGGAGCCCTGCGCATTTTACCCTTCAAGTATTTATCCAATCCCTTTAATCCCCTTGTGAGAGTAACTATTGAATCTGCTTCCAGCAGGCTTTTAGGCAGCACATTCCAGATCCTGAGACCTCACTGTGTTAAAAAAAAAATCTCCCCATCTTCCCTCTCATTCTTATTCCAATTCTTCTGCTTGAGCTTTCCTAGTGGAGGTTGGAGCGTGAGTATTTTTACAGCTGTTTGCATCCTCCCATTGAATCTTAACTCATTGACTCTCTCTTCTTCCAGTTCCCTCATCTATAGCGCATTTGGTATTGACTTGCTGAGTCTGGTACTGAGCCAGGTAGTCTGAGAAGGTTCCAGGTTTTCATCCTCGGGCCTTTGCTGTTAGCTTCTCTATAAATAAGGAAGGGAAAAGCGAACGCAGATTTCCCCTGCTGCACATGTGTGGACATTGTGTCAGGACTCTATTGAGATTAAACAGCTAACTGATGCTTAACGTTTAGGCTTTTATATTTCTTTATTCTTTGATGGGATGTGGGTGTCGCTGGCAAGGTCAGCATTTATTGCCCATCTGTAATCGCCCTTGGACTGAGTGGCTTGCTAGGACATTTCAGAGGATTCAACCACATTTCTGTGGGTCTGGAGTCACATGTAGGCCAGAACCGGGTAAAGACAGCAGATTTCCTTCCCTGAAGGACATTAATAAATCAGATGGGTTTTTAGCAACAATCAATGATAGTTTCATGGTCACCATTACTAAGACTGGCTTTCAATTCCAGGTTTTATCAATTGAATTTAGTTTGGGATTTTCTGGTTCCACCAGTGGAAGGCATCGTCATGGGATTTGAACACATGTACCCAGAACATTAGCTTCAGCCTAATGTCCAGCAACATTACCACGACGCCACCCTCTCCCCCATATGAAGAATGGGTTGAGGTATCAGGTTGTACACCTGGAATCATACCTTAGCATGAACAAAAACCCTTCAGCAAACGAGGGGAAAAGGCAGAAGGAGAAAGTAAAAGGATGAGCACCTTTTCAATGGCCATGTCCCTTTAATCCAATGGAGTGACAACATTAAACTTTCAACCTTGACTGGGTCGTAATATAGTTAGGCAGCCACCCACTCACCTTTTCTTGTAATTATTGAAGATTTCATGGAGGTTTTGGGCGTTGTTCAATTTGATAGAGGTTTGGATTTCTTCTAGTAAACCTTTGTGCACATTCAATAGTTCCTGTGGAGACACAGCCACAAATCAATGGTACTGGAGAATACTTATTGCTCATGTTGACTATCACAGGTATAGATATTGGAGTGCCAGGGACAGGGAGACAAAGGCAGCTTGCCCCGAATGTCCCGCTATGTTCAGGCAGTGGATGAGCTTCTCGATTGACAATATGAACTCAAGAAAACCAAGCCAGTGTTTTTTCACTTTTAGGAACATGGTTTCAATCCAGCCAAGGCCAATAGAACAAAGTCTCCACCATCAGCTATGAAGCTCCCAATGCTGTTCGATATCCACTTGTGGACGTAACTCATTACTGTCTCCCCCCCCCACAACATGCTGCCCTGCAGAAGATACCCTGCATTTGCTCTTTCTTCGTCTCCATCCTCAATGGATTCAGATGTGATTGAGGTGCTTGCCAATGGGCATGATACAACTCGTGGATTCTGGTCCTCATTGATGCTTCAGATGTAACGGAGGTTAAACTGGTCTACACCAGGAGCACAAAATGGACTCATAGGTATTCAGTTACTGTTATGATCCCAGCTGATGTTAATACTGAATCAGTCAGATCCTAGAGTGAAACCTGGCTTGGTGGATCCTAACTTTGATTTTTTTTTTATAGAAACCATGGAGGTCTGCTCCTGAACACATTCACAAGAGTCTGCCAATGTACTGTTAACACAAAGAATAAAATGTTTATTAAACAAGAAAAAAAATGAACATATATCACACTAGACAAAAAGATTGGAAAGATTTCAATACTGATGCTAGAATATTATTCAAACTCACAATATTCCTTTTATCCCAGCAACCCTTACAGACACAAAATCCCAGTGAAGATTTACCACTGTCTCAACACCAAGGTTTCTTGCTTGGATCAGTTTGAAACAGTTTTCTTTTGGCAGACTTCTGAGCTGAGCTCTTCGTTAGCTGATATCTCTCGCTGAGAAACCTAAAAACCACAGTCTGAACTCACTATCACTTCAGCTTCAGAGCAAACACACGATTTCCCTAAACTCAGTTCCTGAGCAGGCTTACAGGATTTCTTATTCAAAAGATTATACCTTCTGCCTGTACTGTCTGGTACACACAACTGACTGACTACCCTTCTGTGTTTCCCTGTCTCTCTGTGTGTCTCTGGACCCCTGTCACTAGGCAACAGCACAGTTTTTTCTGCTTCATGTTTTTTTTTACTTAACTTTATTAAACTACTGACCCCATTGGTAACCTATCTCTTAACTTCAAGAGTTACAAAACCTCATTAAAAATGCATGTAGGCAAACAGGGCCCAGACCTACCAGCACCCAGCTCACAAAAACTCTCAATGAAACTAAAACCAGGTTTCACCTTTCTTCACACCCAAATACAAAATATAAATTAAACTTAAAGCTATACATTGTTCCTAACAGCTACCCATTTCCATTGCTTTTAAAATGTCTGCAGCCTCATACTTGCAGCCTGGCTTCAGTTTCTCTAAACGCACCCACAGACTTGACTGACAGCACACAGTGTCATGTTTTTATGATGATATAAAAGCAACAATCACTCATATGGGATTGTGTAAACACATTATGGGTTCATTTATTTAGACCTGGCACATAAGAACAGATATACATGGACAGGAAGCCTGAAGCCATCAGCAGCAGAGCTGTGTGCGTTGTGTTCTGCTCACCAGCCAAATTGAAACTGAGCCTGAAATCACATGACACACTCCCCTTCCAGTGTCGGCATGCTGCTATCCCTTAAAGATATATTACAACACCCAGCAACGTGAGCAGTCAACAGATACACACTGAACACAACGTAGTGCTCAATCGTTCTGCGTTTGATTATGTGAGTCTGTTTACTGTGCTTGATTAGTTAAGCCTGGTGTGATGACTCAGAGAAAAGCAAAGAAACTGTCGAAGCTACTGGAAGTTAGAGCTGCAGCATGAGTGCAGACATTTTGTGACTGCAGAGATGGGGTGGGGTGGGGTGGGGTTGGGGGGGCGTGGGGTGGGGTTGGGGGGGTGGGGTGGGGTGGTGGGGGGGTGGTGGGGTGGGGTGGGGTGTTGGGGGGTAGGGTGGGGTGGGGTGGTGGGGTGGGGTGGTGGGGGGTGGGGTGGTGGGGGGTGGGGTGGAGTGGTGGTGGGGGGCGGGGTGGGGTGGTGGGGGGTGGGGTGGGGTGGTGGGGGGCGGGGTGGGGTGGTGGGGGGCGGGGTGGGGTGGTGGGTGGTGGGGGGCGGGGTGGGGTGGTGGGGGCGCGGGGTGGGGTGGTGGGGAGGTGGGGTGGGGTGGTGGGGTGGTGGGGTGGGGTGGTGGGGGTGGGGGTGTGGGGTGGGGTGGTGGGGGGGTGGGGGGTGGGGTGGTGGGGGGTGGGGTGGTGGGGGGTGGGGGGTGAGGTGGTGGGGGCCGGGGTGGGGTGGTGGGGGGGTGGGGTGGTGGGTGGTGGGGGGCGGGGTGGTGGGTGGTGGGGGGGCGGGGTGGGGTGGTGGGGGGGTGGGGTGGGGTGGTGGGTGGTGGGGGGTGGGGTGGGGTGAGGTGGTGGGGGGCGGTGCTGGTGAACCTGTCCAATCAGGCAGCTGGGAGCAGTGCAAATACTCAGATGCGTGATGCATATGTGCAAAATCTAAAGGTCTGAAGCACAGGAAAAACAACGTCCCAGGACAGTCACCCCAATTATGGGACGAACCTGTAGGTCACCCTGCCATCAACAGGCAAGTCTCCAAGCAAAGGGGATTTGATTTCTTTTTTTTGGGTGTTCACTTAGGCTGAAGGGGAGGAAGGGCTGAGCCTTTGAAGGCCTTTTCATTTTGAGCCACCCATGTTAGCACCAATCTCTCTCAAGTCAAACGCTCTTAATCTGCTCTTGAATCTGCTCCATTAGTTCACCTTGGAGAGCACCCTGTTTCACCTCAATCCATCCCAGAAGGGTGGGAACTGTCATCTCTGAGGCCTCTCTAAGGGACGTCATGGGCTCATTGAGAAGCAGTTCTGTGCTGTTTCAGAGAAAAGGTGCTACTGCCCAAACTCATTTTCTGAAGGACCATCAGAGGACCACAGGTGGAGGCGACATTCACCCCATCCAGGCTGGACTGGTTTAAAGCCAGCCCTCAGAAAAGACCCTGTGTTTAATCCATTGCATGCTGGGCCAGTCCCTGCGTAGTGAAGATCAGAGGTTAAATCATATGGAGCCAAATCTAGAAGCAGTCGCTGGCCTGGATCAGGGGAAGCACTGACAGGGTTTGGGAGCAGTTGATGTGCCAGTCATCTCAACTTGGAATAAGATAAATAGATTCAGAACCACTCAGATGAAAATAAAGATCGAGTCATTGATGATGACAATGAATGACTTACCTCAATGTTGAGGAATATGTTCTCTAAGTCGTGGACGTTGAGAAACCGATGCAATGGTCTAAAAAAATGCTGTAAAATGGAAACAGAGATTCCTGTAAAACCACTGATCAGCAAGGTTCCCATTGACCAGAAGACAAGACAACTCTAGTACACTTGCTCCATGATATCAACTCAATATTATCAGAAGAAACTGCTATGGTCTGTTCCATGCCCATTGATTCCCTGACCTTGATCCTACCTGATGTATGGATTCTAATGTTTCCGTGTACTTCTCCTCCGTCTGTCTGAGCTCCTGAAGACAGCAATTCCGTTTGTCTGAATCTGTCATCCTCTGTGGCTGAAATATAGACCCCCATTAGTGAGGCAATGGCCCATTTTTACAACAATATTCCCCCACCCAAAAACCATTTCAAAACTCAGTTCCCAATCTCATTCTGCACCCCACCCCCGCCGTTCCCCCCACCACAATCCCCTCCCCCGCCACAAACTCCACCCCAAAACCAACAGTTCTCCTTGGTTGGGACATTTGGTTGAGATGGTGCAATGGATCAGCTGCAGGCAGGATGGCAAGTTTTGATCCATTGCATGATGACCACGATTGGCACAGGAGTTGGCTTAACAGCTTTGACACTGGAAACCATTCAGCGCTTTGAGAGGCAGTGCGGCTTCTCAATAACTGCTGAGAGATTGAGGACAATACAGTGCAACTCAGCACTAAAGTCAAGCTTATACACAGGTATGAGAACAGTGTTCAGGGAGTGCCTCGTGGTCTAATGGACAGTCAGTGGGATTATGCACACATTCCACGCTAGAGTGGTAGCAACTGAGTTTCCATCAGCCCCCATTCACTGAGTTTGATACTTTAACCTGGCTGTCAAAGGGATGGATTTCTACATGGGTAATTCACCCAATTTTGAGCCCAGCACCTCGAAATGATCGTCAATAGTCAGAGAGCAGATTTCCATTCCGATTCTCTTCACTGAGAATTGGCAAATGTTAGAGAAGAAAGCAGCAAAAATGGAGCTGAGGTTCCAGCTCCCAATCACCATCCAGGACCTTCTTTTTGGAAGGACAGGTTGTTGACCTTAGATCGGGGCAGGAGCTGTGATGTCTTCTATGCTTGATTATCCTACCCAGCCATCACACAATCCAGACTTCCCTATCATCAACACTGCTTTGTTTGAATTCAAGAGAAGAGGACAGAGAAAATTGGAGATGCCAAACTTGGCAGGATAGATCTCATACCGGTGCCATCACCATCTCAGTCCTCATCAGATCTTCATATATTTCACCTCCTTCATCATCTTCATTTTCCACGCAATCATATAGGTCGTCATCTTCCTCTCCAGTGTCACTGTTTAGACAAAGGTTATGGGATCATGTGAAGAGAGTAGTGACCACAGTGAACTCCAGAATAAACTTCAGTAATGATCCAACATCTAACCACACGCAACAAGTGAAGCATGACCATACAACAGGGTTGTGAGATTATTAACTATTTAAATGGAAGACAGGTTAATTGATGGATGGAAAATTCTTATCAAATCTGTCTATAGGTCAATCTCCCAGCCCAGTACAGGCACGTAGAGGAGGTTCCTTGAGCCCCAACCCCTTCAGTGTGATGGCTAAAAGCCTTTTCGGATGCAACCCATTTGTATCAGACCACAACATGTCAGACTGAATCAACCAGCTATGGCCAAAAATAACACTAATTTCCATTTATATAGCACTTTCACATAGCTTAACATCCCAAGGTGCTTCAGAGAAGCATAATCATACAACATTTGACACCAAAGCACAGAGGGGTGTATATTAGGTCAGGTGACCAAAGCTTGGTCAAAGAAGTAGCTTTTAAGGAGCGTCTTAAAGGAGGAGGAGAGAGGTAGAGAGGTGGACAGGCTTAGTGGGGGGAATTCAAGAGCTTAGGGCCCAGGCACCAATGGTGATGAAAATCAATAATGCACAAGAGGCCAGGATTGGAGGAGCACAGAGGTCTCAGGGGGTTCTGGGGCTGGAGAAGGTTAGAGATAGACCACAGAGGGATTTGATACACACGGACAAAAATGTGTAAAATGGAGGTGTTGCTAGACCAGTAGCAGGTGTAGGTCAGCGACCAGAGCAGTGATAAGTGAACAGGGTGGTGGAAGAGTGCAGGTAGCAAATGTTACACAAACCCAAGCTTGTGTAACACTTGTAGAGGGTGCGAGGTCAGAATGATGGAGCAGTCTGTAACTTACTCAATGACATCAGAAAGCCCACTGTAGATATCATCATCGGCCAAGCTGTCTTCTGTTGGAAAGGAGCTGCAAAAAGATATATTTTATTCACTTCCTTCATAAGACATGTATTACAGCCATTTTTCACATATAAATAAGACAAAACTGCCTGAACACCCCTTCTGGGTGATAGGTGTTAACATAAATGAAGCAGTTGAAAATCTGGGAGAGAGAACAGGGCAGTGAGGTTACATTTTTTTTTATTATTTGTTCTTGGGATGTGGGTGTCGCTGGCTGGGCCAGCATTTATTGCCCATCCCTAATTGCCCTTGAGAAGGTGGTGGTGAGCCACCATCTTGAACCGCTGCAGTCCGTGTGGTGTAGGAAGAGGATTCCAAGGAAAATGTATTTTCAAACCGACTCAGTCTGCACGAGTTGTTTGTACATATGAAGTCAAATTAAAATCATGAGGAAAAAGAGGAATAATTGTAGTAACTTCACCAGGTGTTCAGGGAAACCTGTATGAAGCTGGTGGAGCTATCTCAGTCCAGGTACAGAGGAGGGCTGGTGGACTTTGGCCTGGAGCAGACATGTATTTTTTTCTGGCCACGCTTCTCCTCCATCCTATTAAAATTCATTTACCCTGTAGCCCCAGTGTGGGGTAGTTTTAATAACTTATTTGCCCCCCACTAACCCTCCCACTCTCTGTTTGGGTTGCCAACCCTCCAGGATTGCCCTGGAGTCTCCAGGAACTAAAGATTTATCTTCTGGACGCTACTGTGACCAACACCCTAGGGGCATTAAAAAAACATTGTTTTTGTTAAAAAAAAGTTTGAATGCTTTTGTTAATATTCATAAACACATTGGACATGGTGGTGGGGGAAAGGACGTTTGGCTGAAGATCAAGATTTATCCAATTGGGCAATGAGGAGCCCATTTGTTTTCCCATTGGCTGAGGCGGTGATGGGCATTTTGGGTGACCAATGATGTGAGCGTGGGGAGGGTTGAAGCAGGAGGTCATGTGATGACACCTCCTGGATAATGTCCAACCAGAAACAAAAACAGAAAATGCTGGGAAAAAAACTCAACAGGTCTAACACCATCTGTGGAGAGAAAAACAAGAGTTAACGTTTCGAGTCAGTATGACTCTTCTTCACTCCCTGTACAGACAGGGACAGGAGATGCTTGATGGTAGCCATATATCTGCTCCCTCCAACATCTCCTACAATGTTACTTTCCTTTATACTGTGGCTTGTGCAGGTACAAGTGAAGATCACCAATTTTCTACTTCTAGAGGTAACATAGCATCTTTAATGACCTCAAGATGAGCCAAAAGACATTTGCAAACCATTGAGTTTTGAAGTATAATCACTTTTTTTTAATTCATTCATGGGATGTGGGCATCACTGGCTAGGCCAGCATTTATTGCCCATCCCTAATGTGTCAACCACATCACTGTGGGTCTGGAGTCACATGTAGGCCGGGTAAGGATGTCAGATTTCCTTCCCTAGAGGGCATTAGTGAACCAGGCGGACTTTCACAAAAATGGTTATCATTGGACTTTTAATTCCAGACTTTTATTAGATTCAAATTCCACCATCTGCTGTAGCAGGATTTGAACCCAGGACCTCATTCTGAGTCTCTGGATTACTAGCCCAGCAACAATACCACTGCACCATCGCCTCCTCTTATAACGTAGGGAAACGCTGCAGCCAATGTGTGGACAGTGAGATCCTACAAACAGCTGTGAAATAAATGACCAATTAAACTGTCTTAATGCTATTGTTTGAAGGAAAGATGTCCTTCAGGATTTCCTCTTAGAATACCGCCATGGGATCTTTAACACTGACTTGAGCAGGGAGACAGGGTCTTGTCTTCCGGGCCAGAAGGCTGTGGATTCGAGTCCCACTCCAGAGACTTGAGCACGTATTCTAGACTGACGCTCCCAGTACAATACCGAGGGAGTGGTGCACTTGTAGGCAAGACATTAGGCGGACGTGAAAGACCCCACAGCACGATTATGAACGAGAGCAGAAGAGTCCTTCCCCATTTTCGTGGACAATATTCACCCCTCAAACACATCATTAAAACAGATGATGTTCCTAAATCCCATTGCTGTTTGCGGGAGCTTGCTGTGTGTAAATTGGCTGCCGCATTTCTATATTATAACAGTGACTGCACTTCAAAATAAAACTAATTGGCTGTAAGGTGCTTTGGGGCATTCTGAAACCATAAAGGTGCTATATAAATGCAGGTCTTTTGTTTCTTTCAGCAGAAACAAAGATGGAAGCAGAATCTATTATAGTTTTTAATAAGAGAATTGAATAAATAATTGTTAGAATACATAAAATGTGCAGCAGAGGTACTGGCTATTCCGGCCATCTGATTTACACTGGGGTTTATTCACCATAAGTAACAATGGGCTAAGTGAAAACTTTTAGCTATTAATACTAATGGTTTCTCGACTAGCCTCACAGAGACTCAGAAGGTATCTCCAGAATCAGCAGTGTGCACGCTCCTTCAGGAGCAGACTGAGATTAACCAGATGATAGTGACATGATACTTCCACTTACCAGATCCCTTTCCTTTGCGCTATGGAAGTGTATGATAAATAGGACAGAGTGTCAATGACCTGAAAGAGAATGAGAAAGAGTTACCTCGAAAATGCTGCCTACACAGAAGATGTGGTACCAAACGCCAATCTGTGATCCTGACCAGCTAAACCAAGTGACCACAAAAGGTGAATAAGTTTCGTCAAGTTAGAGGAGACATAGCCACCAAATACCACAGCTAAGGAGCAAAGATGAAAGGGTGTAAAGGTTGTTCACACACAACAGGCTGATCAGCACCTGAAAGTGAAAAGACGCACATTCATGCGGAGAAATACTTTACAACATGGAAACAGGCCATTTGGTCCAACCAGCCCCTGTTTACCCCCCTCCCATCGCCCTCCCCAAGATGAGAAAATAATCTGTCCGTCACTCCTTGTCCTTCACCCACATTTCTGATCTAATCTTCAATGTTGGCATATGTGCTCGATTACCACACAAACTCCCAACTACCCCCACCTACTGCAATTGTGAACATGTGACAGTTCTGTGAGGGCAAGGATCAGGCTCAGGATGTGACATCTGGGATGATGGCGGTGCAATGGTAAGGTCACTGGACTAATTAATCCTCGAGGTTCCAGGCTAATACCCTGGGGTCACGGGTTCAAATCCCACCACGGTAGCTGGTGAAATTTAAATTCATTGTATAACATCTGGAAGCTGCTCTCAGTAATGGTGACCATAAAACTATCATCTGATTGATGGTAAAAACCCACCTGGTTCACTAATGCCCCTTAGGGAAGGAAATCTGCCGTCCTTACCCAGTTTAGCCAACATGTGACTCCAGGCCCAAGGGTGGGTTAGACTCTTAACTGTCTTCTGAAATGATGTAGGGCAATTAGAGATTGGCAACAAATGTTGGCCTTGCCAGTGATGCCCGCAACCAATGAAAGAATAAATTAAATAGCTTGATGACATTCAAAATCAATGCTCATCCAGGTATAATGGCTACTTGGAGGTACCTGTGATTATTGGCCACTAAGTGGGGGACAGTTTAAACCCTTGGAGCAGTAAGTGTTAAACACCTCCAGGGGAAGAGAGAAGAGAAAATTGACGAGAGAGAAGAACTGAAAGAGTTGGGTGTTGAAAAGAAAACTGTTTTCTCACACGACCCCAGCTAACCACACCATGGAATGGTGGCACACTGCTTGACACTAAAGTTCAGTCATATCTCTGCTAACAAAGAGTAGGCACTGGGGATAATGAACACCCAGGGAGTGAGCTACAGGCTGGAATCTCATCAAAGGGTTCAGGGGTTAATATATATAATAACAGATACACTGGGGTGAGCTACAGGCTGGAATCTAATCAAGGTGTTCAGGTGGGGTGTATATATGAATAACAGTTACACTGGAGTGAGTTACAGGGTGAAGTCTAATTGAGGGGTTTAGGTGGGGTTTATATATAGAATAAGGTTCAGCACCATTCGCGACTCCTCAGATACTGACGCAGCCCATGTCCAAATGCAGCAAGACCTGGACAATATCCAGGCTTGGGCTGACAAGTGGCTAGTAACATTCGCGCCATACAAGTGCCAGGCAATGACCATCCTCAGCAACCTAACCATTGCTCCATTCAATGGCATTACCATCGCTGAATCCCCCACTATCAACATTCTGAGGGTTAACATTGACCAGAAACTGAACTGGACCAGCCATATAAATACTGTGGCTACAAGAGCAGGTCAGAGGCTAGGAATCATGTGACAAGTTACTCACCTCCTGACTCCCCAAAGCCTGTCCACCATCTACAAGGCACAAGTCAGGAGTGTGATAGAATACTCCCCACTTGCCTGGATGAGTGCAGCTCCCACAACACTTAAGAAGCTCAACACCATCCAGGACAAAGCAGCCTGTTTGATTGGCTCCCCATCCACAAACATTCACTCCCTCCACCACCGACGCACAGTGGCAGCAGTGTGTACCATCTACAAGATGCACTGCAGGAATTCACCAAGGATCCTTAGACAGCACCTTCCAAACCCATGATTTCTACCATCTAGAAGGACAAGGCCAGCAGATACATGGGAACACCACCACCTGGAAGTTCCCCTCCAAACCACTCACCATCCTGACTTGGAAATATATCTCCGTTCCTTCACTGTCGCTGGGTCAAAATCCTGGAACTCCCTCCCAAACAGCACTGTGGGTGCACCTACACCACATGGACTGCAGCGGTTCAAGAAGGCAGCTCACCACCACCTTCTGAAGGGCAATTAGGGATGGGCAATAAATGCTGGCCCATCCAGTGAAGCCCACATCCCGTGAATGAATAAATAAAACAAGCAGATACACTGGAGTGAGTTACAGGATGAAATCTAATCAAGGGGTTCAGGTGGGGCTTATATATAGAGTAACAAATATCCAGGAGTGAGTTACAGGATGAAGTCTAATTGAGGGGTTCTGCGGGTTTTATATATAGAATAGCAGATGCCCGGAGGTGAGTTAAAAGCTGGAATCTAACCGAGGAGTTCGGGGAATATTTGATGTTGATATTGGTGGCCAAAGTGGGAGATGTCACCTTCTCTACAGGGGAATATCTCTATTCTTGATAAACCCAAAATACACCCAGAAAAAGTAACCACAAAAGATGGCTAAAACCCGATCACAAAAAGCTTCTCTCTGTGACAGTTCTGATTTCCGACAGACAAAATGTTAATAATAATTACTCCACACTTTGACTCACAGCTGGAAGCCATTCAAAGCACTTCCTTGTTTCTCAATGCTTTCTGCTTGAAAAGCTAACCTTTCACCCATGTAGGAAGGTCACACAGAACTTTATCAGCAAATTGAACGTTTGCCTCAGTCTCTCCCTCATACCCCACAAATGCACAGGGTAATTCCGAAATCTCCTTCTCCCAGCATGGCATCTGATCATTGATGGGCATCAATTAGAAAATCAACATTATTGTTTCAGCCCTGTCTCTGCTGCTTCACTTCTTGCTCGCAAGGCATTGCAAGGCGAATGTGCTTTACAAAATTACCCCATTATCTCGGGCACACCATTTGTTTGTTTATTTACACCAGCCTTTCAAACACCAACCCATCCCTTCCTGCATGTCACACTACCCCCCCACCCGCCCAACCTTAAATGGAGGCATGTGAACAGTCTGATCTCCAGGAAGGACTTATACTAGGACTTATAGCCTGGAGGTTGGGGAAAGGGCTATGGGATATGGGCCGAGTGCTGGTAAATGGGATTAGGTAGGTAGGTAGTTCAGGTGTTTCTCACGTGTCAGTGCAGACTCGATGGGCCGAAGGGCCTCTTCTGCTCTCTGATTCTGTGATTCTGTGAAATGACATCCTGCTGAATGCGGAATATCACAACTTTTCTCGTGAATAGTGGAACGGGATTTAAACCCCGTAAATGTTTTCAGAGGGAGCACAATAAGATCTATGCACAATTCCCTCTGGCCAACACGTGTCATGACACCATAAATAACTCAACACGCTACAGCTTGTCTAATAACAGGACCTTTCTGCAGCTTATTCTTGGCAAAACTGAAACAGTCTCTCTTTGAATATATGCTTATGACCTTGACTCTGTTAACCAGATATCGCAATATGTTACATCCAATGACACAGCCATTGTCAAAGTTCCTCACTAGCTTTTTTCTCCACGACCACTTTGTCCCTCACCACTCCCATGCATTTGTATATTATTCCATATCTTTGTCAACTCAGATCTTGACTTCACTGGCACCTGGCAGCATGACATAAACAAGGCCATGCACCTCTCATCTGTCAATTCTCCGGGCAAGCTTTTCATTTTGATTCATTCACGGGAAGTGGGCTTCGCTGGCTGGGCCCAGCATTTATTGCCCATCCCTAGTTGCCCTTGAGAAGGTGGTGGTGAGCTGCCTTCCTAAACCGCTGCACTCCATGTGGTGTAGGTACACCCACAGCGCTGTTAGGGAGGGACTTCCAGGATTTCGACCCAGCGACAGTGAAGGAACGGCCGATATATTTCCAAGTCAGGATGGTGTGTGGCTGATGGGGGTAGCATGTGTTCCCATGTACCTCCTGCCCTTGTCCTTCTAGGTGGGTGTAGTAATTATGGTTTTATTCAGTGTGTAATGTACCTTTAAGAATAAAACTTGTTAGGGGAGATCACATGAACTGTAGTAACCAATAGGAGAGTGGCGAGGGCTACCTCAGCAGCCAGTGTAGAGATAGAGTTGGAGTTGAAAGCACACGTGTAGTTGCTGCTGAGTATATTGTCAATAAACTTAATGCTTCCACCCAAGAAGGGTCGGCAGTTCGACTCTATCATTGATAGTAATAACTCAGCCACAGCTACAGCAGTGGGAGAGGCCATGGGTTTGCGAAGTGCTGTCAAAAAAGCCTGGGCAAGGTCAAGGATTCTATGGCCTTGGAGCTGATTGCCAGACCTGCTGACAGGACGTGCGTTCAGATGACTGCTGCTTCTGTCATGAGCAGCGGGAAACACCGCATTTAGTGAAAGGGAAAATAACTACACCGAGTATCGCAACATTTTATGAGAAGTCTTAAGCAGCTGGGGAAAAAAAAGCATGTTATTTTTATCTCAAATGTATTTTTGTTTTTTTTTCACAACTTTCGCGGGCTCTTCCGTTGCTGACCCAGTGCTGACTGGGGTGTTTGGAAAAAAAAAACTGAGCAAAAGGCCTAAAGAAAAAGGAAACACCACAGCTGCAGGCTTTCCCCTGACTTTCTGGTATTGTGGCCCCATCTGCAAAATTACTTGGGTTGCTTTGGAGATTTCCAGGGGCTTGGGGGTGGGGTGGGGTGGGGCGGGTGGGTATTTGGGACACAGGACTTTGCTGGCTGGGTACTGGCGTCACTTTGGGAGCATCAGCAGCGCACGTCCACCAGTGCCAATTGTTCAAGCGACACTGCCCCCAGTCCGAGCCTAGATGCTAAAGGTCCTATTGCCTTGAGCGAGGTGGGTGGGTTGCGGGGGGGGTGGGTTGGGGAAGTCCAGAGCCAGGTCTCCATCCCACAAAAAAAACTACCATTTCCATCCCTCTGCCTGGCCCCCCACCACCCCCCTTTCCCCCCCCCGCAAAATGGGAGGCCATACGTGAATGTTGGGAGACAGAGCCTCCTCAGATATCTCTGAGTCTGAAGGTCGTGAATTCAAATCCCACCCCAGAACCTTGAGTACACAACCCAGGCTGGCACTCCCAATGCAGTACTGCAGGGGTGCCATTTTTCAGTTGAGATGATAAATTTAGGGCCTATCTGCCCTCTTGCAGGTGGACGTAAAAAAGATCCCATGGCACTATTTCGAAGAAGAACAGGGGAGCTCTCCCCGGTGTCTTGGCCAACATAGATCCCTCAACCCACAATACATACAAAAAAAAAATTATCTGCTTATTTATCACGTTGCTGTTTCTAGAGGAAGACATCCTCTGGTCTAGTGAAGTCTAGAGAGCCCTGCCTACACTCATCCCAATTGAGGCCCTTAATTGGCCACTTAAGGGCCACTTCCCACTTGGCCTCAATTTTGAGGCTGGCGGGAAAAATTCAAGGGCGGGGGAAGCCCTGCACCCCAGGCCTCAGGTGGGAAAGGGAACGTGCCTCTTAAGGGCCCCCTTTTCACATCGGGTGGGCCCTGTCCCCTCAAGACCTGACCCCGATCCCTACCACCCCCTCCTCCTAACCTGTCCTTCATGAACACCACCCCCCTTTTCCCCACCCTGGGTCTCACTTACCTTCTCCACTGTGGGAACTCCTGCACTTACCTAGTCATGGACTCTGGGACTTAGAATCTGGGAACAGCTTATTACAGAGCTGCTTGTCTCTCTGTAGTTAATGCCAAGAAGATATAATAATGTCTATAATGTTATTGGAAATTATTTTAAAATAGAGTTTACTGGCGTCTGCGTCTATGTGTGTGTGTGTCTTAATTGGATTAAAGCCAGCTGATCTAGAGGCTTTGATATATAGAAGAGAAGTAGGTTTGAAATGGTATTTAGGTAAACAGGGGGGGCAATTTGCATTTTTCTTTAAACAAACGAATGTAGCTTATATTCAAAAGGAGGGTGTGAAATATTACACCTAACCGGGTGAACCTCAGAAAGGGTATGCTTCTATATTTTTCCGAAGGATTACTAATAAAGTGGGTGTTCTGAAAGGGTTTTATTATTAGAAGAGGTAAAGTTCAAAAGACATAGTGATACAATGAAAATTTGCACTCAAAGAGGAAAATATGTATAAAGGAAGAGACGGCTGTTGGTAAAGAGGAGAGGGATTCCAAGATCTAAAGCCTCCAGCCTGTAAGCCTCAAGCCGCTGTCTGCAAGGACCCAGAGCTGAAAGAAACTCATTTTGAATGCGACTGTCCATGGTGTGCTTTGCCAGGGGTCTGTTTAAATCTGTGTTTTACTGTTGCCTTAACGGAGGTGTAACTGGGAGCCAGATTAATTAGGGAAGTTTTAGAAGTTAGCACAGTAGTAATTTGTAGACATACGTAGGTGCTCACAATCTTTTAATAAACATTTAATTAATAAATGTTTAAGTTAGTTTTATAAAAAAAACCCTCTCGAGACTCGGTGGTCTTATTACTACTGAATTCAAAGCCTGCAACTCGAAACATACAAATTGCAAAAATTGGTTATGACAGTTGTTTCAAGTTTCCCTCTGGGATTTGAACAGCTCAGCATTTACCATCAGCTGTGTCATAATAGGTAACTTCTGCCCAAGTGAGGGGCAGCCGTCAGGTCTCCAGCGAATTAACGCCCCTTGGAGGAAAAACCTCCAAAAAATCCTGCCCATTTTTCTTTAGCATTGGTTTATATAATTAGATTTACTTTTTAAGTTTACAGAAGGTCCTGTATCGTACAGCACAAAACCTTCTGTCAGTGATCTGATGAAATTTTGAACGTAATTTAGTTGGCTCCTGAGCAGAAGGTCATAAGTTCACACCCCTCTCCTGCAACTTCAGCATTTCTGCTTCTGCCTTGGTTGTGTTGGTATTACATTACAGACTTACATCCGTATTCCATCAAGCTATAGGCTGCAGTATTGGTGCAGTATTGAGGAAGGTGTCAACTTTCAGATAAACTGTTAGATTGACAATCCATCTGCCTCCTAAGGTGGATGAGGAGGATCCCATGGAACTATTTGAAGACGTGCAAGGGGAGTTCTCAGTGCCCTGGACAACATTCATCCCCCAACCAACATCACTGAAAACAGATTATCCAGTTTATTTAACTGTTTACTGTTGTGTGCACACTGGCTGCTGAGTTTCCTGCATTATAACAGCAACTGCACTTTAATGACTTCATGGGCTGTAAAGCGCTTTGGGGCATCCTGCGCCTGTGGAAGACACTATTTAATTGCAAACCTTTTCTACTCTATAAGGTTGATTCTGTGAGGCTACGGCAGTGCTTGTGAAGGAATTGGAAAAAAAACACCAAGCCGGCACAGTGAGGCATATGCCGAAGAGATTGAGACATTTTCGAATTGCTTAATTGTGTCCCCCCCTGGACTGGGATATCAACACCATTTAAGGGACAAGGTTTTTACCTCAGCGGGAGCGCGCCCAACCCGCTCGAGCGCAAAATGATGCGCGTTGGCATCGGGCGAGCGTCCCGACGTCAACGCACAGTCGCGTGATATTTCGGTCGGTGGGTGCGCGCTGGAGTTGGCAGTGCCCCCTGCTGACAATTAAGTGGCCTGTTAAGGGCATTGAAAAGGTATTTGAAAGAACGTGGCCTTTGCACTTTTTAGGAAGCCTCGTTCATGGAGGGGGGATGAGGTTTCCAAAAGCAAATAAAAATAAAAATAAAATTTCGAAAAATTTAATCCATAACGTGTCCCTGCTCGCGCGACTCCATGTTTTATAACCTTTTTCCAATTTTTTTTTTTAGTTGAAAGCTCTTCACCTCCCCGAGGCTGCTCTGTGCCTCAGGGAGGTTCTCAAGCGCGCACTCGTGCCCTCCGCGTGCATGAAGTTCGCCCCCCCCCCTCATCCCGCTCGCCCTCCTCCTCCCCCCCGCCCACACAGGCTGCCGCTCGCATTTCCACGCTGGGCGGGTCTTAATGGGCCTGCCCGGCGTGAAATGGCCTTGTGGCCTCGATCGCGGGTGGCAGGGGGGCTTCCTGGCCTTCCCCGCTTGCCCCCCGCCGAGCCCACCCAACGAGCGGCTAAATCCTGACCCAGGGACCTCCTATTGATGGGATCCAACCTACCGAATAAAAATTAAATAAAAACGAGTCCCAACTCAAATGTTGGCGAATTCCATGGGTGCCGCCATTATTGTATAATGCGTGCCAATCTTAATGAACTGGGAGATTGAGGAAGTAACAGTGTAGTAACGTAGGGAGTTGGAGAGGTTTAAAGTGGTAATTCCAGAGCTTACAGCCACCAAGTCAGGGATGCGCAAGAGGCCAGAATGAGAGGAGCACCGAGACCTGGGAGCGAAATACAGGGCACAGTCTAACTGAGGAGTTTGCATGGTTTATATTTAGCATAATTGAGACACTGGGAGGGTTATTAGGGCTGGAGGAGATCACAGAGATAGGGACGGATGAGGCTGCAGCGGGATTTGTAACAAAGATGAGAATTTTAAACTTGAGGTGCTTAATCACAAGCATTAGGCCGTATGCATGTAAACAGAAGCATTTAACAACTCCTCACTTTAGTGTGCCTTTTTATGCTTTCTGTACAATGTTATAGCACAAGACAAACTGAGTGTGCATATACTTGAGCGACACTGGGATTCTTTAAAACTGGACAATATCTCCTTTATTCTGCCTTCCCCAAAGTGTATTTTACCGCAAAGTTTACCGCAATTGAAGTCTGAACAACAGTGGGCCAGACTCACCCTCACCTCGTACAAAAACTGACCTAATTTTCTCCAATGGAATATTCTACAGTAAAGGGACCGCTTAGTTATTTCCTGAATATTAATGGTTTGGGGTGGGTGAAAAGACAGACAGACACAAGCTTCTATTATAGTTCCAGGAAATTTAATTTTGTCCACTCTCGTTAATGAGCTTGAGTATAAAAGCAATGGATTAGTAAGTGCGTAAAAATAGCACAGATCATAATTTAAACATGTTATCTAGTAAGCAAGAAGGCACTTCCTAGGAGCAATTAAATCATGATGAATCATTTACCATAAAAATCAAATGGGCCCATGTAAATACGACATGATATGTGTAGGCATTATGACTTGTTATATCTCTGTTATGCATTTATTAAAGGCACTAAGAAACATTGGTGCCTTCCACCAGGACAGTGGGCAGGAGAGCAAATTTGAAGCTGAAGCTAATTCCTGGGTATTAATTATTCTCTCTGTGAACTGACTCAATTAGATTCCAGTCTGTAATTCACCCTTCTCGTTAAATTGTCCATAGCCCTTCATTTAAAGCTGCCCACTAACTCACTCCCGGTCTCAATTATGCCAAATATAAACCATGCAAACTCTCCCAATTAGATTCTGCCCTGTAATTCGCTCCTGTTTGTCCATTATCCTATACATCAATCACCTGAATCACTAAAGTAGGTTTCAGCCTGTAATTCACTCTCAGTTATCCATTATTTCGTAAATAAATTCAAGGGTGATGTCCGGACTACACAACCCATCCAATTGTAGGGAACTCTGAAGTGAATCAGTGATAAATTTAAAGATTGAGGAAAATTGATCTTGTCGACATTGAAAATAAAGATCAGCACCCCATCACTACTTTGAACATTCAGTCCCTCCACCAAATGACGCAATACATACAAGACTCGTCAAGGCTCCTTCGACAGCACCTACCAAACCGACCACCTCTACCATCCAGAAGGACAAGGGCGGCAGACACATGGGAACACCACCACCTGGAAGTTCCCCTCCAAGCCACTCACCATCCTGACTTGGAAATATATCGGCCGTTCCTTCACTGTCGCAAGGTCAAAATCCTGGAACTCCCTCCCTAACAGCACTGTGGGTGTACCTACCCCACATGGACTGCAGCGGTTCAAGAAGGCAGCTCACTCACCACCTTGTCAAGGGCAATTAGGGATGGGCAATAAATGCTGGGCCCAGCCAGCGACGCCCGCATCCCATGAATGAATTTTTAAAAAAATCTTGCATTTATATAGCACCGTTTGGAACCATGGGACGTCCCAAAGTGCTTTACATTTAATGAAGTACTTTTTGAAGTGTAGTCACTCTTGTATTTAAGAGATGTGACAGCAAGTTTGCACACAGAAAGATCCCACAAACAGCTAGGTGATGATGATGCTATAGCCTGCTTTAGTAACGTTGGTTGAAGGATCAATATTGCTCAGGACACTGGATTGAAGGGCTTCAAATCCACCCTCTGCACAGACCCCCAAAAAGCAAACAACGCTCCTGTATAAATCACTTGGTTCACTGCCAGACTGTAACGCAATTATATATCCGTTACTTCAGATTACCTGTGCTGCTCAATTGGTTGTTCTTTCCCACTTGTCTATTTTTATTATTTTCCCGTCAGATTCACATTGTTAGCCCTGACTGCTCCCCTTATGCGCAGCATTGCATTATTCGCAATATATAAAACACGACATAAAAATATATCTTTATCTGGCGGGCGATTTGGCCACAGGAGGTGCAGTGGGTAGTATCCCTGCCTCTGAGCCAGAAGCTCTGCATCCCTGTGCCACACCCAGAACCTGATGGCAAAGGAGGGTGCGTTCCTAACGCGACCAGACTGGTGGAGTGTCGATCTGCGCAGACGCCCGCGGCAGGCGATAAGAGCGGGAGAGATTCCTGGCCAGCCATGTGATGGAAAGAACATTGGAGCCTTGGCCATAACTCCAGACTGCAATGTGTACGGTGAAAGTGTATGTTGCCACAGCAACTCGGACTCCTTTGGTTGGGGCAGGGGGTGAGGGCCAATTGGCTCAGTTGGCTGGATGGCCGGTCTGGATCGGGTTGGTGATTCGCTCCCTGTTCTGGGCGTGGTGGATTCGGGAGTCTTGGGGCCTGCCTCCTTGCCCTACCTGAGGCGGTGGTCACGGCACTGTGTAGGCTGGACCTGCGTTGCTGAATAAAGAAGGTTTATGTGGCAGGGGCTGGAACTATTTTTCAACAAGGGTGTCCTGAGTTTCACAATGTCTTCTTCGACCATAACCACGAGGTACCCATAATGCATTGAGAATTCTCATGCTTTGGTCAAATAAATATGGGCTTATTAAAGTTAGAGTTGTCAGTGCTAATTAGAATAATTTGCACCATTGACACATAATGGAACTTGAGAGCTCCCAAGTTGGTTGACGAACAGCACAGACGTAGTTAAGAACCTGGAGCCTTGTTATAGAAAGGGATATGGAAGCACTGGAAATGGTGTAGAAAAGATTTACAAGAATAATACCAGAGTCAAAGCTATCAGGAAAGGATGGGTATCCTCGCCCTTGAAAAAAGAAGGCTGAGGGGTGACCTAATCGAGGCCTTTAAAATGATGAAAGCTTTTGATCGAGTGGATACAGAGAGTATGTTTCCTCTTGTGGGGAAGAGCAGAACTAGTGGCCGTCAATGTAAGGAAGTCACTGAGAAATCCAATCAGGGATTCGGGAGAAACCCCTTCACTCAGCAAGTGGTGAGAATGTGGAATTCGCTATGACAGGGAGTGGTTAAAGTGAATAGTATAGATACATTTAAGGGGAATCTAGACAAGCATATATGAGGGAGAAGGGAATAGAGGGTTAGGATGATAGAGTTAAATAAGGGATGATTCCAGGAGGTTTGAGTGGAGCACGAACACCGATGTGGGCTGGTTGGATCGAATGGCCTGTTTCTGTGATGAATATTCTATGTAATTCCTTCCACTTGGCTGTGAATGTCCCATAATGCTAACCTTGAGGAAAACAATGACCACCCTCTAGGACTGCCGTCATGTCTCCAGGGGTTAAAGATTGATTTCCTGGGCACAACTGCAAGTAACACCCAGGAGAAAACTCACAGAGACATTAAATGTACTGTGCTTTTTAAAAAAATATTTCCTGTGAACACATCCATTTTTAGCTATCAGATTATTGGAGACGGGGAGAAAAGTGAAGGGTCTAAACTTCACAAGCCCTTCATTGGCTGCTCTAATGTAGGGAAACAGAGCAACTTGTGCAGGAATGAGAACAAGAACTCTTGTGCCTCTCTTCCCTTTATTCTCAAATTTTCCCAAGGTTTGTCAAGTTTCCCTATTTTCAATTTTAATTCTGATGAGGCATCTGCTCTTGAAGCATTAGCCTCCCTTTTCTCTTGCCATATGCTGACTGACCCATTATGTAATCTCCACTGTTTTCTGCTTCATCTACTGTAGACGGTGCGACTGGGTTTCTGAAGACTGAAGGGTTGGAGGGTAAAGTGTGATGGTGGTGGGATCGATCTACGAAAGGGTCAACACTGGCCACTCTCTCCTGATTATTAAGCTGGGTGTATTATTGTGTAATATAATTTCACAAGCTTCTTGAATGATTAATTCTAAGGATTTGCATGCCACTGACAACGCCAGCATTTGTTGCCCATCCCTAGTGGCCCTTGAGAAGGTGGTGGGTGAGCTGCCTTCTTGAACCGCTGCAGTCCATATGGTGTAGGCACACCCACCGCGCTGTTAGGAAGGGAGTTACAGGTTTTTGACCCAGCGACAGCGAAGGAACGGCCGATATATTTCCAAGTCAGGATGGTGGGGAGGGTGGATCTTTTGCAGGTGATGATAATCCTATATGCCTGCTACTCTTATCTCTCTAGGTGTTGTTAGTTAAACCTGTAGCAAACTGAAAACAAAAAAAAACCTAAGGCTTCTTTAAAATAGATTTTACTAAAGAAACTGCAACAAACCAAGGAGCAAGGCCTGATATAACTCTCAGCAGTCTGTGATTTTATTTACAAACCATGAACTCCCAAAAAATGTGGCTCCCTCTATAGGCACACTGTCCCCACTCGTCCAATAAACAGTGAACGATGAACGGATAAAAATATTGTTAAAGGTGACAACTCGAAGGTTCCTGGCAGGCAGGGATAACTTTACCTAATATGGCCACAGCCTGGTCCCTTTGCAGGAAAGACCAAACATGGCACCTGGGTCTCTGAGGCCCAAGTGGCTCCACAGTTCTTGCCACAATGTACCGGATATTCTGCCTCCTTTGCAATTTACATATTCCTAAAGCTGACAAACGCGGCCCTGCAATGCACATCGCACTGCAAACAACGAGTGTCTGTTCTTTATTGCAAGAATTCTGCTTGAAGAATCGAGTGCTATCTCCTTTGATCTGCACGCCCTCCAGCAGAAACCTCAGCCTACAATTTGCACCATGCCCTCGGGTAAGGTGCAGTGTATCCTGAGGCGTCCCTCTCCGACGCACACTTTAAAATCCCAATCCCCGCCAATTCCCGCAAATAGTAAAGGGCTGCTCATGGACATCTTACTGATTCCCTCAGTATCACCTCAAAATAGCACACACAGTTCGTTTCCCTGTGACCCACTGACTGTTGCCATGAACGTCGACGAGCTGCCATTTTTTTTGCACCAGCCGTTGGTTGGTGGCTGAGGGAGCAGTTTTGGCCAAGACGAGATAAAGCTGAGCTGCTTTATCTCCTTCCAATGATACCGTCGGATCCTCAGCTCCCTTCCATAGCACTGTCCAAGAGAAGAGCGAGGGGGTTCCTCCCTGACGCCCTGCCCCAGTATTGAGCCCTCAACCAACATCGCTTACAAAAAAAAACGTGTTAGAAGGTTATTATCTCATTGCAGTTTGTGGGATCTTGCTGTGCGCGACTTGAGAAGCCGTGCCTCCGATGTTACAACAGAGGCTGCGCTCCAGTAGTGATTCATCGGCTTTGAAACATCCCGAGGTCATGAAAGGCGCTATCTAAATGCAAGTCTTTCTTTGCAAGGGGTGGGGGGGGGGGCAACCGATGTGCAGTGTGCGCAATGGCCTGGATATTCCCAAAGATCCCCCCTCCTCTTTTCAGAACTTTGTGAGGGTTAATGGGTGTGATGCAGCGGGAGGGTGACTGGCCTCTGGGCTATGCTTCATCTGGCTCTGAGCTGCTGCTAGCGCTGGGTGACAGCAAAGGGCGTGGGACAGGAAACGCGGCCTCAGATTAAACAGGAAGAGGGTTTCTTCTGCAGAAACAGGAAGCGTTTCTATTGGTCGGTCTACTGCAGCACAATCAATAGCAAAGCCTTTCTTTTACATTTCACCCAGTTGTTTGGGGGGGTTCTGGAGTAAATAGACAGGATCAGATTGAACACAGCCCTCTCCTGGGTGGCTCCCCAAAGAAGGAACGTGCATTTATATAGCACCGTTCACAACCTCAGACACGCCAAAGCGCTTTGCAACCAATGAAGTTCCTTTGAGGTGCAGCCACTGGTGTCATGTAGCAGCCCATATAAGGCAACAATGTGTCTCCAACCTGACTTCTCCCATCAGTTACTGAGCAATATTCAACAGGAGGATATAAGGATGTGCGGACTGAAACATGATCATTTCTCATCCCTCAGCATGTAATCCGGGCTGACACTCCCTGTGCAGCACGGAGGGTGTGCTGCAATGTCTTTGAAATGAGACCTTAAACCGGGGCCCCCTCGCCTGCCTCCTCGGGTGGTGGGGGGCTGTAAATGTGTATTATTTTGAAGGAGAGTGGGGGAGTTCTCCCTGGTGTGGTGGGCCAATATTTCAAATTGCAACCAAACATCACGAAAACGCAGCAGATCTGCTCGTTCCCTCGTTGCTGTTTGCGGGAGCTTGCTGTGCGCAAATTGGCCGACTACGTTTTCCTACGTGACCACGCTCCAAAGGTACTTGGCTGGCTGTGAACCAGATTGGAAGGTGGGAGAAGTGCAAGCTACTTCTTACATCAGCCCTACCATAGCCCCTGTAGCATCAAGGGGGTTGCGTTCCTTCGCTATTTTGTGATAGAAAATACTGTGCAAATACTCCCCGATGCCTCAAAGGTGTTCAACTGAAGGTTCTGAGGCAATCATCCATTTCCAATGGTCAACCCTCACCTCCTGCTCCTTCCATAGAAACAAGTCACACAGCACACAAGCCTGTAGGGTATAAATATTCCCTCGTGCGTAGCCTATGGGCCTTACACTCTTTTCCCAGCCACTCCAATGTGCCATGTGGCATTGGCGATAATCTCCGGCCACTCATCTTTTTTGCCAATCAAGGTGGGGGAGGGGGGTGCTGGGATATGGTCCAGCTCCGACTTTGAGGGAGTTAGTCCACTCGGAACCAACTGCATCGAGGAGAAGAGGCAAGCGGGACGAATCAGAATTTATTTTTGAAAAAGGAATTTTGTTTCCCGCTGACTTCATTTGGAGCCTTGATTTTAATTAAAGTCCCCCCCGCCTCCTCACCCCGACTTGCCCACCCTCCCCTCCCCCTCCCCCTCCCCGCCTACTGGAAACAGGTGGAGGGGAGATGGGGGCTGGTGGGGGGGGGAGGGGGTGCAGATGAAATGGAAGAAGAGTTGTACACACTCTCTACCTGCCCTGACCTGACTGACTGTGATTTTCAATTGCAAACAAACCAAGATTTAGTGGGGGGCTGAAATCACAGACTAATCCAGAAGGTGCATAACGTTGGGGTTAAAGACTCTTCTTACCTTTACCAGGAGCTGTGCGACTGATTAACAACTCTGCTGCCAAACACCCTTCTGCCCCACCAACCCCCAAAGCCAACCTCTCCCGACCCCCCACCGGACATCTTTCCTGCCCCTTGCGGGTCAGTACTCCAGTGGTCAGCGTCCTCGCTCTTTTTGCTGAGACGCTTGTGAAATATTTCTTGTTCACCTCAAGTGGTGTCTAACACTCTTTTGTGACTGTTAACTGAATGTGTGACAAAGCATTAACGATTGTGATGTTACCACTGGGATTTTTTTTTTAAATTATACCTGTCACTTCATTCCTGTAAAGTGTGAGGACAGACTGAACTGAAGATATATAAAACTGACAGGTATATGCAAAGCAAAATGGACATGGATCACACCAAGCCAACAAAGAGAATGAAGGAACTTGCATTTATATAATGCCTTTCACCACCTCATCACATCCCAAAGTCCTTTACAACCAACTAAATCCTTCTGAAGTGCAGTTACTGTTGTAATGCGGGACACACGGCAGCCAATTTGTGCACAGCAAGCTCCCACAAACAGCAATGTGATAATGACGAGGTGATCTGTTTTAGTGATGTTGGTTGAGGGATAAGTATTGGCCAGGACACACCCAGGGATAACTCCCCTACAAGGTAGTGTCATGAGATCTTGTAGGTGCACCTGAGAGATCGGATGGAGCCTCAGATTAACGTCTCATCCAAAAAATAAATAAAATTGGCACCTCTGACAGCGCTGCACTGGGAGTGGTAGCCGAGATTGTGGGCTCAAGTCACTCATTTGGGTCGAGGTAGAACAAGTGGAGCTTCCAAGACTGAGATCAATAGACTTTTGTTGGGTAAGGGTATCCAGGAATATGGAGCAAAGGTGAATAAATGGAGTTGCGGTGGAGATCAACTATGATCTCGTTGAATGACGGACGAATCTGGAGGGGCTGAATGGGCTAGTCCTGTGGTTCTACTCAGTTTTCACCAAGCTTGCTTTTTCACACTAGTGATGGTTTCATTGATTAAAAGATACAATTTTAGCTGAAGTGCTCCTGAACTATGCGACACCAACTTTTATTTAATTGTATGTCAAAGCAAGTTCTATTATGCTAGCAGTCCTGTTGTTATTGCATAATTAATAATCGGTCCCTTTTTAATGTATCGATGTATTAAGGGCAGAGACAAAAAGAGCTGTATTTCTGTAACTGTCAGCCCCTGTTTTTAAAATAAGTCCTCAGTTATGGGAAGTGACTTGGCTTCATTGCAAAATAGCAAGGATGCAGCAAGAGAAATTACCAAGACAACGGGCAAGATGGTGGGTAAGTTGAAGAGAGCAGCAACCAAAACTAAGGCCCTGTAACTGGAAATCAAATGGTCACAAGTCTGATTGGTTAACCACAATCATCGACTTCATTGCGAGACCTTTTGATTCATTCCTTCTCCAGACCAAAGGAGGTGTTCACTGCTTCTTTCAGTTTTGCTGAAACCAGTTACTGTACATTTCATTCCCGATATAACACACAGCATGGTTAATAAGCAGCTGATGATATGAATTAAGCAACTTTTGAATTAACGCAGTGATGACTGTGCACAATTTATTCCCATCTGGAAGTGTATGGTTCCCGTATCCCCGGTGATAGTGTCCGTGTTGTAATGCTTCTCCGTAAAACTGGAGCTCAATCAAAGTTCTACTGCTCGTAACCCTCATGCCTACCGAGTCCCATTAGCCCATCTCCGCCTGTACTCACTGGCCAACACTGGCTGCTGGTCTGGAAAGACCTCAGGTTTACTCTTATTTTCAAACCTACCCATGCTTGGCACCCACCTCCCACCACCATATCTAACCCCCCTTCCACTCCCCGCCCCCCGACTCCCACCACATTTCTGCAACCTCCTTCCAGCCCTACAAATGTCCGAGATCTCTGCAATCTTCTCATTCTGACCTCTCGCGCGGCCCAGATTGACACAGCTCCACCAATGACAGCCATGACTTCAGCTGCCAAGAGGCTGATCTCTGGAATTCGCTCCAAAAACCTCTCCACTGCTCTACCTCTCTCTCCTCCCTTAGGACACTCACTTGTAACTTAACCCCATTACCAACCTTTTGGTCGCTTGTCCCAATATCTATTTATGTGACTTAGTATCACATTTTGTTTGGTAAGTACAGCATAGTTAAGGGGGATAGGCACTGTTCTCCGCAGCCAAGAGCCCGAAGGCTGTGTTGCCTGCTCAGTTCCAGAGTTGCGAACATCTCCTTGGTGTTGGGGAGGAACTTGGAGTGGGAGGGGTGGTGGTCAATGTTGGTATCACAGTGAGGTCTAAGAAAGAGGTCTTGCTAAGGGAGTATGAAGACCTAGGGGCTAAAATAAAAAAGCAGAACCACAGAGGTAAAAATCTCTGGATAACTACTTGAGCCGGGAGCAAATTGGCACAGGAGAAATAAGATCCCAAAGTGGAATGCACGGCTCAAAGATTGGTGTGGGAGAAATGGGTTTCAATTCATGGGGCACTGGCACCTGCACTGGGGAAAGAGGGAGCTGCACCCTTCACCTGAACGGCTATGGGACCAGCGTCCTGGCGAATCCTATAACTAGGTCTGTAGAGTGAGCTTTAAACTAAATAGTGGGGGGAGAAGGTTCATGTGAGGGGAGATTTGGAAAGTTAAAGAGAAAAGACAAGGCAAGAGGGCAGGGCAGCAACATGAGCCATGGCAACCAGATTGTGACAGGAACGCACAGAGTCTAGAAACATAAGACTGTACCAGCAAGTTAGGCCAGAGTAGGGAAAAATGGGAAAAAGACAGAATTAAAGGCTCTTTATCCGAATGCAGGTGGCATTTGTAACAAGATTGATGAACTGGTAGCACAAATCGGAATAAATGAGTATGATGATTGCCAGCACAGAGACTTGGTTTCAAAGTGACCACAGCTGGAAACGGAATATTCAAGGGTTTTTGACATTTCATAAGGATAGGAAGCAAGGGGAAGGAGGTGGGGTAGCTCTGTTAATAAAGGATGAGATTAGTGCAATAGTGAGAAATGATCTTGGTTCGAATGATCAAAATGTTGAATCAGTTTGGGTGAAGATAAGAAATAGCAAAGCAAAGAAGTCACTGGTGGGTGTAGTTCATAGGCTCCCTGACAGTAGCTACACTGTAGGACAGAGTATAAATCAGGACACAATAGGGGCTTGTAAGAAATATACTGCAATAATGGTGGGTGACTTTAATCTTCATGTAGATTTGATGAACCAAATTGGCAAAGATAGTCTGGAGGATGAATTCAAAGCCTGTATTCAGAACAGTTTCTTAGAATAATGTGTTCTGGGATCAACCAGGGAATAGGCAATTTTAGACAAGTGTCATAAAAGCTGATGCCCACCACAAATTACTTGTGGGCATATTGAACTTTTTAAGGAAGACGTGTGTGTTTTTAAAGAAATACAAGCAAGGACACTGATCAAAAAGCAGCTGGTCAAGTGAAGTGACCATTTCTGGAAAATCCCTGTGTGGATTATACTGTCCTGAGAGAACATGGAATGTCACATTTGAAAAGGTGTCATGACCTTCTTCAAGCAGGGACACTTAAAAGGCAGATAGGAAAAATGCAAAAGACTGAACTTTAATCTCCTATGGTTGCCAAGACAAAAGACTGATCTGCACATCTCAGCAGTCGCCCCAAAATCCATCTCCTGTTGATTCATATCTTAGAATGTGTGAAATAGCTGGAGATCAAAGAAAACAGACTCTGGGGGCAAGACATGGTTTTTCTCCCTTACAGGAATAGACAGGGGAAAATGGGTTAAAAAGCTGGCTGCAGAGCAGTGTAGTATGTGCTGGTGTGCTGTGAGGTTCACAGCAGAAGACCAACTAGTCACCTCTGCAGTTGAAGGCAAGTTTCTCTTTCTCCTCTCTCTCTCTCTCTCTCTCTCCCCCCTCTCTCCCCCCCTCTCTCCCCCCCTCTCTCTCCTCCCTCTCTCTCTCTCTCTCTATCTCTCTATCTCTCTCCCTCTCTCCCTCTCTCCCTCTCTCTCTCTATATTGCTGAAAGCAAGCCTCAACAAAGCCACAAACAAAAAGGTAAAAAAAGCAAGGAAAGGTTAAGGACGGTGTCAAATCAAAAGGAAAGACATACAACACCACAAAGATCAGCGGTAGGCCAAAAGATTGGGAAAATTTTAGAAACCAGCAGCGGATGACTAAAAAAAAAATAAAGAGGGAGAAATTAGAGTATGAGAGAAAAGTAGCGAGAGATATAAAAGCAGGCAGTAAAATCTTCCAGAAGTATACAAAAAGAAAAAGCCTAGCCAAAGTAAGTGTTAGTCCCTTAGACGGTGTCTGGAGAATTAATATCGGGAAAGAAGGAAATGGCAGAAACTTTGAAAAATATTTTGGATCTGTCTTCACAATAAAAGACACAAAAAGCATCCCCCGAAAGTAGAAGAAAATCAAAAGGCAAAAGGAAGGGAGAAGCTCAAAACCATCACGATCACTAGAGAAAAAGTTTCGAGGAAAATGAATGGAGCTAAAGACTGACAAGTCCCCTGGACATGATAGCCTGCATCCTCAGGCCTTAAAAGAAGTGGCTGCAGGGATAATGGACGCATTGCTTGTCATCCTTCAAAATTCCTGGGATTCTGGAAAAGTCCCAGAGGACTTGAAAGCTGCAAATGTAACACCTCTAGCCGGGAAAGGAGGGTGATGGATAGCAGGAGACAGATACAGGCCAGTTAGCCTAACGTCTGTCATTGGGAAAACGCTAGACTCCATTACTAAGGAGGTAGCGGTAGGACATTTTGAAAATCATAGCGTAATCGGGCAGAGTCAGCATGGTTTTGTGAAAGGGAAATTGTGTTTGACAAATAGAAACATAGAAAATAGGAGCTGGGGGAGGTCATTCGGCCCTTCGATCCTGTTCTGCCATTCAATATGATCATAGCTGATCCTCTACCTCACTGCCATACTCCTGCTCTCTCTCCATACCCCATGATGCCTTTAGAGTCTAGAAAAGTATCTATTTCCTTCTTAAATATATTCAGTGACTTGGCCTCCACAGCCCTCTGTGGTAGAGAATTCCATAGGTTCACCACCCTCTCCTAAGAGTTCTTTGGGGATGTAACAAGCAGGGTGGATAATGGGGAATCACTTGATGTGATGTCAATTGGCACCCTATCCACCACCTTAAACATTCATTCCCTCCACCACCGACACATAGTGGCAACAGTGTGTACCATCTACTAGATGCACTGAAAGAACTCACCAAGGCTCCTTGGACAGCACCTTCTAAACTCCCGACCTGTACCACCTAGAAGGACAAGGACAGCAGACACATGGGGACAACGCCACCTGGAATCTCCCCTCCAAGTCACTCACCATCGCTGTACTTTCACTGTCGCTGGGTCAAAATCCTGGAACTCCCTCCCTAACAGCACTGTGGGTGCACCTACAGCACATGGCCTGCAGCGGTTCAAGAAGGCAGCTCACCACCACCTTCTCAAGGGTAATTAGGAATGGGTAATAAATGCTGGCCCAGCCAGCGATGCCCACGTTCCATGAACGAATAAAAATTAAAGCATTTGGATTTCCAAAAGGCATTTGATAAGGTGCTACATAAAAGGTTGCTACATAATATAAGAGTTCATGGTGTTGGGGGTGATATATCACCACTGATAGAGGATTACCTAACCAACAGGAACAGAGAGTCAGGGTAAATGGGTCATTTTCAGGTTGGCGAACTATATCTAGTGGAGTGCCACAGGGATCAGCGCTGGGGCTTCAGCTACTTACAACCTAAATTAAAGACTTGGATAAAAGGAACAAGTGTGTTGTAGCCAAACTTGCTGACAATACAAAGATAGGTAGGAAAGCAAGTTTTGAAGAGGACACAAGTGTCTGCAAAGGGATATTGATAGGTTGAGTGAATGGGTAAAAATTTGGCAGATGGATAATAATGTGGGAAAATGTGAGGTTGTCGACAATGGCAGGAAGAATAGAAAATCAGAATATTAGTTAAATCGAGAGAGACTGAAGATGTTCTTGTACATGAATCACAAAATGTTAACATGGAGGTACAGCAAGTAGTTAGGAAGGCAAATGGAATGTTGGCCTTCATTGCAAGGGGGATGGAGTATTAAAGTAGGGGAGTCTTGCTACGGCTTTAGAGGGAATTGGTGAGACTGAACCTAGAATATTGTGTACAGTTTTGGTTTCCTTACTTGCACTGAAAACAGTTCAGAGAAGGTAGACTAGACCAATTCCTTGGGTGAAGAGGTTGGAATATACTCACTGGAGTTCAGAAGAATAAGAGGTGATCTTATTGATAAATATAAGATTCTGTGGGGTCTTAACAGGGTAGATGTTGAGAGGATGTTTCCCCTTGTGTGGAAACTAGGGGGAACAGCTTAAAAATAAGGGATCCTCCATTTAAGATGGAGATGAGGAGGAATTTCTTCTCTCAGGGGATTGTTAGCGTTTGGAATTCTCTTCCCCAGGGAGCAGCGGAGGCTGGGTCATTGAATATATTCAAGGCTGCATTAGACAGATTTTTGATCTACAAGGAAGTCAAGGCTTATGGGGGGAGCAGGCAGGAAAATGGAGTTAAAGCCACACTCAAAGCAGCTATGTTCTTATTGAATGGCAGAGAAGGCTCAATGGCCCAATTCTGCTCCTATTTCTTACGTTCTTTATGATCTAAGACTTCTGTGAAGTGCCTTGGCATGTTATATTATGTTAAGGCACTATATAAATGCGAATTTATGTTGCTGTTACAAAGGCAGTTCATAACCATAATCCAGTGTCATCTGCTTCTATAATTTTAGCAGCAACTTATATTTATATAGTGTTTTTAACGTAATAAAACACACTTCACAGGGACATTAGAAAACAAAGCATGACAACCAGCCACATAAGGAGATATTAGGTCAGATGACCAAAAGCTTGGTCAAAGAAGAAGGTTCTAATGAGTGTCTGAAAGAAAGAAAGCGAGATAGAGAGAGATGGAGAGGTGTAGGGAAGGAATTCCAGAGCTTGGGGCCTAGACAACGGAAGGCACGGCCACCGGTGCTGGAACAATTATAATTGGGGAGAGACAAGAGGCCATGATTAGAGGAGCGCAGATATCTCGGAGGTGGTGGAAATAGGCGGTCTTAGTGATGGTGTGAATATGAGGTCAGGAGCTCATCTTGGGATCAAACGTGTCACCAAGGTTGCAAACAGGCTGACCCAATCTCAGTCTATTGCCAGGGAGAAGGCTAGTGTTGGTCGCTGGGAACAGAGTTCGGAGCAGGGACTGAAAACAATGGCTTCGGGCTTCCTAAAATTTATTTGGAGGGAACTTCTACTTATGCAGTACTGCGAGATATGCAATCTGATAACTTAGGAACTGTTCAAGAGAAGAGGGAGGTGGTGAGAGAGTCCTGCAAATGAAACAATCCCATTCTGTTCATAGAAAACGTTGGAAAAACTCAGCAGGCCTGACGGCATCTGTGGAGAGAAAAACAGTCAACGTTTCAAGTCTGTATGACTCTTCTTCAGAGCTAAAGAGAAGTGGAAATGTGATGAAATTTATACTGTTTAAGTGGTGGGGGGTGGAGCTGGTGAAGCTGGATAGAAGGCCAGCGATAGGTGGGGGCAAAGGAGAGGTTGACAAAGATGTCATGGACAAAAGGACAAAGAGGGTGTTAATGGGAGTGGTAAGGGCTAAAGGAGGTCCTAATAGTGGCAAAGGTAAGAAAGCAGAATGTGTTATTAGCAGAACAGGGTAGGCACTCTGAAAAGCGCAACATGAATAAGTAATAGATGGCCCTTGTGGGGGTGGGGTTGGGGGGGGAGGGGGTGGTGGGGGGGGGACAAAAAAGATCGAAAATAAGATAAAAAGGGGTGATAAGAAAGAGGGATAAAACAACGAATAAATGTTAACTCCATTTCTCTCTTCCACAGAGGCCGTCCGGCCTGCTGAGTTTTTCCAGCATTTTCTGTTTCCCTGTCAGATTTCCAGCATCTGCAGTCTTTTGCTTTTACCCCAGCCTGTTCATGCTGTGGGCAGCTCGTTCACATCTCCCAGCGACGGGCACAGGAGAGTGCAGTCAGAAGGTGTCGAGCTCAGTTCCCGGGCGATGCACTCTGGAGGGAGGTCTGGGGGCCTCAACTTGCTGCAATATTCATCCCTCACACAACGTCGCTAGAAACTGATGATCTGGGTCACTAACACGTCGCCGCTTGTGGGAGCTTGCTACGCGCAAATTGACTGCTGCGTTTCCTGCATTGCAACCGCCCCTCAAAAGTACTTTATTGGATGTAAAGCACTTCTGAGGGCATGAAGGACGCTGTAGGAATGTAAATTCCTTCAGATAGTTTCGTGATGATGCTTTCGTTCCTTCAGCCCAGAATCGGAGACTGGCAAAGCTGAAAAGAAATAATAATCTGCAAACCCTGGCGCAACTTTGGTGTCTTTCATCAGGTAGGTTGGCCGGTTATTTAATACAGACCTGTGGTTGATGCACAGGGCAGGTTGAGCTATGAGCTGCAGTGAAAAAGTCTTGGTGACTTGCCCTGTGTGTACCGAAGCAAGAGGTATTTCCCCTAGCCTGCAGCCACGGTGAGGGGAGTGAGTGTATGTGAGGTTAGGTGATATGCAGCTGTGGTTAAAGGAACCTGACCAAGATTATAAATTTGACTGGACTCAGTTAATGCGACAATGTACTGCTGAGATGTTGTGGTCAGGAGCTGAATGCAAGATTAATTCCAGTTTAATAACATGTCAAACATGACGCCTTTACTCGTTTCCCTCAGCGCATCTCCATTTTCCCTCAGCCATAACCTAACATCCCTGGTAGAAACCATTCTCTTGGGGATGACAGTTCTAATCCCACTTTCCTGCACCCGGGTCCATGGCCTTGCAGGTTACAGCACTTCAGGCGCAGATCCAGGTATCATTTAAATGAGTTGAGGGTTTCAGCCTCAACCACCAATTCAGGCAGTGAATTCCAGACGCCCACTGCCCTCTGGGTTTTTCCTCATGTCCCCTCTAATCCTTCTACCAATCACCTTAAATCTATGCCCCCTGGTAATTGACCTCTCAGCTAGGGGAAGCAAGACTTTCCTGTCTACCCTATCTAGGCCCCTCATAATTAGGTCACCCCTCAGCCTCCTCTGATCTAAGGAAAACAACCACAGCCTGTCCAATCTTTCCTTATAGCTGCAATTTTCAAGCCCTGGCAACATTCTTGTAACTCTCCTCTGTACCCTCTCCACAGCAATTATATACCTTCCTGTAATATGGTGACCAGAACTGTACCCAAAATTCCAGCTATGGCCTAACCAGCATTTTATACAGTTCCATCATTACATCCCTGCTTTTGTATTCAATACCTCGCCCAGTAAAGGAAAGGATTCCATATGCTTTCTTGACCACCTTGTCCACCTGTCCTGCCACCTTCAAGGTCCTGTGGACATGCACTCCAAGGTCTCTCACTTCCTCAACCCCTCTCAAAATCCTCCTGTTTATTGAGTGTTCCCTAGCTTTGTTTGCCCTCCCCCAAATGCTTTACCTCGCACTTTTCTGGATTGAATTCCAATAGCCACTTCTCTGCCCACTCATGCAAACCATTGATATCATTCTGGAGTCGACAGCTATCCTCTTCACTAACAACCGCACGGCCAATGTTTGTCTCATCTGCAAATTTCAATCATGCCTCCCACATTTAAGTCTAAATCATTAACATGTACAACAACCATCAAGGGCCCCAACACTGAGAGCTGTGGAATGCCACTGGAAACTGTTTTCCATTTGCAAAAACCTCCATCAACCATTACCCTTTGTGATATTCAGAAATATTCAGTCGTTGTCAAATATTCAGCCAGAAACATTCAGCCCCTGTCAAACACCCACAGGGGTGCGATAATCAGTTCCAATCTTGAAGTATTTAGCTGGTGCACCTATCAGTGTGCATGGAAACTGTAAAGCGTGCCACACAGAGCTATGCATTGCAAGAACAGGAGAGTTAGTGATGAAAGGCCTTGTGATCATTTTTGTGCTGTCACTGGTATAAACAGGCCAGCTCAGAGTGATAAACTGTAAGTCCCCCTGAGGGTTAGGACTGGCAAAACAGATAATTCAGAGAGGAGGAGATCACATAGTGTGGTGAGATCGGACATCTATCAGCAGCTTTCCTTGTTCTGAGTAGAGGTAGTGGTATTGTTACTGGACCAGGAAAACCTGGGGTAATGCTCGGGTTCGAATCCCACTCAAGGCAGACGATGGAATTTTAAAGCAATAAAAATCTGGAATTAAAAAGTCTGATTATAACCATGGAACCATTGTCATTAAAACCCACCTGGTTCACTAATGTCCCTTTAGGGAAGGAAATCTGCCGTCCTTACCCGGTCTGGCCTACATGTGACTCCAGACCCACAGCAATGTGGTTGACTCTTAAATGCCCTCTGAACAAGGGCAATTAGGGATGGGCAATAAGTGCTGGCCCAGCCAGCGACACCTGCATCACATGAATGAATGAATAAAAAAAGAGGGTCCAAAATTGGTTAATCGGAAGTTATTCTAAAATATATCCACAAGGGTCATTAAACCTTTCTCAGACACAAAGCCCTGTGCGTGCTTGGGCGAGAGTAGTCCATTCTTTCCAAATAAGACTGCAACCAAACAGGTCAAAGGGTGGTTCTGCGAAAATAGGGCCCTCGACTAACATCTTTCACAGAGGAAGGGCCATATTAGGCATGAGCTGAAGTTTCTCAACTCGCACCTTGCATTGCTGCACTCTTCCTTCAGAGGTTCAAAGGTTACTGCGCTGCACAGAAACACCACACCAAAGCAACTCTGTGCACTCCTCCAATCTGTTTCCCATCAGAAACCACTAGCAGCAGTAAAAGTTACACACTTTACACAGCAGCCTCACTACATCCTGGCTGCGCTTTCAACCCAGAAACAGACCCGTTAGGCTCTCCACTGTCAGCTCAACAGCAACACATTTTAGATTGCGTGGTTAAAAAAAAAAATAACAAATGACTGCCATCACATCTGTGTCAGCTCCAGCGAAGGGGCTTTACTGTAAACCCACACGATTTGGATAATGCTTGATTCAAAAGCCCTTTTGGAAGCTCAACGAGGAAATGTGTGGTAACATTTCTCCCAGGTTTCGCATTTCTGATCCGCACAGAGAACTCCCAGCCTGAGTGTGGGGTGGGGGTGGGGGGGGGGGGAACCAGCATACTCTTCAGAATGCAATATTGCAGACGTTGGAAATCTGAACTTCAAAGAGGAAATGCAGGAAATGCTCAGCAGGTCTGGCAGCATCTGCGGAGAGAGCAAAACAAGAGTTAACGTTTCAGATCCGTGATAAGATTCTGAAACATGCATTAACTCTGCTTTTCTTGCCACAGATGCTGCCCAAACCTGCTGAGTACCTCCAGCATTTTCTGTTTTGCTGCCTGTAGAATACCCTGGCACACTCCCACTTGGAGTACTGGGCACAGGTTTTGCCCCTACAATATAAAAGGTACCAGAGAAAAGTCGCAGCATTACGCTCACCCGTTAATGTCTTGTCAAATTATATGATTAAGGTTTGTTAATTACGTTGTGAAGGTTCAGGGAAACAGATGATCGGTTTTGATTGCCTTTGAGCACATATAAATAGGGGATAACTGGGGCACTGGGTTGAGAGCTGGGAGGAGAGCTGTGAGACTGAACGAGTCAATAAACTCTCTCAATGAAGAAAAGCTCTGTTTCGCCAACTGGCTTGAATCCTGTTAACAACCCCCAACCCCACCAACCCCCTACACCGCCCCCACCTGCTCTCCCCCCACCATGTTTGAGGAATGAGTTATGAGATTTTTTTTTAATTGAAATTACCTTCAGGAAATGATGATTCTGGCAAAACCACCTTGATGGCCTGTTCCTAGGTATCCTGATAACACAGAATCACAGAACCACAGACCGGTTGCAGCGCAGAAGGAGGCCATTCGGCTGATCATATCTTGTTGTGGCTCTCTCAAGGAGCAACTTACCTAGTGCCACTCCCCCATCCTTCTCACCATCGCCCTGCACATTCTTCCTTTCCAGGAAAATAATCCAACTCCCCTCTTGAATGTCGCGATTGACCCTGCCTCCACCACACTCTCAGGTAGTGCGTTCCAGACCCCAACCACTTGCTATATGGGAAAGTTTACCCTCGTGTCTCCAATAAGGAGAGGGTTGGTCTCTCATGGGATATCAAGAGACAACCAAGAGAATGGCCCTGAAGTGTAGCAGAGCCGGAGAGGGGAGGGTAACAAACTTCCTTCCCTGTAGGATATTGTTGAACCAATTGGGTTTTTAATTACAGCACTCACAATCACATATTCTGGTTCCAGCGCACAAGATCTCCAGATGCGTTGAGTTCAATTTCCAAACTGGCCTTGTGTTAAACCCACTATGTCCTGGTTGCTAGTCCAATACAAAAGCCCCTACAGCACTGTAGACCCGCGATTTGATAAACCAGTACTCTACAGCCTCAGAAACAGACATCCCAGAGAGCACTTTAATTCAGAGCTTATACGAGATAATTCAAAAGGCCATTAGATGAAACACACAACTATCTTTTGACACACCAAGGCAGCAGAGTGTAAGTTAACATTTATGCAGAGAAGCTCCATGAGATTTTTAAATTCATTCTCAGGATGTCACTGGCTGGGCCAGCATTTATTGCCCATCCCTAGTTGCCCTTGAGAAGATGGTGGTGAGCCGCCTTCGTGGTTTGCTGAGTGAAGTTGCTTCCACAACTGTTGCTGTTCGGTAGAGAGTTCTCGGGAGGTGCGGGGGTGGGGGGTGGGGTTGGAATCTGAGTGTCACCGGTGAGGCCGGCATTTGTTGCCCATCCCTAATTGCCCTTGAACTGAGTGTCTTGCTGGGCCATTTGAGGGCAGTTAGAAGTCAACCACATCGCTGTGGGTCTGGAGTCACATATCAGCCAGATTGGGTAAAGATGGCGGGTTTCCTTCCCTAAAGAACATTAGGTGAACCAGGTCGGCTTTTCTCACAGTCCGGGAGTTTCGTGATCATCATTACTGAGAACAACATTTTATTCCAGATGCATCAATTAATTGAATTTATATTTCTCCTGCTGCCTGGTGGGATGTGAACTCGTGCTGCTGGCGCATTAGTCTAGACCAGAAGAAGGAGGAATGGTCAATATATGCCCATGGCAACAGGACTTGAAGAGGAACTTGGAGGAGATACTGTGTGAGCATGTGCCTGCCGTCCCCCTCCTTCCTAGTTAGAGGCCGGGAGTTACCAGGAAGCGCTTTAGTAATGGATAACTGGTTCAGGTTGCAAGGAAAGAGGAGCGAGTCCTTGATGCAAGGCCTATTAATGAAGCAGTTAGATGCTGTGAAGGGAAGATGGTAGGATTGGTATTCTGGAAGGGAGAGGTTAAAGAGGCTGCGAGCCAGCTTTGTAATGAGGAGAGCTTAGAGAGACTTCTCAAAAGCTCAGAAATATTAAATGATACAGGTCAGACAAAGCCACATTATTGGTGTGTTATTATATAATTTGGAAGAGCTGTACTGCACTGTGGCAAATTACAGAAGAAACGGGAGGGTGTCATTATTGCAAAGTCTCGGTCATATTTTTGTTGCAGAAAATAAGAAGGCACTCAAGTCACAAAACATGAGCCAAGTTAAACCCTGAGTCCTCGCCTACTTGCATTGATGTTGTTCATCAAGGGGAGATGTGAGACAGTACCATTAGATCTGTGCCGGTAAATTTAGCTCTACTCACCCAGCCATAACGTCAGTAACCTTATTAAAGTCTACTGGCACATTTTAGAAGATTTTTGTCGACTCCCCCCATTTTCTCCCATGGGGGTATTGGCTTTGCTGTGTTACAGTTTCTACCATTCATGCCCTGTCCAACAAGTCGCATGCAAGCCCAGACAGTGTGTTCTGGCAGCATATTTGATTGACTGAGGTATCATAGGTACGTGTGACCCTCTCCTCACCTCTAGTCCATACCTGGGGTAGGGATCGCTGGGCTGTGGAGGCTGGATGATTCCTCCCTGATATAGCGCTCAATTGTTCTATGTTGGATTATGTGAGTCTGTTTACTATTGATTCTCGTTGGGCTTGATTGGTTAAACTTGGGTGTGGACTCAGAGAAAAATAAACAAGCGTAGGAGGGGCTGGAAACCAGAGCCGAAACATGGAGCAGACATTTTAAAGCACTGTGAATAAAACCAGTTACACACTAGAAAATAATGTCTTCTCTTTACATCTCAGTGGACTATGGGCACTGGGGCCAATTGGGGAAGATGGATCAATTGCTTGCTTTAAAATATTGGCCAAAGGCAGCAAGAAAATTGGGCATCAACAGTTGCCAAGGCACCATGAAACCATGTAGTTGGTGGCTACATGACATCACTGTGACTAAACAGTTCTCGAGAGAACCCACAAAAGATGGAAATCGCCCAAGTATGATTCACTTCTGTTAGGAGAGATGGGGTTAAAGAAACATGAAGTTGAAACAAGAGTGAATATTCCATTTTTCTGTTTCCAATACTATCTCAAATTCCTGCACCATGCCCTGGCCTGTGTCACCTCCATTATTTCAATGATTACCCGGAAGTAATTTCTACTAATTGTATGTGCACATTGGTTTCCTTCTGACTAGAGCTGTTTCCCCTCACTCTTGTGGCTTTGGTCAAAACCCAGAATGTGATAATATGATCACATTTGGTTTCAGACTTGTAAACGTTCAGTCTTCTGCATCTCGGCCCATTCTACAACTTGGCTGCACAACGTTTACGTGGTTTGGATGAGACATTTAACTAAGGCCCCGTCTGCCCTCCCAGCTGGATGTAAAAGATTCCATGGTCCTATTTCACAAGGAGCAGGAGAGCTCCTCCTGGTGTCCTGGCCAATGTTTCTCCCTCAATGAACATCACTAAAACAGATTATCTGGACATTATCACCGTGTTGTTTGTGGGAGCTTGCTGTGCACAAATTGACCTCTGGGCCAGGATTTTTAGGACGGCGGGGTTTCCCTTCCCACCATTCGAGGATGGAGGACACATCCTCACTGGTACGGCCTGCCCCTCAGCCATTTAATGCTCCAACAAGCATTAATTGGCTGGTGACAGGACTTCCGCCCCTCACTCAGGAGGAAGTCCCGCCTCAGGGAGCTGCCAGCCAATCAGATTGGCCAGCAGCTCTCTAGTCCCAGCAGCGCCAGGAACTGCAGTGGACAGGACTGGGACTGCAAGCGGTCCCCAGGGCCGAGGTCCCAGGAGCCCAGGACCGGGTAAGCGTGGGCGTGTCTCAGGATGGGATGGGGAGGTGAAGCCCTGGGTGGGAGGTATGGGCATGGTTGAAGAGGTCAGGGGGGGAGGGAGGGCCTGCAGAGGCCAGTCCTTTTTGGGGTAATGGGGGGGTGGGTGTCTAAATGTTCAAGGGAAGCTGCTGATGGAGACAACCTCCCCCTCAGTCTCGTCTGAGGCCCGGGTTTGGTGACCACCCCCTCCACCCCCTCACCATGCTCTACCTTCCCCCCAAACCCCACTGACTTGTCTTCCAGGGTGCCCAGCCATCAATGCGCCCTTTGCCCCGTAGTTGCCCCCTCAGCAGCGGCCACCACCAATTGGGCCAGCAGCTCTTGGCGCCAAAGGAGGGTGGGGGAGGGGGTCACAAAAGTCGGGTGGCTCAGTTGGGCTCCCGGCCAATGGCTTGCCTGCCCGCCTTTCCCGCCGTTGGCAAAATGGCACAGAGGTGGGAAGGCAACTGGCACCCCTCCCCCCCCAACCCCTGGGGGATGCTTCCCCGTGCCATTCTGCCAGTGTTCCCGCCTCCCGAGCCTTTTCCAATGGGCCCGGAAAATTCCGGCCAATAAATTGGGAAGGTGCCACCAGTACCTACTGTTCATTCAGATGGTCAAACTGATCCATTCAGCCCCGTTCAGATGAGTTCTCCAATAACTTGACAAACATATATTCACAAAGGAAAATTGAAATGCGCCTAAAGAATAAAGCTACATTAAAAATTAAGCTGGCTTCCAGGCAGATTTTAACTTCCCAGCCAAACCAGGCGCTGAGGTTTCCGTTTGTAAAGCAGCTGCAGGTACCTTGGCAAAATCTCGAACGTCAAATAGATCGAAGGCTTCGAACAGTTCACTCTTCTTCATGTTAAACTTCTCACAGCACGCATTTAAAAACGTCCGGATGTTCTTCAGGCAGAGAAACTGTAAGACAACAAGGAGCAGATAAGACACGGAATCAATGAACCGAAAATCCATCGTCGTTTTAAAACCCCCGGTCGGGATATGTGATTCCTGCCCCCAGTTCTCCCTGTCCCTTTTCACGATTTTTTTGGGTCACACTTTTTGAGTTGGTAGGAAGACAGCAGTCAGAGACAGGCAGAAAGAGAGAAAAGATTCTACATTCATATTGTGCCTTTCACAACTTGAGGATGTCCCAGTACCCTTTACAGACAACCGCAAGCAGCAATGAGCTGACTCGATAATCTGTTGGTTAATAACACTCCTATACCTTAATGTTTCACCCTGGTTATAAGGCGCTGCATAAATGCATGGCGTTTTTGTTGTCACACACTTCCCTGGCCAGAAGATGATTCAAAGGATTGGTCTTTTTTTTTTGTGTGTGTGGGATACCAAACTTGCCTTTTACCCACATTTTCAGTTTAATGCTCTAGGTCCCACTTAGTGCTTCTTAGACATTTGTGGGGGCTCCTTCTGACGGACTCCTTCTGTCTCAGGACTGAGGGGAATTGCGTTTCTCTGACCTTTCCTCGCCACGCAGTCAGTCACCTGAAACCAGGGAGCCTGATACTTTTTTTCCAAATGTTGCCTCCTGGTGGGGTCCTTCACCCACCGGGTGTCACCTCGGGAAGTCATAGGTGCCCATTGTTTTCACTACGGCTGGTGAATCCAATGTTCCTTTGGCACACTGGGCAAGGCTGGTTGAGTGCAGTTGGGACATCGGCGCTTTAGGAGTCAGCGTCAGAACCATTAAATAAAGGACCATTCATTACAAACCAAGAGCAGACGCCACTGTAAAAAGGAGGGGAAGGGTAGGAGGATGAGTAATAGCAGGATCAAGGGCTTGAAGAACTGTTAAGCTGAATTACTAAACCAAACCTCAAACAAGTATTAATGAGAAACCGGGTGTTCAGAACGGAGGGAAGGATATGAATGAGCAGCTATTAATTGGGGTTTTGAGACCAGCCAGGTTGACTGAATAGTCTTTCCCTGCCCTCTAGCCTCCTATGTCGATTGGGGAAGGAAGGATAGAACTTCCGGATCTTTCCGGGGGATGAGAAACACAGCCTTTAGGCTGGTCTCCCAGCAGCAATGATGACAACTGGCATTTATAAAACACATGTAAACATCCTAAACTGCTTCACATTCAGAGGCGTTGTCAAATAGCCTTTTGACTCGGAGCCACATAAGGGGGTAAACAGGTTACCAAAAGTTTGATCAAAGACGTTGGCTTCAAGCCAGCCTCTCAAAAGGAAGAGTGAGAGGTAGAGAGGCGGAGAGGCTCAGGAGGGAAATCCAGAGCTTAGGCCCTCGATAGCTGAAGGCACGGCAGCCAATGGTGGAGAAATTCAATTCAGATATGTACAAGAGGCCAGAATTGGAGCGCAGAAATTCCAGAGGGTCGTGAGTTGGAGAAGATTACAGAGATTGGTCCGGGGGGGTGGGGTGGGGGGTGGTGGTGGGGAATGAGGCCATGGAGGGATTTCAAAACAAAGATGAGAATGTTAAAATTGAGGCCTTGGCGGAACATTCCAGCCTGACTATCAAGGCAGCCTAGTACTGTCGGGATCACACATTGTTGCCAGGAATAGTGGGCTTTCTTCCCTTTAGAATGGAACGGTAGGAATATTGGCACTCGGGAGCAATCCTCCATGGCAGATTTACCTGGCCACACTCCACCGGACTGTGATAAAGCGAGAGAGTCACACCATAGAGCATTACATCACAGAATTTGGCTGTTCAACCCAGCAGAGGTAAATTTAACCTGACTGCCTGGCGAGATTCAGAGAGAACTGGGTGTGCAATGCTGTTTGACACTCATCCCGGTTTTACTCAACATTCAAGCCAATGCAGAGTCAGACTGGGCGGAAGTGTAAATTGACATCCCAACCAATCCCATGGGATTTCCCCTCCTGCAGCAAGTTAGGTTAACATTATCCAGATGGATTTTCTCAACATGTGTCACTGAGCCTGACTAATGCCACTCTCCTACTCACCCTCAATCATATTCCATACTTATTTGCCTAAGTTACTACCCACTTCCATTTTTAAAATATTTCTGGATTCTTAAAGGGTGGTGACCTGTCCTTTCTTTGTAACACAGGGGATTCCAAAGCTATAAGGGGAATCTCCGACTTGTTCCGGTAAACATACCTAGCTTAATTGTTTTATTGGGTGGCAACTGTGTCCAACAAACATTTTAAACCAGGCATCAAAATAACGAGGAAGAGCTGCTCTAACACAACGGTGTAGATCATGATTAATTCAATAAGTTTAAAAATGACAATAGTAAATCATGGCCTGTTCTCACCCCTCTTAGATTTCTTATCCTTGTTGACTTCAGTAATGCGAAGTGAGGGAGGGAGAAAGAATGCAAGGGGAGTGCGAGAAGGAAGAACAGAGTGAGAGAGGGAAGAACAGTGTTGGTGGCGGAGGGGGAGCAGTGGTGGTGAGCGGAGCGAGAGAGGGTAAAATGGAGCAAGAGAGAGAGAAATGGAACGAGAGAGGGGGAACAGAGAGCGAGAACTGGAGCCTAAAAGGGAGAAACAGAGCGAGGTGGAGACAGAGCAGGGGAGGGAGATACAGAGAATAAGGAATGCAGTGAGTGAATTGCAGGTGCAAATTCGATTTGGAGGATACAAGGCAGTGGCCGTTATTCAAACATGCCTGCAAACCAGTCAGGACTTTGAACTAAACAAATCAGGTTATAAAGTCTACAGGAAAGATAGTGGGTAGAAAGAAAGGGTAGCCTTAGTGATTAAGAATGACATCGCATCAATGATAAGAGAGGGTAATAATGAGAGATATGCCGGCAATGGGGACTTTATGGCTAGAATTTTCAGATCGGTGTGCGGGGGCGGGCCCAGCTTGCCGGCAGGTTAAATGGCACGTGGTGACATCGGGCGTGTGTCCCGACATCACCGCGCGTCATTCCGATCTGCACACCCGCCGAACTGTCAAAGACCTGTTAAGGCCATTAGGAGACTAATTTACATATTTAACAGGGCTGCCCGTCCAACCTGAAGGTTGGCGGCGGGCGGGGGGCAGGCGAAGAGCCCGGGCGGCCTTCGCGTTTTTTTTAAGGAAACCTCATCCATGGGCGGGATTCAAGGTTTTATCAAATAAATAAATATATTTTACGCAGTTCATAGACATGTCCCAGCTCATGTGACACTGACGCATGAGGGGACATGTCCAAATCATTTTAATTTTCCGTGCCTCAGGGAGATCACCGCGCTCTTTCGCGGGCAGGCCCCTCCTCCCCGCCCCCCACCCCACCCCCCCCCCGCACAGGTAGCGCTGAGCGCTACCGGCCGCAAGTCATGCTGGGCGGGCCTTATTTGGCCTGCCCACTTAAAATGGCGGCGCGCAGCCGATTGCGGGAAGCGATCGGCACTGCGCCCGCTCCCGACGGGCAGAAAGCCCTGTCCTATAGGTAGAATTAAGAAGTAGGAGAGAATGTGAAGCTGCAGTGGGAGCTGTGTATACGCCCCTGGTGGTAGCTGTTGTAGATTGTATAAGTGCAGAGATCAGACAAGCATGAAGCAAAGGCAGAGTGGGGTTTTAACTTTCATTCATATAGGGACAAGCGGGCTCGCACGTCTCAGAAACTTCTCCAGCGTGTCCGAGATATTTTTCTGCACAGTATGCCCTCGAGCCATCAAAGAAGCCTGCCATATTAGTCTTAGTAACAAGCAACCAACCAGATTCACGACAGCCTAACAGTCCATTATTTATTTAATAGCGATCATAACATGATTGAATTCAACATAATGTTTGAAAGGGAAACAACAACTAAGATTCTTGACTGGGGAACGGGTAAAGGTCAAGGCAGTGAGAGGGGCTGTCCGTAGTAAACTGGACAAGGCTGATAATGGGCCAAACATCAACAGGTCAGTGGAAGGCATTCATAAGTGGATTCAGTTCAGTGTGATACAGAACCAGTTTACACCCTGCAGGGGAAAGTGTCTTACTGACAACAAATAAATCCACGAACAGGTAAAGTAGTAAGAATCACAGGATTGTTACGGTGTAGAAGGAGGCCATTCGGCCCATCGTGTCTGTACCGGCTCGCTGAGCATTTTAACTTCAAGCGGATCTCCTGCCTTTTCCCCGTAACCCTGCACATTGTTTCTATTTAAATAATCACCCAAATGCCCTCTTGAATACCTCGAGAGACAGCTTAAAACTAAAAAAGATCCATACAAAAATACAAAAAAAAAATAGCCCAGATACTGGCAACTGGAAGGGACTAATCCCTGGGATGAAGGTATTATCTTATGAAGAAAAGTTGGACAGGCTGGGCCTGTATCCATTGGAGTTTAGAAGAATGAGAGGTGATCTTATTGAAACATATGAGATCCTGAGGGGACTTGACCGGGTGGACGGTGAGAGGATGTTTCCCCTCGTGGGAGAGACTAGAACCAGGGGGCACAGTTTAAAAATAAGGCGTCTCCCATTCAAGACGGAGATGAGAAGGATTTTTTTTCTCTCAGAGAGTCATGAATCTTTTGTTGTATCAATAAGGCATGAAAAGAAATCAAAACTGTGTGTATCAAACCTTTCTCCTCCTTTTGCTGTTTTAAATTGGACTTCTGCTGAACCACAAAATGGCCGCCACAGGTCACATGACTCACTTACGATTGGCCATCTGTTCTGGGAGCTTCCAACAGAAATGACGAGAACAGAAGAGTTCCACTCTCATCCTTGTAGAATCTCACAACCCATTGTGGAGCCACGTTATAATTACGAAATGAGACAACCAACAGATGCACTGACTCCACTGCCCCCTGCCCCTGCCCCTGCCCCCCGCCCCCTGCCCCCAGCCCCCAGCCCCCAGCCAGGACAACAACAAAGACAGAGACTTCAAACTCGTTATACCTGAAGAAGTGTTAACAGCCACCAATTCACTCCCAAGGGAAACAAGGATTTTGGCCAGGAGCACAGAAAATGCTTGCGAGGCGGCGATTAACTCATTCATGGGCCATGACACATGGTCCCATTCTTCTAGCCTTTTGGGTCAGTTTAGTATTACTTTCCGAGCCTCACAGCTCAGGCTGACGATTTAACACCAAACGGAAAGGACTCTAGCAGCTCCTGTCTGAACCAAGCAGCTGGCAACAACCTCTCATCTCCTCGCAGCCTCTTTCATTTTAAGTCTCTGATCATCACGTGACAAACAGCCTAAGCACAGAAACCCCCATTGTGCCACATCGCCCTCCATTTCAAGGATTTTCATGTTGTTGTCTCCAACCAGGAACTCATCTGGACTGAACCCTGTCATGAAGGAAACACCCTCTGGACTTTGGTTTCTCAGATTCTGGAAATCGCGTGAACTAACATATATTTCTGTGGTTCTTTTACTGTTGTTGCCCATAGTTGTGAATTTTCCTCTGTTTTTTCACTCCTTACTGTGTATGTGTGTTTGTGTGCATGAGGTTGCGACACTTCCCCCACACCATGCTCCCACACTTAGGCTTAAATGCAAATAAACCAACCTTCTGAGTTAATCATGACATGAGTTTGCTGCGAGTTATTATTAAATTGGATCACAGACTGAGGGATTGGGGAAAGACATCAAAAACTACTTTAAAAATAACTCAAAAATACCCCTACTTACAAACAGATGGGGAGAGGATAAAGGAGTTCAGTTTCTCTCTCTCCTGCCCATAACACTTTGGAATTCTCTTCCCCAGAGAGTGGTGAAGGCAGGGTCATTGAATATTTTTAAGGCAGAGGTACAGAGATTCCTGGTTGACAGGGAAGTCAAAGGTTATCGGGAGGAGGTGGAATATGGAATTGAGGCCACAATCGGATCAGCTGTGATCTGATTCCTGCGGCAAGTAACTCACCTCCTGACTCCCCAGAGCCTGTCCACCATCTACAAGGCACAAGTCAGGAGTGTGATGGAATACTCTCCACTTGCCTGGGTGAGTGCAGCTCCCACAACACTCAAGAAGCTCAACACCATGCAGGACAAAGCAGCCCACATGATTGGCACCTCATACTCCACCTTCAACATTCACTCCCTCTGCCACCGACACATGGTGGCAGCAGTGTGTACCATCTACAAGATGCACTGTAGCAACTCACCAAAGTTCCTTCGACAGCACCTTCCAAACCCATGACCATTACCATCTAGAAAGACAAGGGCAAAAGAAGCATGGGAACACCACCACCTGGAAGTTCCCCTCCAAGCCACACACCATTCTGAATTGCAAATATATCGCCGTTCCTTCACTGTCGCTGGGTCAAAATCCTGGAACTCCCTCCCTAACAGCACTGTGGGTGTACCTACACCACGTGGACTGCAGCGGCTCAAGAAGGCAGCTCACCACCACCTTCTCAAGGGCAACGAGGGATTGGCTATAAATGCTGGCCCAGCCAGCGATGCCCACATCCCATGAATGAATAAAAAACAGTATTGAATGGCGGAGCAGGCTCGAGGGGCCGAATGGCCTACTCATGCTCCTAACTGGTATGTTCATATGTTTGTACATTGATTCATAGAACAGATGGAAACAGATTGAATTATTTCTAAAAATGGAAAAGTAACTTGGAAGCAATATCAAAATCAACACAAAGATTGTTATATTATATTAGAAAAAAGGAAGGTCAGGAGTAATGTGGTGTCCGTGGAAACTGATAGTGGTGACATTGTCAATGAAAATAAGGAAGTGGCTGATAGTTTGAATAGTTGGCGTCGGTATTTACAGTAAACGAAAAGATCAGCATACTGGAAATCCCAAGGAGATTAATATTGAATAAGGGAAGGGATTCACCAAAATGAAAACAAGCAAATTAAAAACACTGAAGTAACTAATGGCACTAAAAAGTAACAGATCCCCAGGAAGAGTTTCTATCCCCGGCTTTTAAAGGAAGTGACTGAGAACATTGCAAGTGCTCTAATTATAATCTTCCAAAGTTCTTGTGATTGTGTGTCTTACTCCATTCTTTAAGAAAGGTAAGAGTGGAAAACTGGGGAATTATGGAACAGTTAACTAAATGTCTGCGCTTGGGAAATTTCCAGAATCTATAATACTCTTTCGAGTTATCAACAGTCACAGATTGCAACTCTTTGAGTACAATCACAGTTCTTGGTTTTCCGGGAGTGGGACATGAACCCACAACCCAACATCTGGATCATTTGCAGCTGATCAGAGACAACGTGATCATGGATTTGTAAAGGGTAGGTCAAGCCTAATGAACCTGATTGAAATTTTTGAAGAGATTGTTAATGTTATGTTAATTGTATTGTTAAGGTTAAGGATAAACAGGTGGATTGATTAAGCACCTTGAGCACATATGAAAAGGGACTTCCACTGGCTTAAGGCCTTCTGAGATGACTGACCTTCAACAACCACAACCATCTTCCTTGGTGCTAGGTATGACTCCAACCAGTGAAGAGTTTTCCCCGATTCCCATTGACTCCAGTTTTGCTAGGGCTCCTAGATGCCACACTTGGTCAAAAGCTGCCTTGATGTCAAGGGCAGTCACTCTCACCTCACCACTGGAGTTCAGCTCTTCTGTCCATGTTTGGACCAAGGCTGTAATGGAGTCAGGAGCTGAGTGGACCCCAAACTGGGTGTCAGTGAGCAGGTTATTGCTAAGCAAATGCCGCTTGATAGCTCTGTTGAAGACTCCTTCCATTACTTTATGATGATGGAGAGTAGACTGATGGGGCGGTAATTGGCCGGGTTGGATTTGTCCTGCTTGTTGTGTACAGGGCGTACCTGGGTGATTTTCCACATAGCTGGGTAGATGCCAGTGTTGTAGCTGTACTGGAACAGCTTGGCTAGGGACGCAGCAAGTTCTGGAGCACAAGTCTTCAGTACCATTGCTGGAATATTGTCAGGGCCCATAGCCTTTGCAGTATTCAATGTCTTCAGCCGTTCCTTGATATCATGTGGAGTGAATTGAATTGGCTGTATTGGATCCTCAACTATTCACTGTGTTTATTAATGAGTTGGATGATGACACAAAGATGAGGTGGCATTATAAGCAGTTCTAGTGTAGACAGAAGTGTAAAATATTGATAGATTAAGTGAGTGGGCAAAACTGTGACAAATGAATTTCAATGCAGGCAAATGTAAGATCACCCATTTTGGACCTGAAAGTGACAGAACAGAGTACTTTCTAAATGGTGCAAAATGAGAAATGGTAGAGATTCAAAGAAACTCAGAGCAAGTACAGAAATCATTAAAATGTCATGAACAAGTACAGATAGTAATCAAAAGGGCTCATGGAACACCAGCCTGTCTATATATGAACATACAAACATACAAATTAGGAGCAGGAGCAGGCCACTCGGCCCATCAAGTCTGCTACGCCATTCAATGAGATCATGGCTGATCTTGTTGTAACCTCAACTCCACATTCCTGCCTACTCCCGATAACCTTTCACCCCCTTGCTTATCAAGAATCTATCTCTGCCTTAAGAATATTGAAAGATTCTGCCTCCACTGCCTTTTGAGGAAGTCAGTTCCAAAGACTCTCAACCCCCTAAGAGAAAAAAATTCCTCCTCATCTCTGTCCTAAATGGGTGACCCCTTATTTTTAAACAGTGGCCCCTAGTTCTAGATTCTCCCACAAGAGGAAACATCCTCTCCACACCCACCCTGTCAAGACCCCTCAGGATCTTATGTTTCAATCAAGTTACATCTAGAGGACTAGAATCCAAGGAGGTAGGAGTCATGCTTCAGCCTTACAAAAGCCCTGGTTAGACTACACCTGGAGTTACTGTGAACAGTTCTGGGCACCACACCTTAGGAGGGATATGTTAGCCTTGGAGGGAGTGCGGCATCGGTTTATCAGAATGAAACCTGAACTCCGAGAGTTAAATCGCGAGAGATTGTGAACCAGGGTTGCGTTCTCTGTAATTTAGAAGGTTAAGTGGTGATTTGCATGAAGTTTCATGATGTTGAGGGGAATAGATATAATAGATTGGGAAATACAATTTCTGCTGATTGGGGCGTCTAGTCCGGGCCTAGTCTAAAAACGAGAGATAGAGCTCTTGGGAGTGGAATTTGAAAACACATCTCACACAATCAAGTGGTAGAAGTTTGGGACCCCCTTCAGAAAATGGCAACTGATGCTTGATCAACTTGTTGATTTTAAGGGAAAAATCCCCCCCCCACACCACAAGAGCGGGAGCAGGCAGGCTCCCAATCGGCGCCCCCAGTCAGGGGTGTGCCGCCATTTTAAGTGGGCGGGGCCAATTAAAGCCTGCCCAGCATGACGTCCGCCAGGGAAGTGCTATGTGCTCCCTGTGCGGATGGGGGTGGGGGATGGGGGTGGGGGGTGGGGGATGGGGGTTGGGGGGGATTCCCTCAGCCGGGAGTGCGCTCTTTCGTTCATGCGCGCGGAAGAGCGCACAGGTCTCCCTGAGGCTAAGTGCTGCCTCCGGGAGATCGGCTCCGTTTTGAAACTATCAATAAAGGAGTTTAAAAGTTTTCCCTGCTGGGTCCCCTCATGTGACACTGTCACGTGAGTTAGGACACGTCCATAGCTTTTATTGCAAACCATTTGCTAAAATTTAAAAAGCCCTCGTGAAGCCTCATCCCGCCCGTGGACAAGGTTTCATGTTTTATCACAAGCCCGCCAGGGCTCCCGGCCTGACCACCAACCTTAAGGTTGGACGGGCAGTTCCATTAATGAGCTGAATGGGTTTCTTAATGGCCTCAATTGGCCATTGACAGGATGGAAAAATTCTGCCCTAAGTCTGAGATTGATAGGGTCTAAAGGTATTCCGGGATATGGGGCAAAGGTGGGTATAGGGAGTTAGGTCGCAGGTCAGCCATAATCTCATCGGATAGTGGAACAGACTCAAAGGGCTGAATGGCCTCCTCCTCCTGTTCCTGGAGTGAGAAAGCGCTTGGGCAAGGGCACTGGGCAACACAATCGTGTGGAGCAGGGATGGGGAAATCTGGGAGAAACGTTTAAAGTGTATGAAACGTAACGCCCGATAACATAACCTGACAATCTGTGTGAGCTTCAGGAGCCAAGGCCAACGCTGGGTGGCTGCTTCTGACACCGAGCTGACTGGAAAATGAAACAAATAGTCCTCTCTACTGTAAAACCAACTCCAGCAGATGTGCCAGTGACAGCATGACTGGTCTGTACTCAGCGCGTAGCCCAAGTGGTGGTTTCCTGATGTTAGTACTATGGCAGCGCTATATCCTGGGGTTCCAGGTCTACCACTGATTCATTTCAGCTCCGGCATCAGACTCTTGTTGTTTGTAGCATGTGTGCCTTAGCTGTGTCAGCTGCTGTTTCCCACAATGCAAAATGCAGTGTTAATGTGGGGAAAACCCACTCCAGCGTGTTGCTGTTTATCAGTTGCTTCCATCTATGCAAATCCCAGCTACGAAAAAGAGTTTGAAAAGGGTTGCATTGACCAGTCTGTAAGTGCTTGTGAATAGACTGTAATAGAGTCATAGAGTTACACAGCACAGAAACAGGCCCTTCAGCCCATCATATCCATGCTGGCCATCAAGCACCTATCTACTCTAATCCCATTTTCCAGCACTTGGCCCATAGCCCTGTATGTTATGGCACTTCAAGTGCTCATCTAAATACTTCTTAATGTTGTGAGTGTTCCTGCATCTACCACCCCCTCAGGCAGTATGTTCCAGATTCCAACCACCCTCTGAGTGAAAACATTTTTCCTCAAGTCCCCTCTAAACCTCCTGCCCCTTACCTTAAATCTATTCCCCCTAGTTATTTACCCCTCTGCTATCTACTCTATCTATGCCCCTCATAATTTTGTATACCTCTATCAGGTCCCTCCTCAGCCTTCTCTGCTCTAAGGAAAACAACCCTAGCCTATCCAGAGATAAAAACAAAAAACTACTGCGGATGCTGGAAATCCAAAACAAAAACAGAATTACCTGGAAAAACTCAGCAGGTCTGGCAGCATCGGCGGAGAAGAAAAGAGTTGACGTTTCGAGTCCTCATGACCCTTCAACAGAACTGAGTAATATTAGGAGAGGGGTGAAATATAAGCTGGTTTAAGGTGGGGGGGGAGGGGGGAGAGAAGTTGGGGGGTGGGGTGGTTGTAGGGTCAAGCAAGCAGTGATAGGAGCAGATAATCAAAAGATGTCACAGACAAAGGAACAAAGAGGTGTTGAAAGTGGTGATATTATCTAAAAGGGCTGAAAACAGCGGAAGCCCTAGAGGAGTATGGAAAGTGTAGGGGGGTACTTAAAAAGTAATCAGGAGAGTGAAGAGGGGGCATGAAAAAGCACTGGTGGGCAAGATAAAGGAAAATCCCAAGGCATTTTATAAATATATTAAGGGCAAGAGGATAACCAGGGAAAGAGTAGGGCCCATTCAGGACTAAAGTGGTAATCTGTGCTTGGAGCCGGAGGATGTAGGTGAGGTTTTAATTGATTATTTTTCATCTGTGTTCATTATGGAGAAGGACAATGTAGGTGCAGAAATCAGAGAGAGGGACTGTGATATACTTGAACAAATTAGCATTGAAAGGGAGGAGATATTAATGGTTTTAGCGGTCTTAAAAGTGGATAAATCCCCAGGCCCAGATGAGATGTATCCCAAGCTGCTGTGTGAGGCAAGGGAGGAGATTGCAGGGGCTCTGACACTAATTTTCAAATCCTCCCTGGCCACAGGAGAGGTGCCAGAGGACTGGAGGACAGTGAATGTGGTACCATTATTCAAGAAAATTAGTAGGGATAAACCAGGGAACTGTAGGCTCATGAGTCTAACATCAGTGGTAGGGAAACTATTGGAAAAAATTCTGAGGGACAGGGTTAATCTCCACTTGGTGAGGCAGGGATTAATCAGGGATAATTAACATGGCTTTGTCAGGGGGAGATCATGTCTAACAAATTTGATTGAATTTTTCGAGGAGGTGACCAGTTGTGTAGATGAGGGTGGTGCAGCTGATGTAGTCTACACGGACTTCAGTAAGGCTTTTGGCAAGGTCCCGCATGGGAGAATGGTCAAGAAGGTAAGAGCCCATGGGATCCAGGGCTATTTGGCAAATTGGATCCAAAATTGGCTTAGTGGCAGGAGGCAGAGGGTGATGGTCGAAGGTTGTTTTTGTGATTGGAAGCCTGTGATGAGTGGTGTACCGCAGGGATCAGTGCTGGGACCCTTGCTGTTTGTAGTGTACATTAATGATTTAGACGTGAATATAGGAGGTATTATCAGTAAGTTCGCAGATGACACAAAAATTGGTGGTATTATAAATAATGAGGAGGAAAGCCTTAGATTACAGGAAGATATACCTGGGCTGGTAAGATGGGCAGAGCAGTGACAAATGGAATTTAATCCTAAGAAGTGTGAGGTGATGCATTTTGAGAAGACTAACACAGCAAGATAATACACGATGAATGGTAGGAAATACAGAGGATCAATGGGGCCTTGGTGTACATGTCCATAGATCCCTGAAGGCAGCAGCACAGGTAAATAAGGTGGTTAAGAAGGCATATGGGATACTTGCCTTTATTAGCCGAGGCATGGAATATAAAAGCAAGAGAGGTTATGTTGGAGCTGTATAAAACACTAGTTAGGCCACAGCTGGAGTACTGTGTGCAGTTCTGGTCACCACACTATAGGAAGGATATGATTGCACTGGAGAGAGTGCAGAGGAGATTCACCAGGATGTTGCCTGGGCTGGAGTGTTTCAGCTATGAAGAGAGACTGGATAGGCTAGAACAAAAACAGAATTACCTGGAAAAACTCAGCAGGTCTGGCAGCATCGGCGGAGAAGAAAAGAGTTGACGTTTCGAGTCCTCATGACCCTTCAATAGGACTGAGTAATATTAGGAGAGGGGTGAAATATAAGCTGGTTTAAGGTGGGGGGGTGGGGGGAGAGAAGTGGGGGGGTGGTGGTTGTAGGGATAAGCAAGCAGTGATAGGAGCAGCTAATCAAAAGATGTCACAGACAAAAGAACAAAGAGGTGTTGAAGGTGGTGATATTATCTAAACGAATGTGCTAATTAAGAATGGATGGCAGGAATCCATAAGCCTCCTTTTTTTCCCCCTTATCCAATCCTCTATATCCCTTGACATCCAGGGTTCCCTGGACTTCTTGGTCCTACCCTTCACCTTTACGAGAACATGTTGACCCTGAACTCTCACAATTTCCTTTTTGAATGACTCCTACTGCTCTGATGTAGATTTTCCTACATGTAGCTGCTCCCAGTCCACTTTGGCCAGATCCTGTCTGATCATATTGAAATCGGCCTCCCCCCAATTCAGGACCTTTATTTCTGGTCCATCTTTGTCCTTTTCCATAACTACCTTAAATCTTACAGAGTTATGGTCACTATCCCCAAAATGCTCCCCCACTGACACTTCTACCACTTGCCCAGCTTCATTCCCTAAGATTAGGTCCAGTACCGCCCCTTCTCTTGTTGGATTTTCTATGTGCTGGCTCAAAAAGCTCTCCTGATGCACTTTAAGAATTCCACCCCCTCTAAGCCTTTCACTCTAAGCCTATCCCAGTCAATACTGTGGAAGTTGAAATTCCCTACAATTATTACCCTATTATTTTTACACTTCTCTGAGATTTGCCTACATATCTGCTCCTCTATCTCCCCCTGACTGTTTGGAGGCTTATAGTACACTCCCAGCAAAGTGATTGCCCCCTTTTTGTTTTTAAGTCCTACCCATATGGCCTCATTTGAGGAACCTTCTAAGATACCACCCCTCCTTACTGCAGTAATTGACTCCTTGATCAACAGTGCAATGCCACCTCCTCTTTTACACCTCACCCCCTGTCATGCCTGAAGATTCTATACCCTGGAATATTGAGCTGCCAGTCCTGCCCTTCCCTCAACCATGTCTCTGTGATAGCAACAATATCATGTTCCCATGTGTTAATCAATGCCCTCAATTCATCTGCCTTACTTGAAAGACTCCTTGCGTTAAAATAGATGCAATCCAGCCTTGCATTATTCCCTTGTGCCTTAACAGGTCTATATTTGCTCTGCCTTCCAGACTGACTTAGTTTCTCTTCTACACTTGGCTGTGCATCACCCCCTACTGTACCTCCACTCTATCCCATCCCCCTGCAAAATAGTTTAAACAACCCCCAACGGCACTAGCAAACTTCCCCGCATGGATGTTGGTCCTGTTTTGGTTCAGGTGCAACCTGTCCAACTTGTACAGGCCCCGCCTTCGCCAGAAACAGACCCAGTGATCCAGGAAACTAAAGCCCTCCCTCCTGCACCACCTCTTCAGCGATGCGTTCATCCTCTCTATCCTCCTATTCCTATACTCACTAGCACATGGTGTAGGGAGTAATCCAGAGATTACAACCCTTGAGGTCCTGCTTTTTAATATGCTACCTAGCTCCCTAAATTCTTGTTGCAGGACCTCATCCCTCTTTCTACCAATGTTGTTGGTACCAATGTGAACCATGACCTCTGACTGTTTGCCCTCCCCCTTTAGAATGCCCTGCAGCCATTCAGTGACATCCTTGACCCTGGCACCAGGGAGGCAACATACCATCCTGGAGTCACGTCTACTGCTGCAGACGCGCCTGTCTGCACCCCTCACTATTGAATCTCCTACCACTATTGCGCTTGCACTCTCACTCCTCCCACTTTGTGCAGCTGAGCCACCCACAGAGCCGTGAACTTGGCTCTGTCTGCACCCTCCAGAGAAACCTTCACCCTCACCGTTTTCCAACATAGAAACACGGTTCTTGGGTGAGATGCACTCTGGGGCTTTCCTGACCACCTGCCTGCCTCCCTTCTTCTGACTGGTGGTGACCCATTCTCTCTCTGACTGCACTCTCTTAAGCTGCAGAATGACCACATCTAAAAACATGCTATCTTCGTAACCCTCAGCCTCGCGGATGCACCACTGTGTCTCCAGCTGACGCTCAAGTTCTGAAACCCGTTGCTGAAGCTGGTCAAGCGATGGATCTTCCTTCACATGTGGTCACCCAGACGGCAAGGAGTGTCTAAGAATTCCTATATGCTGCAGGCCGTACAACACACAGGACTGAGCTCCCTTGCCATACTTTTTATTTGTTTTTAATTAAAGGACTATTTCCTTGAATTTAAGCCCCACTCTGCTCACTGAAGTCTCGCATTATATTACTGTTCATTGTACATATTATAAATGACTGCCAGTTCATCTGTTTATTCGTTGAAGGATCAATGTTGGCCATGACGCTGATTTCCTTTGAAACAGTGCCATGGGATCCACCTGAAAGGGAAGACTGTGCCTTTAAAGCCTCTTCTGAAAGGAGGCTCTGACCAATGTAGCACCTCCCCCAGTCCTGCGAAAGGAGGGTCGACCAAGATTTTGTGGCCAAGTCTCCAGACTGGGATTTGGCTCCATGACCTTCAGCATCAGAGGCCGAGAGAGCTACCCACTGAGGCACAACAGTGACTACACTTCAAAAGTACTTCATTGGCTGCAAATCACTTTGGGATGTCCTGAGGTTGTGAAAGACGCTCTATAAATGCAAGCCTCCTTTTCTTTCTTTATATATGAGCAGTAAAATGTCCATGGTCGCATAACTAGAGAGTGATCAAGCAAAGTTTGACCCCGAGTCCCGTGAGATGATACCAGGGCAGGTAACTAAAATCTCGATCAAAGAAGTAGATTTCAAGAAGCATCTGGAAAGGAGGAGAGGGAGGCGGCGAGGGAGGAGGAGAGGTTTAAGGAGGGAGTTTCAGAACTTAGGGGTCACTCAGTTGAAGACACTAGTGGAGGGAAAGCGTCAGGAACGCGCTGGCCATAGGCCAGAATTGGAGGAATGCGGAAAGAGTTGTAGGGTTTTAATATGCGAGAAACAGACTGAAAGCAGGTGGGCATGATGCCTACTGGGCCAGGCTTAGTCAAGATTCCTGATAGAAACACCCAGACATAACTGATCCTAAATGGGGGGTTAAGCACGTGTGCAATTTCAGAGCCTAAGGTGAAGAAACAAAAGTGAAGTTGACATCATTTATAACAACCAAGACATTACCATATGGAAAAGACCACAATGTGGGCATTGAGCCTCATGGGAAGACTGGGTGAGGAAGGGGCTATTCGAATTGACTTGAAAAAGGCCAACAAGGAACGGTGTTTGGTCTTTGAGACTTGGGGGAACAGGAGAGCAACAACTCTTTATTCAAACAGTGGCAGCTTCAGCCTAGCAGTACAGTAGTTTGCAACATTCTGTTCAGGAAACTGAAGCTTTGCCACAGCTAAAGGTTGTAGTGGTTTTGGATTGACACAGCCATGCTCTGTGTGAGGCGCCTCTGCTCAACTTTGATGGACCCGCTCATCCCCAGCTCCTTGCTCACTGCAGCAGGAGACCCAAGATTTCCAAGCTCCCCTTTCTATTGGATACGAGGGAGCAGGTCTTGGTGCACGGCTCATATCTCTCTGCAAACCAGACCACACTCATGCAATCTTCAGACTCTGCCGGAATCGTGCAAGAGTTGAGAAGCTGAGAACACGCGGTTGCTTTTAACTTTGAGTGAGGTTGTAAAATGAGTGATAGAGAATTAGCCTCTTCGCTTCCCTTCCCTGAAAGTTAACAAACAAACTCAGCGAGTGGAGCCCATTTTATTTTATTTTTTTTTTCATGGCAAGACCAGCATTTGTTGCCCATCCCTGATGGCCCTTGAACTGAGGGGCTTGCTCGGCCATTTCAGAGGGGCAGCTAAGAGTTGCTGTGGGCCTGGAGTCACATGTAGGCCCAGACCGGGTAAGGATGGGAGATTTCCTTCCTGCTGTAGGGTGGCCGAGTTGTACTATTAATGATAGAGCTGATCTGCAGACAATTCTTGGGTGGAAACTTTTAAAGTTTATTTACAACATCCTCAGCAGCAACTACACGTGTGCTTTCAACTCCAACTCTATCTCTACACTGACTGCTGAGGTAGCCCACGCTAGTCTCCTATTGGTTACTGCAGATCAGGCGATCTTCCTTAACAGGCACATTACACACTAAATAAAACCATAATTACTGCATCCCTCTCCCTTTAACTGGGCTACACGCATTATATCTACAAGTACATACTTTTCAAGACAACATAATATCTACACTGGGGAAGGAGTCTACAAGTTCAGTCTTTCAGGTGGTTTCCTGGTACGTGTGGAACGTGGCAGTGCCACAACTTCAGATTCTTTGTCAGGAACCCCCTTTTCTCGAGTTGCCTGAACATCAGGTGCTTCGGTGGGCACTCGCAGTTCCGTATCCTCAACTCTTACAGGAACATCAGACACGTCAGTCCTGGGTTTGAGTGTCCTCAACAGGAAACGCAGACCCGGTCATGGTCACTGGTGGAACCAAATCTTGATGATTTGGCTCTCCCTTCCTTAAATGGTCCACATGTTGACGAATAACCCGGCCTTCCACCTCCACATGGTAAGATAGAGGTCCAGTCACCGCACTTATTTCACCCGGTAACCACTTTGGCCCTTCACCGAAATTTTTCACGCATACCGGCTCTCCCACGGTAAATTTCCTCTCGCGGCTATGCCAGTCGTGTCTAGTTTTCTGGCTTCCCTGACTTCTTTCCACCTTCCGCTCTAAATTTGGCATTATTAAACTTAATCTCGTCCTGAGATGGTGTTTCAACAATAGCTCTGCAGGTGTGGCACCTGTTGTGGTGTGAGGGGTGGTCCTGTAATGAGAAAGAAAGCGTGCTAACTTGGCTGCCAAGGAATCACCAGTTAGATTTTTCATGTCTTGAATGTTTGAACTGTCCTTTCGGCCAGTCTGTTTGAGGAAGGGTGGTCGTGCAGTTTTCACATGAGTGATGCAGCTGAGGCTGATAAACCGTTGAAACTCAGCACTTGTAAATGCTGTGCCGTTATCTGAAAGGACTACTTCGGGTAGACCACCAATAGCAAAACTCTGACGTGGTTTCTCAATTGTAGTGGCCGATGTTGGTGACTTCACCTCGAGTACGTCCAATCATTTTGATTGGGAATTGACAACGAGCAGAAACATTGTTCCCAGGAAAGGTCCAACGTAGTCACTGTGTAACCGCACCCAGGGTCTACCTGGCCACTCCCATGGGTGTAATGGAGCTATCGCTGGCAACTTTTGCAGTTGTTGACATTACACACAGTGCTTTACTGAACTTTCTATTTCGCCATCCATCCCAGGCCATCATAGATAGTAGCGTGCTATGGTCTTCATTCAGGAAATTCCTGTATGGGCACTGTGTAGTTCAATTAAAAGTGGCTCCCTTCCCTTTGGAGGAGCTATCGCTCGTGCTCCCCACAATAAGATGCCATCCTGGCTGGTTATTTCATGTCTTTTGTTGAAGTACGGTTTCATTTTGTCAGATACGGTCTCCTGAGACCAATCACGTAGCACTTGTTTTAGTACCTGAGATAGGACTGGGTCATGACTTGTCCAGTCTCTGATCTGTTGAGCACACACCGGTGAGGAATCTAAGAAATTTAACAGTAAAACAAGTTCCTGTGGAACTGGGACGTGCTCATCATTTTCTTGTAAAGGCAAACGACTAAGGGCATCGGCGTTTGCGATTAGATTGCCAGGCCTATGTACAAAAGTGTATTCGTATGCTGCCAGAATTAAGGTCCATCGTTGTATTCTTGCTGAGGCTATGGGTGGTATAGCCTTGTCCTCGCTAAACAATCCTAGCAATCGTTTGTGGTCTGAAGCGATTGTAAAATGGCGGCCGTGTGCGTACTGGTGAAAATTCTTGACACCAAAGATGATTGGCAGGCCCTCTTTTCCTATCAGCGAGTATCCCTCTTCTGTTGTGGTGAGCGCTCTTGATACATAACCTATTGGCCGTTCCATGCCGTGGTCCATCCGATGAGAGAGCACTGCTCCCACTCCATAGGGAGATCCGTCACATGTCAGCACCAATTCTTCCGTCTGGTCATAATGCAATAATAGATTGGAGAAGTGCAACAATTGCTTCACCGTTATCAAAGATGCTTTCTGGGGCGCCTCCCAAGACCAACATTGGTTCTTTTTGTGTAGGGAATGCAGGGGGGCCAGCACTGTAGACAAATTGGGTAAGAACCACCCATAATAGTTGATCATTCCTAGGAATGATTTGAGCTCTGAGGAATTCTTTGGTGCAGGTGCCTCTCTTATGGCTCTCACTTTCTCCTCAACCAGGTGGAGGCTCTGTGAATCTACTCGGTGACCCAAAATTGATTACCCCCCTTGCTTGGAACTTGCACTTTTCTGTCTAGCGCAGGCTTTAATCTCGTCCTTCTTTCTGACTTCACTGTTGGCCAGACTTCTCTCGGATGCCAGCTCAACTTGTCTGAGCTCAGGGGCTGAGTCTCTCAAAATTTCGTTATCTGGCTGCTTCTTGGAAAATTCTGCGACTTTTGCTTCCAAAGCCACTTGGGCTTCGTTTAGTTGATTCTTCAGCTCTTTGCTAGACAGCTAGCGTCACTGAGCTGGCACTGCCTTGGAGTTTATGTGAACTCCTGTCTCCTGGCTGTATCCATCTATACACAACTCCCAGGGCTCCTTGTGAGCCCTCTTCGTGCTTCTCCTGCTGTGCTTCCGTTCTACTGTTCAAGTCGGCCTTTTTCTTCATGTTGCTTGAATGGTTGCGCATTCTTTCTGCATTTGATCTTGAAGGACGATCGACTGTCCTTTCATCTGTTTAATTTCTTGTTGCCCTCCCTCTGGGGGTCTCTTGTCGCCTTCAGCAGAGTTGCCCAGTCTCTGGGATCCCTGCTAATTTTCTGTCCCTAGCCATTTTTCTTGTATTTACCGCTTTAAAATGTATTGCTGCTTTAAGAGCAGTCGCTGTTCTTCTGGCTTGGGCCGTCTGTGCAGCTGTCGGCTTTTCTCAGCTGTGTTTCCCGTGCTTTTTTTGGGGGTTTTGGCGGGATCCCCACGGTCGCGGGCCTTCTGGGTTTTGGCGGGATCCCCACGATTGCGGGCCTTCTGGGTTTTGGCAGGATCCTTACGATCGCGGGCCTTCTGGGTTTTGGCGGGATCCCCCCCCACGATCGCGGGCCTTCTGGGTTTTGGCGGGATCCCCCCCCCACGATTGCGGGCCTTCTGGGTTTTGGCAGGATCCTTACGATCGCGGGCCTTCTGGGTTTTGGCGGGATCCTTACGATCGCGGGCCTTCTGGGTTTTGGCGGGATCCCCCCCACGATCGCGGGCCTTCTGGGTTTTGGCGGGATCCCCACGATCGTGGGCCTTCTGGGTTTTGGCGGGATCCCCACGATCGCGGGCCTTCTGGGTTTTGGCGGGATCCCCACGGTCACGAGCCTTCTGGGTTTTGGCGGGATCCCCACGATCGTGGGCCTTCTTCTCTTTTAACTTTGTAAAACTTCCGTTCCTGTTTGGAGTAAACACAGCAGCGATTTCTCCTCCCTTTCCTGGGCGATTCTGCAGGTCTTTGCTTTTTGTTGTTGTAAATTTAAAACGGCAGCACTGCTTTCTGCTCTGATGGTCCTTTTTTTTTTAAACTTGCAAGCCACGTGCCAGCTTCTCTAACCTACTGAGCCTGCAGAGCTGCCGCCTATTTAACAACATAAGTACAGATTCTCTTCTTTAAAATTTTGCTCACCCATCTTGTGGTCCTGCAATTTTGGTATTTTTTTTAATGTTAGGAGTGCTCCAGGAGATTTCTCATGGATCGGGGGCCTGTTTTTTCTTTAACTTAAAGAGGCAGCATACCTGGCGAATTTATCTTCCTTTCTTTTTAATTATCTTAAACACCCACAATTGCTGGGCGAGGGACAGCGCTGGATCTGATCCCAGCCTCATCACCAGTTTGTCACAGGGTGGTCGAGCTGCACTATTAATGATAGAGTTGATCTGCAGAACCTTCTTGGATGGAAACTTTAAAGTTTATTTACAATTATCTCAGCAGCAACAATATGTATGCTTTCAATTCAATTTCTATCTCTACGCTGATTGTTGAGGTAGCCCGTGCTCTTCTCCTATTGGTTACTACAGATCATGTGATCTTCCTTAACAAGTATTATTCTTCAAAGGTACAATACACACTAAATAGAACCATAATTACTACACTTCCCTAAAGGGGATTAGTGCACCAGATGGGTTTTTACGACAGTCGATGACAGTTTCATGGGCACTGTTAACCGAGAGACTAGTTTTGTATTCCAGATTTATTAATTGACTATAAATTCTACCAGTAGTGGGATTTGAGCCAATGCACCAGAGCATTAGCTTGGACCTCTGCATGTCTATGCCACGAAATCCCTGTCTGCATGGCCACTTCAACATCATCTATCCTACACCAAGTTATAATTATTCCTCCATTTGTTTTTTTATTCATTCACGGGGTGTGGGCGTCGCTGGCTGGGCCAGCATTTATTGCCCATCCCTAATTTTCCCTTGAGAAGGTGGTGGTGGGTGAGCTGCCTTCTTGAGCCGCTGCAGTCCCTGTGGTGTAGGTACACCCACAGCGCTGTTAGGGAGGGAGTTCCAGGATTTTGTCCCAGCGACAGTGAAGGAACGGCTGATATATTTCCAAATCAGGATAGTGTGTGACTTGGAGGAGAACTTGCAGGTGGTGGTGTTCCCATTGATCTGCTGCCCTTGTCGTTCTAGATGGTAGAGGGTGAGATATAGCAAAAGCCTAAATGGTTGCTGTAGGTGCCCCTGATCACTTTGGATTCTAAATCTACACTTATTATTAGGCCATCTGTAAAGGCTTGCATTTATATAGCGTCTTTCACAACCTCAACATGTCCCAAAGTACTTTACAGGCAATGAAGTACTTTTGAAGTGTTGTCTCTCTTATAATGTAGGAAATGCAGCAGCCAATTTGCAGAATTCCCACAAACACCCATGTGATAATGTCCAGATAATTGGTTTTAATGATGTTAGTTTAATGATACGGTGACATGGCAGTAATATAATTGGACTAGTAATCCAGAGGTCCAGGCTAATGCTCTGGGGACATGGGTTCAAATCCCACCCCAAAAACTCACACCAGCTGGTGGAATTTAAATTCAATGAATAAAAGTCTGGAATTAAAAGCTAGTCTCAGTAATGGTGACCATGAAAATATCATCGATGGTTGTACAAACCCACCTGCTTCACTAATGCCCTTTAGGGAAGGAAATCTGCCATCCTTACCCGGTCTGGGCCTACATGTGACTCCAGACCCATAGCAATGTGGTTGACTCTTAACTGCCCCTCTGAAATGGCTTAGCAAGCCACTCAGCTCAAGGGTCAATTAGGGATGGGCAACAAATGCTGGCCTCGTCAGTGACGCCCACGTCCCATGAAAGAATTAAGGGATAAATATTGGCCCAGGACTACCAGGATAATGGATGCTCCCCTTCAAAATGGTGCTACTGGATTTTTTTTACACCTGCACAAGAGGGTGACATTTTACAGCAGATAAGGCCATTCGGTCCATCACACCAATCGACATTCCCATTACTCTTTTAAAGGAAGTGTTTGAGAATATTTATCAGCTTAATTTTTTTAAGAAGCAGCTATGGATTCTTCCTCCACCCTTACTTCTGGATGGACATCTCATTTTCGAATGTATTGCACTTGGAAACACCCTGTCAAGGAGGGCGTGATTGGCAGTGCCAGGATGTCAAGGCTGTATATATCCGCCATTAACAAAATCTAAATTAAGCGGCTGATCACAGACGGGGTTTTTATTTTTAAAAGAAAGTATCTCCCAAGAATTGAAGCTGACTGCCAATTCCCTCACACAATGACTCTTTACCATCAAACGCACAGCCAGTTAAAGTGCTGACACTGTGTATGGCTCTTTCACTTGGTGTTTCAAGTGGAGAGTAATGACGTCCTCCTTTGTCTGGATTCAAAACCCATGCGGTAAATGAATAGGTTGCTTGTCAACCTATCAAATGTTAATCTGATAATTGGTTATGCACATAGCTGGTTTTGTTATTAACTAGCTGAAGCAGATGGCCCTTAGACCTGTGGTATGTTTTTACTTGGGCTAAAGTGTTGGCAACATCTCACCTGACACTGGGCTATATTGCATTGACCATACTTGCGTTCCAGAGTGCATTACACAGCAGTGGAGGGATTAAGGATCCATGTTAATGGCTGCTTTCCAACCACTACTACTAGAACCTTCATCTAGCACCTTTAATGGAGTAAAATGTCCCAAGGTGCCTCACAAGGGCAAAGTTTACCACTGAGCCACTTAAGGAGAGATGACCAAAAGCTTTGGTCAAAGAGGCAGGTTTTAAGGAGCATCTTGAAGGAGGTGATGGAGCTGGAGAGGTTTAGGGAGGGAATTCCAGAGGTTGGAGCTGAGGAAGCTGAAGGCTATTAAAATCTGGAATGGACGAGAGACCAGAATTGGGGGAGCGCAGAGATCTTGGAGGATTGTAGGGGTTTACTGTGTGTTTGCCAATGGTTGGGAATCTGTACCACTGACCCACAAAGGTATTCTACATCTGGATGGCCAGAAAGGGTCTTTCTTATTTGAGTGACAGTTTGCCTCAGTTGGTAATGCTCCTTCTTCTGAGACAGGTTGGGGGGGGAATCTTGTGCCTGTAATCCTGGCTGACACTCTGAGTGCCGGACTGAGGGAGGGCATCCTTGTCAGGAGGGGCCATCTTTTTGCACGTTTCTTAAAAGTCAAGAGTTGCATCTGAGTCAGGATCTTAATGTTTAAGGAGTCGGTGTTGATGTAGGATTTCCAACCTTTCATGGTCAGCTAGGAACCACCCCCAACGATTTGAAGGTTAATCTCCAGGACACTGCTGCAAACAACATCTGGGAGAAAAACTGGAGGAGAATTTAAAAAAACGGTGTGGCTTTTCATTCTCTTTGAACAATTTTGTTTATTATTTATAAAAAATAGTGAAGGCAAGAATGAAGGCTGTTTCCCTGTTGGCCAAGAGTCATCCACTTGCTCTTCAACCGTGAGAGGTTTCAACACAAACTGTGCGTATCCGATACGCAATCACTCTGATGTTTAGCCGTGACAGACTGAAGGATGAATAATTACTTCCTGAACCTTCACAGCATGTACAGACTTCTCCAATGGGGAAATTCCCTAGTGAGTCACAAATCTAGCACATTACAAGCATACTTTAGCCTGAGACTAAATCTCTGGGCACCGTGGAAATGGAATTGATCTGAAACATCACTCAATTTGCCTTGGCACTACTTAAGTTTCAGCTTGGGAGCCTCCTCTCCTCTGAGTGAGAACGTCATGGGTTTGAGTCCCATTGCACAGACTTGAGCGCGAATACTCTGCCGCCACCCCCCCAATGCAGCACTGTGGGAATGCTGCACTGTCAGAGTCTGTCAGACGGGAAGTTGAACTGAGGCCACGTCAGCCCTCCTCAGCTGGATGTAAAGGATTCCGCAGCACTATTTCAAAGAAGAGCAGGGGGAGTTACCCCTGATGTCCTGGTCAATATTTATCCCTCAACCATCACTAAAACACATCACATTTGCTCTTCGTGGGAGCTTATAATGTGCGCAAATTAGCTGCCACGTTTCCTACAGCAGTGACTATGCTTCCATCGGCTGTGCAGCATCTTGGGTTGAAAAGGGTGCTATATAAACGCAAGTCTTTCTTCCTTTCGAGTTATTGTTCCTTGCGGCGTCTTGTCAGAAAGGGACGGGAACTAAACTCGCTGGCTTTGGAGGAAGCTGAATCTGAGTGGGTTTCATTGCAACAGGACTAAAACTGTTTTTTTTTTGCAGCCTGGGTGACAGCTGCAGCAAGAGCATGGGGAGCAAAAGTGTAAACGGTTCGAGATGAATAGCTTTCATTCAACTGTGCTGTGGCTTTCAAGATAGTAGTCTCCTCATAAAGCCCCTTCCTCGTTCTAATCACAGCCGCAGTTTAAGGTGGCCAACTCTCCAGGATTGTAAAGGTATTAACACTATCCTATAAACAGAATCGGGAACGATAGGGGCATTAAAGTGAATTTTTAAAAAAATTTTCTTTGTGAAGACTTTCACCTTATCAGTTCCAAAAATATTGGAGACTGCGGGGTTGGTGTAGGGAGCGGCTGTTTGACTAAAATTGGTTCATAACAAGTATATTCTTATTCCAATCGGCTGCGCAGCGAGATGATGGACCAATGGCGGGAGTGTGGGGCTGGGTGGTTAGGGACGGGGAGGTCATGTGATTAAGCCAGAATTGGCATCCCTACCCTACTCTTCAGTCCATACCCTTTGGTCATGATCTCAAAGCTAAGAGTGCTACCAATCTGTTGGGGTAGCATGGCATCCGAGACCGGTTTCATCCTTGTTTTCCAACACCCTGTGGTCACAGCAGCCTGAACCTGAAAGGGATTTTCTCCATCGCCCCCCTTGCCTCCCACTCACCCCACTGCCACTATCCTGGCTCTGCTCAACTGCCCACGCCCCCACCCCGAATTAAAAGCCTGACGATGACCATGAAACCATCGCTGATTTTCGTTAAAAACCCGCCTGGCTCTCTGACGCCCTTGAGGGAAGGGAATCTGCCCATCCTTACCTGGTCTGGGCCTACATGAGACTCCAGGCCCACAGCAATGCGGTTGATTCTTAAATGCCCCTCTGAACAAGGGATTAGGGATGGGCAACAGATGCCGGCCCAGCCAGCAACACCCACATCCCATGAACGAGTAGAAAAAAATCTGCACAGTCCCGTGGTTAACCAATCCCGGCATCAAACTATTGCGCCTGCCCTGCCTCAGTAAAAAAACATTGAAGACAGTGCATTGCTTTCGTTCAAAGAGTCGAATTTCGAACACGTGGGCCTCTTCAATGTTTGGATTCTGCCCCCCTCTCTAGCCCCACTAGTCGTTCAAGCCCTTTTGTTTTTCTCCAGAGTTTTCTGGAGTTAACAGGCTTAATGTCCACGTAGTAACTGCATTTCACACTCGCAGGCCTAGAGTCGGGACACTCTTTCAATCACCAACTTCCTCTGAAGGTAGTTATCCATTTTGACGTGTGTTATCAGGCTGCTAAGAAGCCCTTAACCGCCTACCCCCCCACCACCCCCCCACCCCAGCGTTCACTCACTATATCTCGCAGAAACCCCTAGAATATTCTACAACATGCTGCACATGTTGGCTTTGACTATGAGGAAGCCCTCAAAATGGAGGAAGTAGAACTAAATTATTCGGCCTACATAGCTGCTGGGTTTGAATTCAATAAGCTTGTGCCAGATTTTAAAGGAACATTTTTCAAAGCAAAGAGTTTATTTCATTGCGGAGGGATTGCGATTATTTCTAAAAACCCCGAGCCCTTTGCAATTTTTGCTTCAATATTTCGATATTTCTTGCATTCTGTGTCAGCCCCGGCATTCCCTGAGTCAGAAGACTGTGGGGTCAAGCCCCACCCTACAGACCACGCATACACGCTGACACTCCCAGCGCAGTTCTGAGGGAATGCTGCACTGTCGCCTTCCAGGTGGGACATTAAGCCAAGGCTCCCTCGGCCCTCTCAGGTGGATGTCAAAGATCCCACAGCCACCATTTTGAAGAAGGGCAGGAGAGCTCTCCCCCAGGCGTCCTACGAACATGCGAATTGGGAGCAGGAATCGGCCACTCGGCCCCTCGAGCCTGCTCTGCCATTCAATAAGGTCACGGCTGACCAGATTGTCACCTCCACTCCACACACCTGCCTACCCCCCCGATAACCTTTCACCCCACCTTGTTAATCAAGAATCTACCCATCTCTGCCTTAAAAATGTTCAAGGTCTCTGCTTCCACCACCTTTTTGGGAAGAGAGCTCCAAAGACTCTCAACCCTCTGAGAGAAAAAATTCCTCATCATCTCTGTCTTAAAAGAGTGACCCCTTATTTTGAAACAATATATACATTTATATATATTTATCCTTCAATCAACATCAATGAAACAGATGAATTGGCCACCATCACATGGGAGCTTGCTGTGCACAAATTGGCTGCCGCGTTTCCTACATTACAACAGTGACTGCATTTCAAGAAGTACTTAATGGGCTGTAGAAGGGATGTGAAAGGCACTATATAAATGCAAATCTTTCCTTTGAACAGAGCAGTGGACCTGACAATATTTTTGGCGTTGCCTATTTAACACAAGTGTATTACCTCAGGAATTGTTAAAAGAGAATAGTTGAGGCGAACTTCACTCTGACATATGGTCCACGAGGGATCAATTAAAGGGGAGGCTCATTCCAGTCAATTCAAGTTGGACCCTTATTTCTGGGTGTCCCATGACCTGGACAGGAAGATCCAGATGGTCGGGGGAGGGGAGGGGGCGGGGGAATTCTTGTAAATGTCCCGATGAAGATGTCGGAGTGACCGTCTCCATGTTCCCAGATGCCAATCACCCCAGGTGGCACTACCACTCCGATTGGCCGGCAGCTTTCGGCGGGCAGGACTGGGAAGGCCCACGGTTGTCCAGTTAAATGCCTGACTGGCCACTTAATTCCAGCAGGAGGGCAAGACCCCCCCCACCCCGCCCCAATCATCTCCATTACATCCAGCCCAATGAGCGGTGACTGTAGTTTGGAAAGCACGGGTAAGTGTGCATTTATGGTTTCCAAAGATTTTCAATACCGGAGATTTAATTTGTGTCATTTCTGGATCTGTCGTAGACTGAATGCATATCGAATTATATTGAATTCACAGCCCAGCAACACATCATTTGATATTTATGCTCAAAATGAGCCTCCACACCTCCTACTTCATCTCCGTGTACCCCTTTGTTCCTTTCTGTTTCATGTGTTTAACCAGCTTCCCCTTAAATGCTGTCCACTTCGTCTACTCCGTGTGGTACCCTTTCCTGGCGAAAGATGTTTCTCCCGTGAATTCCCTATAGTGACCGTCTGATATTTAAGACACATTACACTGCCCCACATCGTCTCCACGCCTTTACCCTGTCACATCCCTTCATGATTGTAAAAGACCTCCATCAGGTCAGCTCTCTCTCTCTCTCTTTGCTCTCTCTCTCTCTTTGCTCTCTCTCTTTGCTTTTCTAGAAAAAAAGAGCCCAGGCTCATTTTGCCTTTCTTGCTGGCCATAACTTCAATTCAGGCGCCATCGTTGCAAGTCATTTTCAGCAACTTGCCCAGCGCATCCAAATCTCCTTTTATGAAATAGGGAGACCCAGCACTGTGCTTAGTGCGGCCTGACCAAGATTTTCTAACTTCCCTGCTTTCCAGTTCTATTCCTTTATCATGGATAGAGATCGATCACGCTGAATAGCTTCATTATCGTTGCATCCTGCAGCTACCACCATGGGAGGTGGGGTGAACTGAGTTCTTTATCTCGTCTACAAATTCTCACGAAAGATTAAAACTGCAGCCATGGTCAGCTGTGCTTCAGTCTTGCTGTGGGGAGCTAATTGGTCACAATGCAAAATATGTCGTGGTGGCTCATATTTAGTAACAGTCTCAAAATGAGTCATCAACTAGCTTAGACAAAAGGGCTGTGGTTTGACAGTGAAACACTGGCTAGTTCTTGACAGGCTTAATGCAAATCCCACCCAATGCGGGAGGGGTAGAATGGGAGTGTTAGGATTTTATATACCACGCAGCAAGTCATGTGCCTTTACCTTTACAGCTGTTAGCAATAAAACATTTGCCAATGGCAGTCTTGGTTACAGGGCAGGCTTTCTCTTGACCCTCCAGGCCCACCTCTCTCTTGAGCAAGATGCTTCCTACCTCATTGTCCTCAGTCCTTCACACAGGGAACATTCCCTACATGCTAACTTAAAACAGTCATCATTGGAATCTGTCACAATGGAACGTGTGGACAATTGACAATCTACACGCCTTCTGGTAGTGATTACATCAAAAAGGAAGGCTTGGATTTCTTTCCCCCCCCTTTCATGACCTCAGGGTGTCCCAAAGTGCTTTGCGGGTGCTGAAGCACTTCAGAAGTGTAGTGACTATTGTAATGTAGGAAACACGGCGCTGAATTAAGCACAGGAAGATCTCACAAACAGCAATGTGATAATCAGCAGATCATCTGTTTCAGTAGTGTTGATTGAGGGATGAATATTGGCCAGAGATAATTCCCCTGCCCCTCTTCATAAGAGTGCTGTGAGAGGGCAGACAAGGCCTTGGCTAATGTCTCATCTGAAAAACGGCATCTCCAACAGGGCAGCACTCCCTGGGTCCTTCACTGGGAGTATCAGCCTAGGTTTTTGTGCTCAAGTCTCTAGAATGGGTCTTGAACTGCCTTTTGATGAACAGACCAGAGTGTGTGTGTGTCGGCCATGGTTCAGTTGGTAGCACTCATACCTCTGCATCATGAGGTTCTGGGTTCAAGTGCCACCCCAGGGCATTAGCACAGAAATCAAGGCTGACGCTCCAGTACAGCACTGAGGGAGTGCTGCACTGTTGGATTGCTGCACTGTTGCATTGCTGTTTGTGGGAGCTTGCTGTCCGCATACTGGCTGCCATGCTTCCTACATGACAACAGCGACTGAACTACAAACAGTACTTCGTTGGCTCGAAAGGGCTTTGAGAAGTCTGGTGGTCATGAAAAGTGCTATGTAAATGCAAGCCTTTCTTTATTTCTACTTACTGAGCCACAGCTGGCAACTCAAGGGGAAAGGCAACACACAGAACAAGGAAAGGCCAAATTCCCAACTGTAACTTGCTGCTCAGAGAAATTCAAACTGACTGAATGGAATCTGACCCAGAAAATTACTAGTAAGAGTGTGACCCTCTCATTCATTCATTCTTGCCAAATCCCTGTCACGCCAAGATCCAGCAAAGGCTTCATCGCTGCTCCCATATCTTGGGTGGCTCCTCCAGCCCATCCCTTGAACTCCTAGGGAGGAGGTGGGAGATGGCATCTAGTCTCATCTCCAACTTCCACCATCTTATACTCCATGGTAACCTTTCGAGACTGGCGGTTTTACCAACACTTCCACCATCACTGCCGCTCAGGACGTTCCTTCCTATTCCCTCCTTGTTGAACTCAAGGATCATTGCAGCATCTCTGACTCCAACTTACAACAACAACTTGCATTTGCGTAGCACCCCGAATTAAAACGCCCCCCCCCCGCCCGCCCCCCCCCCCCCCCGCCCAAAGGCACGTCACAGGGCGGGGTTATCGAGCAAAATTTGATGCTGAGCTAGGTGAAGAGATGTTAGGGCAAGGGCCCTGGTCGCAAAGAAAGGTTTTGAGGAACATCCTAAAAGGAGGGGAAGAGGTGCAGAGAGGGAATTCCTGAGCTTTGGGCCCAGGCAACTGAAGGCACAGCCACCAACAGTGGGGAAGCTCAAGATTGGGCTAGAGTTGAAGACATGTCTCAGGCCTTTGAACTGTTTCCCCAACGTTAAGTTTACGAAAAGCCAAGTTTTTTTTTAGAGGCTTCTAAAACCTGACCCACTACGTCCTGATTTCCTCCGTAACACTTGACATGTTGCTGGTGCCCTCTTGCCCTTCCAGCCCATTCAGATCCTTCGAGGCTGATCAATCAGATCACAACTGACCATTCGAATTTTGTAAAAAAAAAAAAAAAATTCTAGTTATGGTCTCTCGTGTAAGTAAAATACACTGATGTTAGTGGGATACTGCATATAAGTTCCTCAACTGTGGCTCAGGTTAAGCTGCTTCTCTCTGTTCCGTAATGTAACTCCTCTGTATGTTTCACTTTCAGTTCAAGGCTCAACTTCTGTAATCACAGGGTTAAGCACCGTCCAATGAAAAATAGATTGTCCTGAGGCCCCCCCGTTAATGGTATGTTAATGGCATGTTGATGGTATGTCAATGGCATGTTGATGGTATGTCAATGGCATGTTGATGGTATGTCAATGGCATGTTGATGGTATGTCAATGAAATGTTGACGGTATGCTAATGGCATGTTGACGGTAGCTAATGGAATGTTGACGGTATGCTAATGGCATGTTGACGGTATGCTAATGGCATTTTGATGGTATGCTAATGGAATGTTGATGGTATGCTAATGGAATGTGGATGGTATGCTAATGGCATGTGGATGGTATGCTAATGGCATGTGGATGGTATGCTAATGGCATGTGGATGGTATGCTAATGGCATGTGGATGGTATGCTAATGGCATGTGGATGGTATGCTAATGGCATGTGGATGGTATGCTAATGGCATGTGGATGGTATGCTAATGGCATGTGGATGGTATGCTAATGGCATGTGGATGGTATGCTAATGGCATGTGGATGGTATGCTAATGGCATGTGGATGGTATGCTAATGGCATGTGGATGGTATGCTAATGGCATGTGGATGGTATGCTAATGGCATGTGGATGGTATGCTAATGGCATGTGGATAGTATGCTAATGGCATGTTAATGGTATTATCAAATTTAAGGATAGACAGGTGAAGGCTATTGATTCATTAAGTACCCTGAGCACATATACGCACAGTCATAGGAACATGTACACATGGGAGCATACGAATGAAGAGCAGGAGTAGGCTATTCGGCCACTGAAGCCTGCTCCACTATTTGATAAGATCATGGCTGATCTGACTGTGGTCTCAACTCCACTTTCCTGTCTAACCCCCACATCCTTTGACTCCCTTGTCCGTCAAACATCTATCTAACTCAGCCTTGAATATATCCAATGGCCCCAGCCTCCACTGCTCTCTGGAGAGGAGAAATCCACAGACTAACGAACCTCCGGGAGAAAATCATTCTCCTTACCTCTGCCTTAAATGGAGGACCCCTTACATTTAAACTGTGTCTGCTCGTTCTAGTCTCTCCCACAAGGGGAAACTTCCTCTCAGCATCCACCCTGTCAAGTCCCCTCAGGATCTTATATGTTTCAATAAGATCACCTCTCATTCTTCTAAACTTCAATGGGTACAGGCCCAACCAGTTCAAACTTTCCACATAAGATAAACTCTTCAACTCGTCTGGCTGTTAGTAGGCTGCAGGCACACATACATAATGCTGCATTCTGTAAATAAACCAACTATCAAGAAAAGGATTCATATTTAATTTCATACTTCATCACCATCTGTCTTGGGATCCAGTTAACAACCCCAACCCCTGCCCTAAAGTTTGGAGTTGTTTCTCTCACCACATCATAGCAATGATTGCTCAGGGCTTGGGTTAACCCTCCTGCGCTGCAGCATAAGACCTTATTTCCTCCAGATGGCTAAAATAGCAGCAACTTGCATTTATATAGCACTTTTAACTTAGTGAAAAGGCGCTTCACAGGAGCATAATCAAACTAAATTAATCACCAAGCCACATAAGAAGCATCTTAAAGGAGGCAAGTTTGAGGGTGGGGGTGGGGGTGGGGCTGAGGGAATTCCAGAGCTTAAGGGCCCAGGCAATTGAAAACATGGCCGCCAATGGGGGAACAATTAAAATCGGGGGTGCACAAGAGGCCAGAATTGGAGGAGACCGAGAGATTTCAGAGGGTTGATGGACTGGGGGAGATTACGGAGATATGGCAGAGCGAGACCACGGAGAAACTTGAAAACAAGGGGGAGAATTATTTCCTCTTTATGAGACCTTTCTCCTCTCAGAGTGTCCCGTCAGGAAGCAGTGTGTATGGATGGCCGACAGGCCTCACTGTAACCCTCCCAGCGGCACAGCCAGTGACCCAGCCTAGTCACTGACAGAAGCCAGGCAAAATGCTCAAAGTGCTATTAATATCATAACTCTAAAGAACAACATTTCATTAACAGCCAAGACTGAGAGCATTCAAAATACAAGAAGTTGGAAATGGTTTGGAATTCTACCATTCTCCCTGTATCAATAGAGAACGGGATGAGCTGAGTTGGAAGGGAAATACAATGGGAGATCTGGAAATTGTAAAAGTGTAAGTTTTATATATCACATCCTCCTGATATCCAACATTAAATGGGTGAATGATATGCATCATTCACATAAAAACACATAAAAATCTAATCCCTACCATTACCCCTATAGTTGGCAAGTCGACCTCTAGATTAAAAAGGGCTTAATTTATACAGTGCCTTTCATGGTAACAGCCAGTGAAGTATAGTCACTGCTGTAATGTAGGAAATGCAGCAGCCAATTTACAGACAGAAAGCTCCCACAGATGCTGTTAGACCTGCTGAGTTTTTCCAGCATTTTCTGTTTTTGTTTCAGATTTCCAGCATCTGCAGTATTTTGCTTTTTTAATTGATCATTCACATATTGCTTCCATATCTGTGACAATATTCAATAGTCAAATCAATATTCCACCATCTGTGACCAGGACAAATGTTTCCTTTAACCATTCTCACATGCTTCACCTACAGAAGTGCTGGTGTACGGAAACAAATTGTTGTTATTCATTCATTCCTATGAAATGGCACTATGCAAAACCAGACAATACTGAGATATGAATTGTATGCCAGTATTGTCGCACAGCATCAGCACTTTAATGCATTTAAATCAGGTCTAGATTTGGAGCAATATCATCCTTGGCACTGTTGTCTCTCTCTGCATCCTCAGTTTGTTGAGATTAAGATGTTTTTTTTATTCATTCATGGGATGTGGGCATCACTGGCTGGGCCAGCATTTATTGCCCATCCCTAATTGCCCTTGAGAAGGTGGTGGTGAGCTGCCTTCTTGAACCGCTGCGGTCCATGTGGTGTAGGTGCACCCACAGTGCTGTTAGGGAGGGAGTTCCAGGATTTTGACCCAGTGACAGTGAAGGAACGGCCGATATATTTCCAAGTCAGGATGGTGAGTGGCACAGAGGGGAACTTCCAGGTGGTGGTGTTCCCATCTATCTGCTGCCCTTGCCCTTCTAGATAGCAGTGGTCCTGGGTTTGGAAGGTGCTGTCGAAGGAGCCTTGGTGAGTTGCTGCAGTGCATCTTGTAGACGGTACACACACTGCTGCTACTGTGCATCGGTGGTGGAGGGAGTGAATGTTTGTGGATTTGGTGCCAATCACATGGGCTGCTTTGCCCTGGATAGTGTCGAGCTTCTTGAGTGTTGTGGGAGCTGCACTCATCCAGGCAAGTGGGAGAGTATTCCATCACACTCCTGACTTGTGCCTTGTAGATGGTGGACAGGCTTTGGGGAGTCAGGAGGTGAGTTACTTGTCACAGGATTCCTAGCCTCTGACCTGCCCTTGCAGCCACAGCATTTATATGGCTGGTCCAGTTCAGTTTCCGGTCAATGGTTATGCCATCGCTCACTCAAACTCATTGGGCAGAATTTGACAGCCCCATTTCAGTTGGGGTCAGGGCTGTAAAATGCAGCGAGCCATTATAATGTAAAATCCCCCCTGTCGTAAAATTCTGCCCATTAAAAACTGGAGAATTCTCGACCTGTCTTGACCTGTTTTCCCTGCAATTGACAGCTCTTAAATCGCCCCCATCTTAAATACCTCGTCTTAACACCCGGCCTTTTTAATCCATGGTGCAGTTTGGCCTTTGACCTTAGAGGAGGGGCAAAGCCCTGTACAATGATGAGGCAGAGAGTCCTGTGCTCTAATGAGGCATTGCCTTGTCCTCAAATGAGTTACACAGTCCTATTACCCAACACACATCAACCATGAGGAAGTAGCATATTGTGAAGTAGGAGAACAAGGAGGTTTCTTATTAAATTCAAAATAATTTGGGCCCAAGGTTTTATGTTTTCAATCTGTGGCTCAGTGATTGCTGCAGTAACACTGACCATGTGTTATACTAACAGAGACTTCCACACTAAACATTCGCTCTTTGATGGCACCTCTTAGCCTCCCCAAGACACAAACAGCAACAGGGAGCTGCAGATGAATGTGTAATTAACATTCTTATGTTTTGCTAATTGCCCGCCTTTGGCTATTTGGACTAGACTAATCACGCATTCTCTCTCTCTCTCTCTCTCTCTCTCTCTCCACAGCTTCAGAAGTTAATTCCATTTCCCTCTAAAGAAGAATCGGCCTCGTCGACCCCGAACCCACCCAGTGACAATTTTAAATTGTTGACAGAACCAGAGTCTACCCCCTTCCCCCACCCACCTCCCCTTGATTTACTCTACCAGCCCCCTCTGTAATTTTAAAATAAACCTTAATTAAACCTCCTCTGAGCCTTCTCTGCTCCACTCTAAAAACGCTCGCCGTATTCCAAGACTCCTAATTATTATGATAGCTCCCCAGCCCTCAAATTATTCTGGTGAAGTCCATTCAGCTCTGTAATTGAGTGTCCCACCAGCAGACTGCCTTATCAACTCTCCGCACAGTTAACTCTCTCCCCTTTTCTGTGCAAGACAGGAAGAGCATTCAGAAGCTGTGGGATGAGGCGGGGAGGAATCATTAATGCAAAACGCACCACGGTTCGACTAAGACGATAAGGTTTAGTTCACTAAGTTCTCCCAGCCTTGCATTATCACCCCACTCATTTTTTTTCTCTGCTTTGAACTCCTGCCATAGCCTTCAGGCACTTATCTAATCCTGACTAAACCACACACATCAGAAGATCTGAGTTTCAATCAATCACCAGTTAACCAAACCTCTGCAGCCGTTATTCTAAACTCGCACTGAATCCCCTCACCCTTGGCTCCCATTCCGGTAACGTCTCGATTTTTAAAAATTCTCACCTTGGTTCGCAACTCTCCCGCTTTGCATCGCCCCTCCCTATCCCTGTAACCTAGCTCCTCCAAGCCCTGCGCCCCTCCAAGATCTCTGTGCTCCCCCAATTCCAGCCTCGTGGGCGTCTCCCTGATTTTCATTGATCTAGCTGTGGCCGTACCTTCGGCTATCTAAGACCCTAAGCTCTGGAACCCCTCCCTGAATCCCGCATCCTCTCTCTTCCTTTAAGACGCTCCTTTAAAACCTTCTTATGTCAAATTTTGTTTGATAACACTCCTGTGAAACTCCTTGGGGGTCGTCTTATGTTAAAAGGTGCTATATAAGTGCAAGTACTGCCTGTGCTCTCAGTCGGGCAGTGGCTGGGGGGAGGGGGAGTTTGGGGAGGGGGATTTGGGGTGGGGGTGGGGTTGGGGGGGGCGGTGGGGCTACGACTTAGTCGCAGCTGGGCCAGGCTAGGAAAGTCAAAAAGAAGAATCGGGCTGTCCAGGACATGTACGTGCGCGAGACCCAGAAACGGGGGCGCCACGGTGATTGCTACTGCAGTGGAATAGCCCGCTCCCCAGGCTTGCGCGTGAAGGATGGCCTCTTTTGAGGAAATAGCCAGGACATTGGAGGGAAGAAAGTTAGATAAAAATCAAACCTACTGCGCCCGCAGACCTTGGATGAGTGTGACGATGGGTTGAGGGGCTGATTGAGTGAGTTTGACAGACAAATTGCACCTCACCTATCTGAATTAAAATGGAAGCCACACAACATGGGCCAGTCAGACTATCTGTACAAAGAAAACAGCTAGATCACCTCAAAGGAAACATTGCATGTGAACGGACAATCACCGACACTGATAACCCTTGTTTTGATTTCGAATTGTCCGTCCCTCCCTATCCCAGTCAGCGTAAGATTTTAATTTCAGTTGGGCTGCGGGTTCCAGTCACCTGTTGGTCTCCTTCATCCTACCCGAGCCCTCAACTTTCATGCCAGACGCCAGCATTAACCACAGAGAGGTGAGCGAACCATCGCACTTGTGGACTACCTGTCAGGCAATGGGAATCCTATGGGATCTTTCCATCCCTAGCCAGTCAGCACTGAGGCCAGGTGAAGCACTGCCAACAAGAGCCCAGCTCTAACCGGGCACTATAAGGGTTAAGTAAAGAGCGTAGTTTGAACAGACTGGGCTTGTATTCCCCTGAATACAGAAGATTAAGGGGTGATCTAATTGAGGTGCAAAGATGATTAAAGGGTTCAATAGGGTAGATAGAGAGAAACTATTTTCTCTGTTTGGGGGAGCCCCGGAACAAGGGGAGCAGAACCTTAAAATTCACGGGTAAAGTCAGGAAGTGCAACTTCACACCAAGGGGAGCGGGAATCTGGAACTCTCCCCCACCCCCCGCCCCCCCAAAAAAAACCACTGAGACAGGGGGTCAATAGACCAGTTCTAAAATGAGACTGATACCTTTTTGCTAGGTTAGGACAGTAAGGACTACGGAACCAGATGGGGGTTAAGGTATAGATCAGGCATGATCTAGTTGAGTGGTGGAACTAACTCCAGGGGCTGAATGGCCTCCAGCCTGTTCCTACGGTCAGTGATCTCAACACAAACCAGAGACTGACATTGGAGCTGTGCTGGTTGTAGCTACCGGTTGAGACCGACGCTGTTGAGCCACTTAACGAGGGTGGGGGGGTCTGGCAGGACACATCAACACCCAATTCACTGACGGACGCTATTCCTTGCATAACATTCACCAGGCTACGCAAATCACAGGAGGAGAGGTCGCGGAAACGTTTGAGCTTACCTGGGACATCTGTGGCCGCAGATTGATCTCCTTGAGGTTAATAGAGTGCGGTCGAAGGTTGTTGAGGAGCTGACAGAGGAGAACGCCATCTCGCAGAGCCCAGACCAAGTCACAGACCTGAGCGTTAGCCCAGGTCACCCTGTGGTTTGGGGGCAACACTTTACAGTCAATCAGCCAGTTGGCACATTGCCTCCAGTGCTCCATCTCCCAGCAATCCACCACAAAGTGCGCTGAGTTTGAGGAAAAGAGAACAGGGCAAAATTAAATTGGAACGCAAAACCCCAGCCTGACACCTGTTCACTGCATTTCCCGTCTTGACTGTTTCCTCCAGAGAGAGCCGCTTGTTTCTAAACCACTGGCTCCTTCCTCTTTCAAGCTTTGAATAAGACTCTCTGACGGAGCTGCAAGGCACCCTGGGAATCGTAGTCCTGAGGCACAAGCGAGACTTCAAGTCCCAGAGGAGTTTGCGGCAAGCCAGAATGATTCATTTCAAACAGCTCACGACTTCACTCGCGGAGAGTCCGTCCCTGTTTTGTTTTGACACTTTTCGCTGATTCTGTTTTCCCCCGGGGCAGGGCGGGGGGGTGCCTTCCCCTTTATCTCTTCCTCCCGCACCACGGTGACAGCGTCACCGTCAGGCCCACCAACTCTCCAGGATCGCACCCCCCCCCCCACCCCCCACCCCCCACCCCCTCCCCACCCCACTCCCCTCCCCGGCGTCTCCACGGATGAAGATTTAATCTCCGGGGTTACTGATTGTCAGCAACGCTCGACGGGGAGGGGGGGGGAAATAAATCACAGGGAACGTTAAAACCAAAATGTCTATTTTTCTCCGTCGAGAAGAGGGGAGGAGGTTTGATCGAAATGTTCAAAACCACGAGGGATCTGGGAATAGGGGTGCGGATAGAAACTCTTCCCATTGGTGGAACCAGAGGACACCGGTTTAAGGTGGTTGGCAAAAGAACCAACACGAGGAATGTTTCTTTTTTAAAAAATTCATTCGCGGGGATGTGGGTCTTCGCTTGGCTAGACCGGGCCCAGCATTTGTTGCCCATCCCTAGTTACCCTCGAGAAGGTGGTGGTGAGCTGCCCCCTTGAACCGCTGCAGCCCCTCTGTGGGGCTGTCGATCTTCTTGAGGCCACTTGCACAGACCAACGTGTGTCCCCACCCCTCACACACACACACACACCCTGGGATACCCTCCTTCCCCAGTCCAGCCCTCCGCCTGCAGCCTCCTTCCTTTAGCCTCAGGCCAACTTCTCCCTCTTCCCCAAACAAGCCCTACTAGACCTGCGGCCATTGAGGAGCCAACCTAATGGCCGGTCCGGTAGGTAGAGACCTGCCCGTGAGCGCCCCCCTAACAGTGATGGTGGTGCCGCCTGCGAAGCCTGGCGCTGATGGCTGCGAGTGCTGCCCGAAGCGAGGTGGGCAAACAGACCTTGAAGTCACAACTTATGTGCCGTTGTGAAACACGTTGGCGTGATTCCCGGCACCGTGTGCCTGGATGCTCCAGCATCGGGGTGGGGGGTCGGGGGGGCCGGGAGAGGAATGATTCCGGTGAGCAGGGCTGATCATGAGATGCTGAAATATTAAAGTTAGGCTCCCGAGGGGTGGCAGTGGGAAACTCTGCCCGCCATTTACAGGTGGAGCGGACAATCGCAAACAGCTGGCGTAAAACTGATTTTTGGCCTTCTCGCCATATTGCCCACTCACGCCCGCAGTGTCCGGTCCCCGATGCCCAGGGGACCGGACAATTCAGCCATAACCTCCCTATTACCCGACTCTATAAATGTCAATGATCGGAGTCTCTCTCCCTGAATCGTGTACAATGCAGCCCCCTTGTGGTGGACCGAGGCACATAAACAACACAACGTAAACATGACTAACCATTCATTGCACGTCACAACTTCAACTGCTCTTAGAGACACAGTGGGCGGAATCACCTGTGCCTCGCTGGTGTCGGGCGTGCCCGCTGGCGTGTAGCAGACAGTATCAGCGAGAAGGCCAACAATCAGTTTCGCAACGTTGTGAAACCAGTTTGCGAGATCGCCCGCTCCACCCGCCGATGGTGGCCCACGTTTCCCAGCGTCGGACACCAGGAACTGCAACGTAATACGTCAGCATAAGCCCAGCCCACCGGAATGGGCCTTGCCCCCAAACCCGCCCCCACCCCGCCCCCACCCCGCCCCCCCCAAACCCGCCCCCGCCCCCACCCCCGCTCCCACCCCCACCCCCGCCACCACCCCCGCCCCCACAGCTCCTTGCAATGCCATCACCCAGGTTTGGACTAGTCTCCCCCCATGGTCCAAGCTAACAGTGCAGCCTTGCAGTGTGGGTTAGGAGGATCCCTGTCTCTGAGCTGAGAGCACAGCGGGCAGTCCAATGGGCAAAGCTGCCGCCAATCGGTTGGGTGGAGTGGGGCGGAGGTGGGTGGGGTTTCGGGCAGCCAATGAGCTCACTATTCTCTGGCCATCCAAGTGGAGGCCGGCACTCTCCAGATTGCATTAAGGGGCCTTCAGAGTTAACCGAGAGAGGTTCTTAGAACACCCATCTTAACCCGCGTGTCTCTCTCTTTCATCCCGCAGGAGGGGTACATGAGGATCCTGGAGCTTGGTGATCTAGCTGTATGCCCCATGGTGCACAGAGAGCAGAGACGATGGAGAGGAGAGCGACGGGGGCGCCCGGCTGCACAGAACAAGGAGCAGCACCCTCAGGAAGAGGGGCATCTGGATTCCCGCACTCCGCTGCTGAAGAGCCACAGTGAGTTGTTCCTGGCCGGCACCTCGCTAGACCCGGGGGCTATAGACACTGCCTTTCATTCCTGCAGGTGACCAAGAATCAGTGTCGCCAGATGATAACTATGCCCGGCCTGTGTGGGTGGTGAGCGGTAACATGGACAGGATGAGGACAATGACGGTGAGTGTGAGAGAGAGTGAATGGTGATGTCCCTTGAACTGGCAGTGAGTGAGATCCCTGTGGGTGTGTGTGATGGGTTTGTGAGTGTGTGAATTGAGAGCGATGAGAAGAGTGACTTACCCTGGCGGGTTGGAGGAGATCATTCACCCTCTTTTGGCACTGGGTGGCTGTCCTCTTTTGCAGGGCACTGACACTGACCATCGCCTCCCCAGAGCTGGATTAGTGAGGTTGGTGCCCCTCTGCGGACAGTATGGGGGGTGGAGGACATTACAGTGAGCCTCCACTGTGTCCAAAAGGTGCTGAAAGGACACACCGTTGAACCTGGGTGCTACAGTCTTTTAGTCTTTCGGAGCCATGTCTCCTGTGCAGTAGTGGTGGGCTGGAAGTGCTGAGAGGTGTGAGCGCGCGGCTGCACTTTAAACATGGTGCCTGGTGTGATGAAGCGGCGAGGTGATGGCGTTGGTCAGCCAATGAGAGCCCGCCCACCATGGAAACGGCATGTTTCCTGGGAAATGCCGCTTTACATACCCGCTACTGCACTTAGTGCAAATCTGGGACGATTCCGCCCCAGGGTAACTTAGTTATTTGTTGTCTTTGATTATTGTTTTATAAAAAGTAATTTTCGAGTAAACTTAGTAGGAAAATCTAGGCTGACGCTTCCAGTGCAGCACTGAGCCGGTGCAGCACTGTCGGAGGTGCTGCGTTTCAGATGTATCATTAAATCGAGGCCCCACCCGACCTCTCAAGTGGAAACAAGAGATCCCAGGGCACATTTCATAGAAGCACAGGGAGTTCCTCCCAGTCCCCTGCTCGATATTTATACTTCAATCACCATCACAAGAAACACATTGCCTGGCCATCGTTGCATTGCTGTTTGTGGGAGCTTGCTGTGTGTAAAATGGCTACCGCCACCTAAACCCTATGGGCCGCAAAGCGACTTAGGGACGTCCAGAGACTGTGAAAAGCGCTATATAGATGCAAGTCTTTTCTTTTTTGGATTAGCCCCCATGTTTCTCCAACCTTGCTGGTCCCATCCCTGTCCAGACCAACTGGAATCACTCAGCAACTGGCAACTGGTCCGGCTGGACCAGTTGAACTGGTTTTTAAAAAAAATTTACCCTCAATCAAAAAAAAAACCAGATTATCTGCGGGTCGTCACAGTGCACGTTGTCATGTGGGCAGGAGAGAGCACTCCTGATTGGCTGCTTCACAGTGTCCTCAAAAAAATAACAACAACTTGCATTTACATAGCATCCAGTAAAACACGAAGGCATTTCATTGTATCATTTATCAAACAGAGTCCCCGTAAGGAGATATTGGGAAAAGCTTGGTCAACAGGTAGGTTTTAAGGAGAGAGAGAGAGACGGAGAGGTTTAGAGACGGAATTCCAGGGCTTAGGACCGAGGCAGCTGAAGGGCACCCAGTCACGCAGCAGAGGAAATCGGGGATACGGAAATGGCCAGAATTGGAGGAGGGCAGAGAGCTTGGAGGGGACTGGAGGAGTTACAGGGAGGGAGGGAGGTCATGCAACCTGTGAGAGTTGCGATAGAATGTGGCTATTCTCAAAGTGTGCAGCTGCTGCTTCTAACTTCACTACATTTAGCCCGTGGAGATGGTAGCTTATTTGGGCGCAGTTAAACTTTGCCCTGGGTTTTATTGGAATTTCTGGTGGATGAGGAGTTTCTCAACATTGTTGAAGCAAACGGGACACTCTTAGGTGTTGCCCCAATTCTGATTTGACAAACTTGTTTGCCCACCTTGCTTCGGGCAGCACTCGCAGTCATCAGCGCCAGGCTTCACAGGCAGCGCCACATCACTTTTAGAGGGCGCTCATGGGCAGGTCTCTACCGGACCAGCCATTAGGTGGGGAGGGGGTTGGCTTCTCAATGGCCGCAGGGCTAGGCCTTGTTTGGGGAAGGGGGAGAAGTGGCCTCAGGCAAGGGAAGAGGCTGCAGGGTGAGGGCTGTACTGGGGAAGGAGGGTATCCCAGGGTGTGGGTGGGGGGCACATGTTGACCTGTGCAAGTGGCCTCAAAATAGTGAGGGCTGAGGAGGCAGCCTCCAGAGGAGATGAGGCCAGATGGAGATGTGAGGGTGTGTGTGAGAATGGGGCGGTGATGTCCCTTGAGCTGGCAGTGAGTGAGATGCCAGTGAATGTGTGATGGGTTTGTGAGTGGGTGAGTTTAGAGTGAGGAGATGGTTGCCTTACCCTGGCTGCATGGATGAGATCATTCATCCTCTATCTGCACTGGATGGCCAACCTCTTCTGTGCAGCATTGGCACTGACACCACTGCCACCACCTACCAGGCCGGAGTGTTAATGTAGCTGCCCCTCCTGAAGCCAGAGCGGGGGTAGAGGACATCACAGAGGCCTCCATGTTATCCAACAGGTGCTCGAGGGCTGCAGTCTTCTTGCCTTTCGGGGTCATGTCTTCTTTGCTGCAGCCCTGGGCTGGAAGCACTGAGCGCGGCTGTACTTTAAACATGGTGCCTGGCGTGATGAGTTGACTGAGAGGCAGGCGAGTTGGAGCCAGCCCACCATGGAAACAGAGCGTTTCCCGGGAATGAATAAATAACGTGGCGGGTTTGGGGCGATACGGTGTGAAACGCCGTTTTACCCGCCTGTTACCGCACTTGCTGCAAATCTGGGCCGATTCCGCCCCTTTCTTTCCTTCAAATCGTTGTTCGAAGGCCTTTCCCATTAACGTGGGCGGGAGCCAACATCTCAGCCAAAACGTGGCGTCTCGACAAGCGCAGCAGCGCCTCAGCAATGGGAGCAGCGCCCGTGGCCTTCTGACCCAGGCCCGAGCGTTGCCACAGAGTCACAGCCGGCACAGTCCGACATGCCTAGGGCCGCAGGTGCAGAAATGCAGCCTTGCCCCTGCAGGAGTCTGAGACTGGAAACTGCCTAGAGAAAGTAATTACTGTCACAGGACAAGGTGCATCGGAAATAGGCCTTTTACCCCATCTACCCCCTCGCTCAAAGTTGCCGAATGATTGACCTGACGAACGGTTCTGGAGGGCAGCCCACAGACAACGTCATAAATTCTGGGGTAAAAGCGAGAATTCTGCACGGTCGCATCGTTCGCTGATTTTAAGGTACAGCAGCAACTCAACACACAGGGATGAAGAGGCTGGATTTTTTTTTGTTTTAATTCTTTCGTGTGATGCGGGCGTCACAGGCAAACGTTGCACATCAATCGCCCTTGAACCCCGTGTCTTGCCAGGCTGACCACATTGCTGTGGGTCTGGAGTCACACGTAGGCCCAGACCAGGTAAGGACGGCAGATTTCCTTCCCTAAAGGGACATTAGTGAACCAGGTGGGTTTTTACAATGATCAACTATCACCAAAGACTAACTTTTTTTTTAAATTCCAGGTTTTTATTAATTGGCTTTAAATTCCCACCGGCTGCCTTGGTGGGTGGGATTTGAACCCCATGTCCCCCAGAGCATTAGCCCGAGCCCCGGGATGACTAGTCCGGCGACATTACCACAAAAGACACCATCTCGCCCACCAGCCTTATCACTTCTTTAAAATTCATTCGTTGGATGTGGGCGTCGCTGGCTTGGCCAGCACTTATTCCCCACCCCTCATACCATGAATGAAAAGAATTCTGCACTGTCGTGTCTGGTTCATTGATTTAAAGCAGAACAGTGACTCAGCACTTCAGCAACGTTGTGAATCACCTGTGCGTGGATTGAAAGGGCTGGAATTCTGCACTGTCATGTCTAGTTCATTCACTGGTAACCCAGTCAGCACCCATTTCCGACTGACATGTGCCTGCTTGATATAGATCTCCGGATGTTGATATACCAACAATGTTGGGACTCTATTGTATTCTTCATTCTGATGGTCCAATATTGAGTCCCACCCACTACATTCGCGTGTTCAGTGTCGTGATCACTGCTTAAACACTCGATTTATTCGTCTCCTCCTTTTTATTTATGCTCGCTTGGGTGTGTCTCAGTGATGTTAGTGGTTGGGAGCTCCCCTGTTTATAAGCGATTGAGTGCAGCCAAGCAATACTGTGGCTGTGTTAAGGTTTGAAGAACTCGCTAAGTAATAGTCGTCCAGCCAGGGGTCAGCGTTCTCCGTTCGTTGTTACGTTCGATACCCAGCAAAAGGGCAACCTGGGGAGCAATATGAGCGAATTGAAGTCCTGGGTATTTGATCTTCGTGGGGTGAAAACAGTCAGCGTGTACACTGGGAATGTGGTGAAGTGGTACGGCTCAACGAGGAAATGTCCAGCGACGACAGATCAAGAGGTAACGGGTCATCTCACCGCAAGGCAGCATGTCGGACCTAGAGGGATGAGATTAAATGGGCTGAAGGGGCCTTCTTGTTGTGAAAGTGTCCTTTTAAAATGGAGAGAGGAGCACGGAAGGGAGACACGTGGTCCAACCAGTCCACGCTGGCCCCGTCCAAGCCTCTTCCCATCTCCTTATCTCACCCTACCATCATATCCTTCTATTCCTCTCTTCCTCGTATACTAGCTTCCCCTTAAATGCGTCCGTGCTATTGACCTCAACCACCCCAGGTTGTGGTTACGTGGCGTAGTGAATATATCGCTGGACGGGCATGTAGCCTCGGAGCAGGATTAAACTTTAGTTTGTTTTGCTAACCAGCGGTGGGGGAATAACACCCCGAGTGGTGAGATTCGTTCTTTATTTATGTGGTGAGGGGGACGGCCGTAAACACTTGCTTGAACGTTGACTCTCCACGAAGGAGAGAGATACACAAGTCATGGCGTTTCGATAGGAAAGAAGGCCAGAAAGCTGAGATAATTGCGGTTAATTATCATGAGTTTAGGCATTTGCAATGGGAGAGTGTTGATTGAATAAGGAGAGCAAGCAGAGCGAGGATTGAGAGTCCGAGATTACCTTAGAGCATGAATCACAGAATCATTAGAGTGCAGACGGAGGCTGTTCAGCCCATCTAATCTGTACTGGCTGGCTGCAAGAGAAGAGTGATTGATATCAGTGACCAATGATCAGATATTTGCTTTAGTATTTTATCTCTAAGATAATCTATCAAGGAGAAGTTCTTTCACTTTAGACTTGAACAAAGGTTTTGTCGAGCAGGTTCATCTGTCCAGGGCTATTGAGTTCCCCTACCTGGCTCACTGTGCTAAAGCAGGTTTTGCAGTGTCTAGATGTTCATTACAGGAACTTCTGATAGCGCAGTTTTAGTTATGGTTTAGTTTTGACATTGTTTCTGTTCAGGATACTTGTACGGTACAATGATCACTATGTTGTAAAGGTTTTCAATACTTAATAAAAAGCACAAAATATTGCTGCAACTGTGCATTGGCGTCGGGAAACTCTCCTGATGTCAGCGCACGTAATTTTACACTCGGGTTGGGTGCGCACCCGCCCCCCGAGCTAAACATTTTACCCGGTATTTGAGATCCGGTCTCGCCAACGCCCTGTATAACTGAAGCATAACATCCTTACTTTTATGTTCAATCCCTCTGGTAATAAAGGATAGCATTCCATTAGACTTCTTAATTACATGCTGCACCTGCATACTAACTTTTTGTGACTCAGGCACAAGAACACCCAGATCCCTCTGCAGCTCGGAATTCTGCAGCCGTTCTCCATTTAAGTAATACTCTGCGTTTTTATTCCTCCTGCCAAAGTGAACAACTTCACATTTTTGCACATTATACTCCATTTGCCAGATTTTTGCCCACTGACTCAACTTATCTATATCTGTCTGCAAACTCCTTATGTCTTCTTCACAACATACTTTCCTACCTATCTTTATGTCGTCTGCAAATTTAGCTACCATGCCTTCACTCCCCTCATCTAAGTCATTGATATAAATTGTAAGAAACTGAGGCCCCAGCACAGACCCCTGTGGGACTCCACTCGTCACATCCTGCCAATCAGACAAAGACCCATTTATGCATACTCTCTGTTTTCTGTTAGCCAGCCAATCTTCTATCTAGGCTGATATCTTACCCCCTACACTATGAGCTTTTATTTCCCACATAGCCTTTGATGTGGCACCTTATCAGATGCTTTCTGGAAATCCAAGTACATTGTGTCAACAGGCTCCCCTCTATTCACTGCACATGTTACTCCTTCAAAGAACTCTAATAAATCAGTTAAACATGATTCCCCTTTCATAAAACCATGCTGACTCTTCCTGATTGCCTTGAGCTATTCTAAGTGCCCAGCTATAACCTCCTGAATGATCGACTCTTAACACCTTCCCCACGACAGACGTCAAGCTAACTGGCCTGTAGTTTCCTGTTTTCTGCCTCCCTCCCTTCTTGAATAGAGGGGTTATATTTGCTACTTTCCAATCTGATGGAACCTTTCCAGAATCTAGGGAATTTTGAAAAATTAATGCCAACGCATCCATTACCTCATTAGCCACCTCTTTTGAAACCCTAGGATGAAGTCCATCGGGACCTGGAGACTTGTCAGCCCGCAGATCCATCAATTTGCTCAGTACTGCTTCCCCAGTGATTAATTTCACCAATTTCCTCTCTCCTCTCCACCTCCCGGTTTCTGGCTATTACTGGAATTTTTTTTGTATCCTCTACAGAGAAAACTGAAGCATAATATTTATTAATTTCATCCACCACTTTCTTATTATCTACTATTAGCCCCCCATTCTCACTCTCTAGAGAACCAACACTCACTTTACTTACTCTTTTCCTGTTTAAATACCTGTAGAAACTCTTACTATCCATTTTTACATTTCTAGCTAGCTTTCTCTCATACCCTAATTTCTTTCTCCTGATCAGCCTTTTAGTCATTCTCTGCTGTTCTTTATATTCTGACCAATCATCTGGCCTGCCACTCATCGTTGCACATTTATATTATTTTTCTTTAAGTTTGATGCTTTCCCCAACTTTTTTAGTTAACCACGGATGGTGGGTCCTTCCTTTAGAATTTTTCTTTATAGTAGGAATGTACTTATTCTGAGGGTTCTGATATTCCCCCTTAAATATCCACCACTGCTTCTCTATTGATCTATCCCCGAGACTAGTAGCCCAGTCCGCTTCAGCTAGCTCAGCTTTCATGTCCACATAATTGCCCTTATTTAAGTTTAAAATACTAGTCTTAGACCCACTCTTCTCTCTTTCAAACTGGATGTAAAATTCAATCATGTTGTGGTCGCTGCTACCTAGGGCTGCCTTTACCCTGAGGTCATCAATTAATCCAGTCACATTACACAATACCAAATCTACTATAACCTGCTCTGTGCTTAGTTCCATAACGTGCTGCTCTTAGAATGCTTTTGAGATTGTTTTTTTATGAACTTCTCATCTAGGCTACAACTGTCAGTCTGATTTTTCTAGTTTATATGTAGATTAAAGTCACCCATGATTATTGCTGCCCATTTATCACAAGCACCCAATATTTCTTCTTGTATTACTTTGTCCTACATTGTGGTTACTGTTAGGGGGCCTGTTAGGGAGACCACTCCCACTAGTGACTTCTTTCCCCTACTGTTCCTCATCTCCACCCAAAATTGATTCTACATCCTGATCTCCTGAACCAAGGTCATCTCTAGCTATTGCACAAGTGCCATCTTTGATTAGCAGTGCTACCCCTCCACCTTTACCTAGCTTCCTATTCTTCTTGAATGTCAAATACCTCTCAATATTCAGGACCCAACCCTTGTATTTTTCAGCCAGGTCTCTGTAATGGCTTTCAGATCATATTTATTTACTTCAATATACACTATCAATTTGTTTACTCTGTTATGAGTGCTATGTGCATTCAGATACAGAGCCTTTAGCTTAGTCTTTTTGTTATCTCTGTGACTTCTAGTCTTGATTCTTTGTGAATTCTTAGGTTTTTCTCTCTGTCCTTTCCTGCCATTCTCCTCATTTCTCATATTACTATTTTCCTCTCTTACATTGTCTCTAATTTTTGACATAGTGCATCTTTCCACATTTGATCCCTTGCCCCCATTATTTATTTTATTAACTCATTATTAAAACCCTCTCCACTTCCCTGGCTATGTGGTTTGCAAGAACACTGGCCCTGGCCTGGTTCAGGTGTAGACCATCCCAATAGTACAGCCCCCACTTTCCTCAGTTCTGGTGCCAGTGCCCCACAAACCAGAACCCACTTCTCACACACCAGTCGTTGAGCCACATATTCACCTCTCCAACTTTATGTACCCTATGCTAATTTGCACATGGCACAGGCAATAACCCAGGGATTTTAACCTTCGAGGTTCTGCTTTTCAATTTAGTGCTTAGCTTCTCATATTCTCTATGTAGAACATCTTTCCTAGTCCTGCCTATGTCATTTGTACCTACATGGACCACGACAACTGGATCCTCCCCCTCCCACTGCAAGTTCCTCTCCAGCCCTGAGCAGATGTCCCGAACCCTGGCACCGGGCAGGCAACACAGCCGCCTGGACTCTCGCTCTTTGCTGCAGAGAATAGTGTCACCCCCCCCTCACTATACTGTTCCCTACTACCACCACATTCCATTTTGCTCCCCCAACTTGAATGGCTTCCTGTACCACGGTGCCATGGTCAGTTTCTCATCCGCCCTGCAGCCCCTGATCTCTTCTAAACAAGCTGAGAGAACCTCAAACCAATGGACAATTGCAGAGACTCACACACCTGCATCCTGGGTCCCCTTACCTGCCTCACTCGCAGTCTCACCCTCCACTATGCATGACCACTGACCAAATCAGAAGACCCATCCTAAGCGGTGTGACTGCCTCCTGGTATAAAGCATCCAGGTAACTTTCCCACCTCCCCATCGATGATGCGTCGCAGTGTCTGCAGCTCAGCCTCCAGCTCAATGACTCTGAAGTTCCTCAAGCCGCAAACGCCTACTGCAGACGTGTTTTGCCCTGGATCGCAATGTTACCCAGAAGCTCCCACATGCTGCAGCCTCAACACATCACCTGTCCTGCCATCCTTAATGTGTTTTAAATAATTACTCAATTATATTAATCACTTATATATGTTGCTTTTTTATGTTTTAATAACTTTATCACCAATTTGTGTACTATTTTAAACCTTGGGGATAGACTAGAACTTAGCCGATACTCACCAAACAGCTGGATCCTTCCCCTGTAGTAGAGCAAGAACCAATTCCTACAGGGTGAGAAAGATAGAAAGAAGAAACAAACCACCCTCTCCCCCAACTCCCCTCTCACTAAACTCCAAGTCTTCACTCAGTTACCCCAGCTGCACTCCATTATAAATATATTGTACATTTGTAAATACTGTATATTTTATCCTTTAAAAATACGAATTGCTCTTTTGTGGCATTACGTGTGGAGAGTGAAGACTAAATGCAGTATTCTCTCCAAATTGGTTTGAGAGTGAGTGCATAATTGGAACCAGGCAAGGAAGAGGGCAGAACGAGGGATGAGGATTGGGTTGGGTGGTGGAGGGGCGGGACGGGCTGGTGTATGGGTGGAAAAGGCTCAGAAACTACTTTAGCAAGGCATGGTGACTCAGATATTACATCTGAGGTGCGGTGAGGGTTTGATGTGGTGTTAAGTAATAGGGGACTGTGCTTCCCTATTCCTTGTCACCATTGGTGGTGGAAGAGGATTCAGGATCGAAAATATTAGTTCCTGGCTTAGGTTCCTCCTCTGCCCCCCACCCCCACTTGATTTTTAATGGATTGATATTTGTTGAGGGTGGGAGGATTTAGTAACACTGTCACCTCATTGACTGTTTGAGAGGGAGAGGTAGCTGAAAGGTTTTTCAAAAAGATTTGTGGGTTGTGCTGTAACATTGCAGGTTCAAGGTGCATTGGGCCTATTGGGGGCTATTGGTTATTGGGGAGATGGTGGCGTAGTGGTAATGTCACTGGAAAAGTATTCTAGAGACCCCGGCTAATGCTGTGGGGACAAGGTGGAATTTAACTTTGGTAATAACATCTGAAATTGAAAGCTAATTTCAGTAATGATGACCATGAAACTATCATCGATTGTCATAAAAACCCCACCTGGTTCACTGATGCCCCTTAGGGAAGGAAATCTGCCGTCCTTACCTGGTCTGGGCCTACATGTGACTCCAGACCCCCAGCAATGTGTTTGACTCTTAAATGCCCCCTGAAATGGCCAAGCAAATCACTCAGTTCAGGGGCAATTAAGGATGGGCAACAAATGCTGCCCTTAACAGTGATGCCCACATCCCATGAAAGAATAAAAAATAAATTAAAAATGACTGGATGAGCAGTCCTAGACTAACCAGCCAGAAACGCAAGCTCGAACCCCACCATGTGTCAGTTTGAGAATTTGAAGTCAGTTTGAAATATAATTAGAAATAAAAAATGGATCTTTCTGCAAAAGTGAGTGTGAAGTTGCTGGATTATCTTGGAAAAGCCAATTTGCTCACTAACTTATTTAAAAAAGGAAACCTGCCATCATTAACCCAGTCTGGCCTATATATGACTCCAGACTAATGGGGTTGGATCATAAGTGGCTTCTGCAGGAATTCACCAAGGCTCCTTAGACAGCACCTTCCAAACCCACAACCCCTACAGCCTAGAAGGACAAGGGCAGCAGATACATGGGAACACCACCAGCTGGAAGTTCCCCTCCAAGTCACTCACCATCCTGACTTGGAAATATATCGCCGTTCCTTCACTGTCACCGGGTCAAAACCCTGGTACTCCCTCCCTAACAGCACTGTGGGTGTACCTACACCACATGGACTGCAGCGGTTCAAGAAGGCAGCTCATCACCACCTTCTCAAGGGCAATTCGGGATGGGCAATAAATGCTGGGCCCAGCCAGCGACGCCCACATCCCAAGAATGAATTTTAAAAAGTGGCCTTGCAAGCCACTCAGTTGTATAAGGTGGACAATAAATGCTAGCCTTGCCATTGACACCCACATCCTGGGAAAGAATAAACGAGAAATTAGGGCAGATTGTTGAATTGGGACTGGGAATGACAGTCAGGCCCTTGAACCAGCAAGGAGATGTGGCCTTCTCCCCTTAGCCACGTGTTTGAGCTTGTCGTTCCACAGATATTGGGTGGTTACGTGGGTGAGTGCTGACAGGCAGTGTATCCTGACACGCCTGATAGAAAAGCTGCCTGTCAGCTCTTTGACAGACAAAGTGGGACCAAAAATAGAGCAAAGTAGCAGCTGCTTTAATTTGCTGCATCTGTTGGAGCCGCAGGCTCAAGAGGGTGGAACTGGAGGTCTCCCCAAGATTCAAAGTGGCAAGAAAGGGGCAGTTGTGAGGACCAGATGGTTGGAGTCAGCTGCAGTGATAACTGATATCTAAAACATTTGTTCAGAGTTAGGGTGACATTCCATGATACCCCAATTCTCTGACCCACAATCACTTTGAGCAAGGTTCCCCACTTAGGATGGGAACTGGTAACTTTTCCCCATTGTATGTCTGTGTGCTCGTGTGTGCCTGCGCGTGTGCCTGCGCGTGTGTCTGTGTGTGTGCCTGTGTGTGTGCCTGCGTGTGTGCCTGTGTGTGCCTGTGCGTGTGCCTGCGTGTGTGCCTGTGTGTGTACCTGCGTGTGTGCCTGTGTGTGCCTGCGCGTGTGCCTGCGTGTGTGCCTGTGTGTGTCTGCGTGTGTGTGTACCTGCGCGTGTGCCTGCGCGTGTGCCTGCGTGTGTGCCTGTGTGTGTCTGCGTGCGTGTGTGCCTGCGTGTGTGCTCGTGTGTACCTGCGCGTGTGCCTGCGCGAGTGCCTGCGTGTGTGCTCGTGTGTGCCTGCGCGTGTGCCTGCGCGTATGCCTGCGCATGTGCCTGCGCGTGTGCCTGCGTGTGTGCCTGCGCGAGTGCCTGCGTGTGTGCTCGTGTGTGCCTGCGCGTGTGCCTGCGTGTATGCCTGCGCATGTGCCTGCGTGTGTGCCTGCGCGTGTGCCTGCATGTGTGTCTGCGTGTAGCATATTGTAAATGTTGATGTATAGCATCCATGTGAATGTAATACCATCGGTATAAGTTAAAACAGTAAAATACAATGATTACCAATAGTTCTATTGAATGATCGCTTGACCTCCTGTGGTTGGAAATAAAACCTGCAGAATGGTCCAGATGTCACCATGGACCTGTAGCCCACAGCCATCTCACCTGCCTTGTTGTTATCCATCACAGCTCTGGGATTCCCTCCCTAAACCTCTTCACCTCTCTCTCCCACTTTAAGGTGCTCCTTAAAATCCAAATCTTTGACCAAGCTTTTGATCACCTGCCCTAACATCTCCTTATGCAGCTCCATGTCCAGTTGCGAATGATATTGCTCCTAGGATATTATAAGTGCTATATAAATGCAAGTTGGTGTTGTTGTTACTCAGCTGACCTATCTTCCCAACAGGTAGAGGGACTGTTACTACAGTGCAATAGGGGCCCGTTGAAATTAAATCAACCCGCTTTATTTTAAGGTTCTGGATTGCCTCAAGGCCGCTTTGGTCGAATGGAGTTCAAAGTTCATCGCTGATCATCCTGAAGCGAAGGTAAGCCTTCATCCTAGGTTGCTGCATGACTCAAAATCAACTCAGCACCTCTTCTTTGGCCTTAGCTTGCTGCCATGGTCCAATGAAGCTCAACACAAGCTGGGGGAACAACATCTCATCTTTCAACTTGGCCATTTGGATTCGATGTTGAGTTCAACAGCGTTAGATCAAAATGTCTGCCCCAATTTTGTTGTTTATTCTTTTGCTGGGTTCATTTCTCCTTTTTTAAGTGTTTCACGGGTCGTGGGCATCATTGGCAAGGCCAGCCTTTGTGGCCCATCACTAAATGCCCTTGGTCCTTAATTTCCTTTCAGTTGAATTCGCAGGACAGCTGCTGAGAAGCCTGCCATTCACACCTCATCTAGGCTTGTACACTTCCTTGTCCTGGTATCCGCTTCTTTGGCTCGGCACCATTTTGCCATTTAACCTCTCCTGCTTTCCATCCTATTAACAGACCTTCTCTCTGTCCCTCCTTCCCACCCTTCCCCCCAGCCCCTTTCACTCCATCACAACCCTCGCTAACTCTTCCCAGCTCGGGTGAAAGGTGGGGATTTTTCAAAGGGGTCGGGGTCCGGATCAGAGGCTGGAGGGCGAGTGCGCAATCTGACGCTCCCAATCTCCATGCCGGTGGCTACCAGACTCCCGACCGTGAGCCATGGTGAGTGAGGGCAGCTCAACGTCAGAGCACCAAGTGGCGGATGACCAACTGAGGCCAATTAAATTTAATTACAAATTACATTCATTAGATCAATTAATTAAAATAATTAAAGGCACATTCCTGGAATCCAATGGAATTCCCAATCGGCGAGGCAGGCAGCCCATGTTGGCCAGTTGGGCTCAGGGTGGGTCCAATTGTTCGCGTGACCCTCCGATGGACCCGTGATGGCTGCCGGGCCGAGCTGCGGCCGCTGGCCATCCTCTGGAGGGTGCAGGCCGCTCCGACCTTCTGAAAAGCCAAAAAATAAACTTCCCTTTGCTTGTCCCTCACTGCCTCCGTGCTCAGATCAGAAGCTCCCAACCTGATTGGCGGGGGATGCCAGCCTCGGAGTGCTGGATGGCCTTGGATTGGCCCCCCAGCATCGGGAACCCTGATTGGGCAGTGAGCCCGCTCCTTGGCCTTTAATTGGCTGAGCATTTGAAAACCCCCCCGCGGGCGTGTCTGTAATATCCCATGAGGGGTCCTCATCCCTAGAGCAATCCCTCATTTCCAGTTCCCGGAACATACAACCTGTTGACTCTGTTTTACTCTCCCCCGATGCTGAGTATTTCCGGAATTTTCTGCTTTTTGTTTCAGATTTTCAGCATCTGCAGCATTCTGCTTCCTTATCAACCTGTTCTTGTCCATTTCCCTCCTTGGCTGTTTCTCTTGTGAATTTTTTTCTCTAAACCAAAAAGTACAACAACACCCACCCCCCCCGAACCCTTCCCACACCCCCCACCCCCACCCCCACCGCCACCCGTCCTCCGAAACCTTTAATCTGCTTGCGACGGAGCGGAGAAGGTCATGTAATTCATTCCACCGCCTTTAGACCCTGAAGTGGACGTCAGCCATTTTGAAACCGGTCAGGCTCTGGGCCGGGAGGCGGATTCTTTTCCGGGTTCCGGGATGGGGAGCGAAGCTTCCGGTTTTGGTGGAGGCGAGGAGTTAATCGGTGAGGGCTGTCGGGCATGGCAACCGATTATTGACTGGGGGGGACAGGGATGGGGATGAAACAGACTGTTTCATGTGAAGTTCTTGAGACAGAAACAGTTATATATTGAGCCAGAGATATTTAGAATTAGAACCGCATGACGTTAAACATGGATCCCTCATTGTCCCTTCCTAGCAGACTCCCTCTGCTGGTACATGTGTGTATGGTGGCCTCAAGTGGACAAAATGTAAAAATACAATTTTTATTATGCTATAGACACCAGGGAAACGGGTCACATTCTTCCCCATCTCACCAGCTATTGCCGTGGCTGACATCTGCACATTACCTTAAAAATGAGTATCTGAATCTTCAAATGGCCAGGGCAGATGGAGAGCTGGAACCCGGGATAGGATAGGGTCACGTTAGCATTATGAAAACGTAGTTGCCATGCAATAGATTTCCTTCAAAACTTGAACTTTTTCCCTGTACAGCCAACCCTATTTCCGACGGGCCTGGGGGCTCTGTGGGGATTTACACAGCTCCCAAAGGCTGACAACTCCCCTCAATGCCCACCCCCAACAACCCCCCCACAAACTCCACCCCCCCACCACTGCCACAAAAATGTCATTACTTTAGAAGGCAAGCTGTTAAGAATCTACTTAATCACCTTAAAGTGCCTGATTAATGATTGGCTTCTCCGGACCCTCCTCTCCGCTGCCCTCCTACCCTCGTGAAAATCGCAGGGTGGGGAGCGGAGATGGGACAGCGTGACACGCAGTGTCGGGGCCATTTTGTTTTCCCACCGGTCTCCATACCAATCCAGTTAGGCCCATGAAAATCCGAAGCCCTGAGAACCAGTGAAAATCCATTGCTCCTTATCTTCCCATTTAAGTCACATAATGTTTCCCTGCACAGTACGCCCCCTGTAGGAATGTTCATTTTCTTTTAATATCCGAATGTTTTGTCCTCATTGAGATGAGGGATATGAACTTGGGGAAGGTACCTGGGCAAATTTAAACCCTTCTAATTTGAGAATCACAGAATGGCAGCCTGTCAGGCCAGCGTTAATTCCAGGCAAGAAGAGGCCAGGTAAATGCAGAACATGGAGGTGTCTGGATGGTTGTATCTGTTCTTGGTCACAATATTCTGTTGCGTTCCTCACCTCTAGGAATGTTGGGATGGGGAGGCTGAAGGTGGGAGATTGACCCACTAAAAACTCGGATCTCTTTACTGATTAGGCCGCTCTTCGGTTTAACGTTCATTTAATTGGTGGAGACGGGGTCATTGAATATTTTTTAAGGCAGAGGTAGAGAGATTCTTGTTAGGTAAGGGGATCAAAGGTTATCGGGGGGCCGGGGTCGATGGGAACGTGGAAATCGAAACTCAAGAAGATCAGCCATGATCTTATTGAATGGCGGAGCAGGCTCGAGGGGCCGAATGGTCTACACCTGTTCCTATTTCTTATGTTCTTAATTACAAATGTTGCTCTGTTTTCTCTCTTTCTCCTGACTGATTCTGCCAGGGATTACCTGAGCACCTGGTCTGCAATCTTATTCAGGACTGCGAGAGGATTGAGCTGAGTGAGAGAGAGGACTTCAGGATATCAGGTAGGTACCTTCCCAGGGAGAGGGTACCAGTGCCATCTGCTGAGGTGGTTTTCATTTTGAACCATTACTGGTTGGTTAGTCAGGGCCGTTATTGTAATGGATGATGTGGACCTCCCATCCTCTGAAAGAATCAGAGTGAGTGTAAAATTCATCAGTCCGGTACTCTGAGGAGGAGTGGCATAAGAAGGAGGCACTTCAGTTACGTGGATAGATTGGAATAGGTGGGACTCTTTTCCTTGGAGAAGAGAAGGCTGAGAGAAGGTTTGATAGTGGTGTGCAAAATCCTGAGGGGCCTGAACACAGTAGATAGAGGGAAACTGTTCCCTCTGGCGGGGAGGATCAATAACACGAGGGCACGGGTTTAAGGTAATTGGGAAAAGAAGCATTGGAGACATGAGGAGAAACTTCTTCGCACAGCGAGTGGTTAGGGTCTGGAATGCGCTGCCTGAGAGCGCGGTGGGGGCAGGGTCAATCGAAGCTTTCAAGAAGGAATTGGATCATCATCTGAAAAGGAAGAATGTGCAGGGTTACAGGGAGAAGGCGGGGGAGTGACACTAGGTGAATTGCTCCTGCGGACAGCCAGCATTGACACAATGGGCCGAATGGCCTCCTTCTGTGCTTTAACCATTCAGTGATTCTCGGTCAGGAATTGGGATAAGTGATTCTTTTTGTCCCATCACCAACCTGCTGTCCTTTCAATTGGATGCGGGCGTAAGTTGGTAAACAGTTACAGGTTGGTAGAGAGTTTCCAGTTTATTGGTACAGATTCACAGTTAATCATTAAGACCTGGGGAAATGGCCATTTGTTCCACTATTGTAACATTTTGCGGCTGGGGCTGCTCCTGTTCCAATGTAGGTGCTGGACTCCCATCAGTATGATTAGGTTGATTCCTTAATAAGTATGCTCAAAATGCCAAGTCCAGCAAGGAAACAGGGACAGATTAGAACAGGGAGCGAGTGGTCAAACCGCAAATTTAAAAGATGCCAATCCCTGGATTTATATTGTTTTAATTTATGATGTAAGAAATTATTATACAACAACAACAACTTGCATTTATATATCACCTTTAACAAGGAAAAACATTCCAAGGGGTTCCACAGGGCCAATGTCAAACAAACTTTGCCATCAAACCATATATGTTAGGACAGGGAGGCAGGTTTTAAGGAGCCTCTTAAAGAAGAGAGATAGGCAAGGGGGTTTAGGAAGGGAATTCCAGAGCTTAGAAACCAGGCAGCTGAAGGCACGGCCACCCATGGTGGAGCGATGGGAATTGGGGGTTGAACAAGGTGCCAAAATTGGAGCATTGTAGAGATCCCAGAGGGTTATAGGAACCGGAGAAGGTTACAGAGATCAGGAGGATTGTAGAGCTGGAGGAGGTTACAGAGGAAGGTTGTAGGGGCTGGAGGAAGTTACAGAGTTGGGGGGTTGTAGAGGCTGGATGAGATTACATAGATAGGGAGGGTTGTCTGGAGGAGGTTACAGAGATAGGGAGGGTTGTAGGGACTGGAGGAGGTTACAGAGATAGGGAACGTTGTAGGGACTGGAGGAGACTACAAGATAGGGAGGGTTGTTTGCAGGAGGTTACAGAAATAGGGAGGGTTGTAGGGACTGGAGGAGGTTACAGAGATAAGGAGGGTTGTAGGGACTGGAGGAGACTACAAGATAGGGAGGGTTGTCTGCAGGAGGTTACAGAAATAGGGAGGGTTGTAGGGACTGGAGGAGTTTACAGTGATAGGGAGGGCTGTGTGGAGGAGGGTACGGAGATAGGCAGGAGGTAGAGCTAGAAGAGGTTACAGAGATGGGGGGGTTGCCTGGAGGAGGTTACAAAGATAGTCAGGATGTAGGGGCTGGAGGAGGTTACAGAGATAGGGAGGATGTAGGAACTGGAGGAGGTTACAGAAATAGGGAGGGTTGTAGGGACTGGAGGAGTTTACAGAGATAGGGAGGGTACGGAGATAGCAGGAGGTAGGGGCTCGGAGAGGTTACAGAGATGGGGGAGGTTGCTTGGAGGAGGTTACAAAGATAGTCAGGATGTAGGGGCTGGAGGAGGTTACAGAGATAGGGAGGATGTAGGGGCTGGAGGAGGTTACAGAGATTGAGAGGGTTTTCTGCAGGTGGGTATAGAGATCGGGAGGATGTGGGGCTGGAGGAGGCTGGAGGAGGTGACAGAGATTGGGAGGGTTGTCTGGAGGAGAGTACAGAGATAGGAATTTGGTTTTATTCATCGCTTCTTCTTCCTGATCTTTTCTTTCCTCCCACAGCCAAACTCTTCATGTATAGACTTGACACTACAATCATTAAAGAGGCCGTGACAAGAGGTATGTAGAGACTGTTCAATTGGTAAAACTACAAGGGAGTAAGTCACTCCTCTTACACTACTTTGTAGGTAGGATCCCCAGTGCCAAGGGAATGGCACCAGAGTTTATTATTTTGAGATTAAGATGTTTTCAAACATTGGCTGACTTTCCACTGAATCTGTTTGCTCGCACTCCCAGATTTAGATTTGTCCAAAAATTGGGGTTGAGATGCTGTTGATAGAGGATACACGGTCAGGGCCATGTTCCTTCAAGCCTCACTTCACTCTTGAGCACAAAGTTTATGCTGCTACTCCAGTGCAGCACAGAGGGAGTGCTGCATTGCTGCAGTTGCTGTGCTACAATGAGGTATTAACCCAAGGCCCCATTCACCTCTTACTGTACATCAGGGGGCTGCGGAAGCTCCAATGGCAGTATTCGAGGATGCGCTGGGACCTCTCCTTATCTCCTGCCCAGCGTTCACCCCTCAGTACCACTAAAAACAGATTCCCTGGCCGTTTATTATGCTGCCATTTTTGGGATCTTGCTGTGCACAAGCGGGCTGCCGTATCTGCCCAGGAAACAACAGTGACTATGCTTCAAAAGCAATTAATTACCCGTGGAGTGCTGTGAATTCTCCTCAGGGTGTGATATAATGTTCATCCTTTTAAAATGGTAACCAATAGATTTTGTCCGCTAATCATTATTTTTGATGGACCGAATAGCCTCTTACTATTCAGTAATCGCTCTGAGTGCCATCAATCAACTTTCAAGATGCTCTCTGAAGATTGTAATTTGTAAATTAATTTCAATTATAATGACAGAGAGTCGGGATTAATGAGTCTTTTTCAGGTTGGAAAGCCATAACTAGTGGATAGCACAAGGATCAAGTCCTAGTGCCTCAGTTATTTACCATAATAATGACTTAATAAACCTATAAAATTCTAACAGGACTAGACAGGGTAGGTGCAGGAAGGATGCTTCCCGATGGTGGGAGGGTCCAGAACCAGGGGTCACAGTCTGAGGATACGAGGTAGACCATTTAGGACTGAGATGAGGAGAAATTTCTTCACCCAGAGAGTGGTGAGCCTGTGGAATTTGCTACCACAGAAAGTAGTTGAGGCCAAAACATTGTATGTTTTCAAGAAGGAGTTAGATATAGCTCTTGGAGCGAAAGGGATCAAAGGATATGGGGAGAAAGCGGGGGCAGGCTATTGAGTTGGATGATCAGCCATGATCATAATGAATGGCGGAGCAGGCTCGAAGGGCCGAATGGCCTACTCCTGTTCCTAGATTCTATGTTCCTATGTTTCTATGACTTGGAGGAGGGGGCAGAGTGTATTGTATCCAAATTTGCTGACAATACAAAAATAGGTGGGAGGGCATATTGTGATGCGGACATAAGGAATCTGCAAGGGGATATAGACAGGTTGAGTGAGTGGGCAAAAACTTGGCAGATGGAATTTAGTGTAGGAAAGTGTGAGCTCATGCACTTTGGTAGGAAAAATCAAATGACAGACTATTATTTAAATGCAGAGAGACTCCAAAAAAGTGCAGCACAGAGGGATCTGGGTGTTCTTGTGCATGAAACACAAAAAGTTAGCATGGAGGGGCAGCAAGTAATTAAGGCAGCAAATGGAATTTTGGCCTGTATTGCTAGGGGGTTGGAGTTTAAAAATAGGGAAGAAACGTTTAAGATTCTGAGGGGGCTTGACAGGGTAGATGTTGAGAAGATGTTTCCACTAGTGGGGGAGTCTCGAACTAGGGGACATAGTTACAGAATAAGGGGACACTCATTTAAAACTGAGATGAGAAGGAATTTCTTCTCTCAGAGGATAGTGAATGTCTGGAATTCCCCACCCCAGAGAGCTGTGGAGGCTAGATCACTGAAAGTATTTAAAGAGAAGGTAGATAGATTTTTGAAATATCGGGGAGTTGAGGGCTATGAGGAGTTGGCACAAAAGAGGAGTTGAGGCCTGGGGCAGATCAGCCATGATCTTATTGAATGGTGGGATAGGCTTGAGGGGCCGAATGGCCTACTCCTGCTCCTATTTCTTATGCTCTTAATACCCTTGTGCTTTCAATGAAGTATGCTCACTGAATGATAGGCACCCATAAAGCTTCTCTGCTCCATCTGTGATGGATGCTCCTTCGCTAGGGGTCTCCTGTACAACTAGTCTTGTACCGTCACTAGTGGGTACCTACCCAGGGACCTGCTCCTGTATCATTGATGGGGATTCACAGAATCACAGAATCACACAGTGCAGAAGAGGCCCTTCGGCCCATCGAGTCTGCACCGACACGTGAGAAACACCTGACAAAGAACAAAAAACAAAGAAAAGTACAGCACGGGAACAGGCCCTTCAGCCCTCCAAGCCTGCACCGATCATATTGCCCGTCAACTAAAACATTTTGCAATTCCGGGGTCCGTATCCCTCTATTCCCATCCTATTCATGTATTTGTCAAGCTGCCTCTTAAACACCACTATCGTACCTGCTTCCACCACCTCCTCTGGCAGCGAATTCCAGACACCTACCTACCTAATCCCATTTACCAGCACTTGGCCCATAGCCTTGAATGTTATGACGTGCCAAGTGCTCATCCAGGTACTTTTTAAAGGATGTGAGGCTAACCCGCCTCCACCACCCTCCCGGGCAGCGCATTCCAGACCGTCACCACCCTCTGGGTAAAAAAGTTTTTCCTCACATCCCCCCCAAACCTCCTGCCCCTCACCTTGAACTTATGCCCCCTCGTGACTGACCCTTCAACTAAGGGGAAGAGCTGCTCCCTATCCACCCTGCCCATTCAATCAAAGAGTTCCTCCTTTACCATCAATGAATGGTGGACCTCCCCACGTACACCGATGACAGGTACTTACCTGTAGTGCCCATCCTGTATATTGACCAATGTGTACCCGGCTCTGAAGTTCATCCTTTATTTAAGTTGGACAACCACATGCCCACCCGATCTATCATTCTGAATACAGGAAGCAAAGGGTTAAGAGAGGTGTTTTTCTCCTTTCAACCATAGCCTGTTTGGAGCTGGGGGTAACTCAGCTGGATTCCGTAATCCTCACCGCTGCCCCATTCCCAGAAGGAGAAGACCTGACCCGGATGAGCTGAAGCCTTATTGGAAGGAGCTGGAGGTATTAGCCCAAGAGCAGAAGATTGCATCAATAGGAATTTCCGACTTGAATCTGAAAGCGTTGGAGGCTCTATGTCAGTACGCAGAGGTATGCTTTCCCCATCTCCCCTTGTCGCTTCCTTCTCCTGAAGTCTTGTTGAGTGTGGCAGACTGCTACTTCCTTATCCAGGTGGATATATTCTCTCACACATGAGTATCTCCTGTCCCTATAGTGCCAGCTGGGGCTCAGTGGGTAGCACTCTCCCCCCTGAGTCAGAAGGCTGTGGGTTTGAGTCCCACCTCCAGGCACCCGAATACGAAACCTAGACTGACAACCGCAGTGCGGTACTGGGGGAGTGCTGCACTATTAGAGGAGCCTTCTTTTGGGTGAGACATTAAACCGAGGCTCCATCTGCCATCTCGGGTGGAAATGAAAGATCCCCTGAGGCCACGACCCTATTGGAAGACGCATTGTAATGTAAAGGTGCCAGGCAGAGCAAGGGTTAACGTAGGACTGGAGAATAGCACTGCCCATGGTGTGATGTATAGAGTCACATGGTATGCTGTCACGGAACAACCTAGAACAGCACTCTGTAAGCAGCCTACCCACATGGTGTACAGCTCCATGCAAGACAGTAACCTTGGAACTGTAAATAGTTAAAGACTACCGATAAAGTGTTCGTGTTCAAACATACAACTCTGCAGAATCTCATTAATGAGCTACCCTCCTACTGTAGCAGCAAGAGCACATACATACGAACATATGAACAAGGAGCAGGAGTAGGCCATTCAGCCCCTCAAGCCTGTTCCGCCATTTAATAAGATCATGTCCGATCTCATAGTAACCTGGAATCTGCATCCCGCCTACCCCACCCCCCCGCCACCGATAACCTATAACCCAATTACCTCGCTTCCCAAGAATCTATTCACCTCTGCCTTAAAAATATTCAAAGACTCTGCTTCCGCCACCTTCTCAGGAAGAGAGTTCCAAAGACTCACGGCTCTCTGAGTGCTAGAAAGTTTCGCCTTATCTCTGCTTTGAACTCGCTCTCGCCCTCCTCCCCCCAGCTCCCCACCACCTCCTGCACAGACAGCGCTGAGCATGGCCGCTTGTTTCGCGCTGGGCAGGCCCTGATTGGCCTGGCCCCGCCAACGGTGAAATTGTGGCCTGGCCCCGATGGCGGGCGGCAGTCGGCTTCCCAAACCCCCACCCCCTGCCAAGCCTGCCTGACAAGGGCAAGATTCTGCCCAAGTTATAGCTCAGAAATGCAATGGTGCCTTTGTTGCCAAAGCCAGGTTAAAACCTAAAAGGGGCTGACTCAAAGACTCACAGGGGAACATTCCCCCCCACCGCCACCGTCGGGGGGATTGTGGTGGTGAGCGGGCACGGACCCCGATCGGCGCCCCCAGTCAGGTCCGTGCCGCCATTTTACACGGACGGGCCAATTAAGGCGACGTGTGCTCGGAAGCGCTGAGCGCTCCCTGTGCGCACGCGCTCAAAAGGGCGCAGAAATCTCCCCGGGGGGGGTGCGCAGAGCTGCCTCAGGGAGATTAGTTTAAGTCCCCAAAATTTTAATAAAGGAAAGAAAAAATTTTAAGACATGTCCCCCCCCCCGCCCCCTCCCCCATGGGACAGTGTCACATGAGCTGGGAGACGGCGATGAATTTTTATTAAAAAAATTTTATTCGATTTATAAAGACTTCATCAGACCTCATCCCGCCCGTGGATGAGGTTCCATGAAAAATGCGAAGGCCGCCTGGGCTCTTCGCCTGCCCGACAACCCTTCAGGTCAGACGGGCAGCTCAGTTTATTAGTGTAACTGATATTTAAGTGGCCTCAATAGGCCTTTGATGGTTCGGCGGGCGCGCAGCTAATTCGGCTGTCGCCGGCTGAACTGGAAATCTGAATGACGCGCGGTGACGTGGGGACACCCGCCCAATGTCACCGCGCATTGTTTTATGCCTCGGCAAGCGGGGGCGGGGCCTACACCACCTGCTCACCAAGCTGAAGATTCAGGACATAGACTCATAGACGTTTACAGCACAGAAGGAGGCCCATCGTGTCCGCGCCGGTCAACAAAGATCTGACTACACTAATCCCATTTTCCAGCGCTTGGCCCATAGCCCTGGAGGCCATGGCAACGCAAGTGAATATCTAAATACTTCGTAAATGTTACGAGAGTTTCTGACTCAATCACCCTTTCAGACAGTGAGTTCCAGACTCCCACCACTCTCTGGGTGAATAAATTTTTCCTCAACTCCCCTCTTAGCCTTCTACCTCTTACTTCAAACCTATGCCCCCTGGTTATTGACCCCTCTACTAATGGAAAAAATGCCTTCCTATCCACCCTATCAAAGCCCCTCATAATCTTATACACCTCTATCAGGTCCCCTCTCAACCTTCGTTGCTCCAAGGAAACAGCCCCAGCCTATTCAATTTTTCCTCATAGCTCAGACCCTCCAGCCCAGGCAGCATCCTGGTAAATCTCCTCTGCACCCTCTCCAGTGCAATCACATCCTTCCTATAATGTGGTGACCAGAACTGCACACAGTACTCCAGTTGTGGCCTAACCGGCGTTTTATATGTTTCCAGCATAACCTCCCTGCTCTTGCCTTTATTAGCCGAGGCATAGAATACAAGTATCCCATATGCCTCCTTAACCACCTTATCTACCTGCCCTGCTACCTTCAGGGATCTGTGGATATGCACACCAAGGACCCTCTGATCTTCAGTACTTTCCAGGGTCATTCCATTCATAGTATAATCCCTTGCCTTGTTAGCCTTACAAGTGCATTACCTCACGCTTTTCCGAGTTGAATTTCGTTTGCCACAGTGTTCTACTCCTGAACACTGCAAATGGAGCGTGTGTGGCTTTGATCGGGACTCAGGTTCGATATGATGAACCCTGTAGTTGAATAGCCCTGCAACACTCACTCTTGGCCACTCGGAACAGGTAGCAACTTCACTCCTTATCATCAGGAAAGGAGGGAAGAAAATTGGAGAGAGGGACTCCGTCAACACAGGAAAAAAGGAAACACAGCTCGAATCTACTCAGCAGGTCTGGAAGTGGCTGTGGAGAGAGAAACAGAGTTAACATTTAATGAAGAAGAGCCATATTAGACTCAAAACGTTAACTTTGTTTCTCTCTCCACAGAGGCTGCCAGACCTGCTGAGCTTTTCCACCACTTTCCGTTTTTATTTCAGATTTATCAGCGTCCGCATTATTTTGCTTTTATTGTACCGCTTGAGTCTAACTGTCTTCAGCTGCCTGGAATACTTGTTCTAACCGAGATACTCTTACTCACAGGTCCAACCTAGCAGCAACCAGGTGAACCTGGCCTCTTGCTGTGTAATACCACCTGACCTCACTGCTTTCGCGAATGAGAATAACATTCAGCTGCTGACCCACAACGATCCCACAGGTAAATTATCCTTTAGTGTGGCGACTCGGAGTTTCTGGTAAATTGTCAGTCACGCCCTGGGTTCAGTGGTTTACCATGAGGGGTGCGAATAACCAATCAGCTTGGGACGTTGGGCACCATGCCCAATCATATGTTGGAATGTCATGGGCTCAAATCCCACTGCACAGCCTGAGAATATGTAACCTAGTACTGATGTCTCAGTGCTGAGGGATTGGTGCAGTATCGGAGGGACTTGTCTCTGACCCATAGACTCATAGACGTCTACAGCACAGAAGGAGGCCATTCGGCCCATCGTGTCCGCGCCGGTCAACAAAGATCTGACTACACTATTCCCATTTTCCAGCGCTTGGCCCATAGCCCTGGAGGCTATGGCAATGCAAGTGAATATCTAAATGCTTCTTAAATGTTACGAGAGATTCTGACTCATCCACCCTTTCAGGCAGTGAGTTCCAGACTCCTACCAACCTCTGGGTGAAAAGAATTCCTCCTCAACTTGCCTCTTAGCCTTCTACCTCTTCCCTTAGATTTATGCCCCCTGGTTGTTGACCCCCTTTACTAATGGAAAAAGTGCCTTCCTATCCAAAAACAGAAAATGCTGGAAAAACTCAGCAGGTCTAGCAGCATGTGTGGAGAGAGACATGGGGCTAACATTTCGAGCCCATATGACCCTTCTTTGAAGGGGCAGGAGGAGGCCATTCAGCCCCTCGAGCCTGCTCCGCCATTCAATAAGATCATGGCTGATCTGATTGTGGCCTCAACGCCACTTTCCTGTCTGCCCCCTGACCCCATAACTCTTGACTCCCATGTCAATCAAACCTCTGTCCAACTCAGCCTTGAATATATTCACTGACCCGGCCTCCACCGCTCTCTGGGGAAGGGAATTCCACAGACTAACGACCCCTTCAGGGGGAAAAAATTTCTCCTCATCTCAGTCTTAAATGGGAGGCCCTTCATTTTTAAACTGCGTCCCCGAGTTCTAGGCTGCCCCATGAGGAGAACCATCCTCTCAGCATCCACCTTGTCAAGTCCCCTATCATTTTTTCCCCCCGCGCTCGACTTTTATAATTAGAAAGCGTTCATCTAAACCTCCTGCTTTAGAAAGGCAATTTTTTTAAAATTCCCTCTGTGATTTTTCTCTGTGATGTTGCTCTCCGCAATGCCCTGGAGATTAATCCTCAACCCCTGGAGGCTCCAGGTCAACCCCGGAGAGTTGGCAACACTGCCTGTTTGCATGAGGGATATTCCCATTCTAATGGATTGCACAATCAGGCTGAATGTTGACATGAAAAAGGGTGATCCAAAATCACACCCACCCACCCCCACACCCCCCAGATAAAAACAGGAGGTGAAGCTTGGGGATGGGAAATGCTACAACCAGAAGATTTTTAAACATGACCATAGATTCATTAAGTAGGCCCTTATCTGCCCAGATATCCTCCCAGCGAGATCTTTCCAGGAGGCCCTGGGGGCCAGTCTGCAGGACCCTCACACCCACGAGTGGGCACCGCGATGGGTCCTTCGATACTCAGTGGTCATTAAGCACAGAGGAGTCATCAAGTCAAAAGGTTACATGGTCCGTGCAGAGAGGTAGGCGGAGTGAGGTCACACAAGGCACAAGAACCACAGTTGGATTTGATTCTGCTATCCAGTTCAGTCTCACCTTGGTGAAAGAGGAAGATATATAAACTATGGTTACAGCACTCCCTCAAAATGGACATGGACGCTAAATCCCATGTTGTCTTTACCTTGCCCCTCAGGCTTTTCTACAACCGTGTACAGTTCCAAAAACATCACGCGACTTGTTTACATCACACAAGCGCATGTAACCCTTAATAAAGTTTGTCACCGAAACCCTAATCCAGCACCACACTCAGAGGGCACACACAGGCTGGCGAGGGTCGAACATTAAAGAAAGACTCGCATTTCTATGGCACCTTTCGTGACCTCAGAACGGTCACGCTGTTAGGGGGAAATTAAAATTGCTAAAAGAGAATACAGTAAGAATTTACTGAAAAACCCTTCAAATCTCCAGGCAGACACGGCTGCTAAATATATTAGGAGTTGAAGATCACCAGATGAACATTGCACAGCCTTGAGAGTCATACGGGAGACAAAAAGAAGGACATAAATTAGATTAGGCATACTCCCCTCTCACATAGGCAGCTGGTTTTAGCTTAGATATGGGAAGACATACAATAGACAAAGAGGGGGCTTTGATGAAACACCAACAGTCTTGAGTTGTGAGAACCAAGATCTTTCCGTACGTGTTTTAATTTTGATTGGATAATATAATTATGTATACCTCCTTTAGAATAATTGGTTAGCAAAATTACATGTTTATGTACTCAATAGGATGGAGTTAGCATGGGACCGGTGTGATGGTTACCGATTAGATGTATTCAAATGTATTATGATAAGAAAAAGTACAAAAGTAATGAAATATAATCAATCTGGGAGGTGGGTCTTCATTCTTAGGGATGATTGCGGCTCCCTCGCATATGCTTGAATAAAACCGGGTAAAAGAAGCCTGAGTCTCTGTGGTCGCTGTGTGATCAGAGAGTGTAATTTCTCCTCTTCAACTGGCCTATGTGGTCGTTGCTGGATGGGAGGGAGAACCGTCTTCAACACAGTGCTTCACAGCCATAGGTATAGTCCAGCTGTGCACACGTTGTACACCAGCAGCAGTGTGATATTTTAAGCTGCTTTTCAGTTACAGTGGTTGAGGGATTAAAATAGGCAATAGGAAAGAGGGTGAAATAAAGTGAAGTTAATCGCAGAAACAGAAATAAAGAGAGGGAAAGAAAGATTGGATTACGAGAGAGGGGAAAAAAAACAGAAGGAAAAAGTGACGGAAAAAATTAAAACATTTTAAAATTCCAGCTGTTTTAAATATCTGCGAAGATTTGACTACCTTCAGGAATGAGATTGAACAGTTAAATTGTTTGCTTTCTGAGCCAATGGAGTTGATTGGCATTGCATTAACAATGACCACATCACTAAAAGGATACCAGTGCAGGTTAGAACCAGCCCTGATATACTGTGGTGAGTTTAATTGAATTTAATGGACAATTAATGCAGAAAGCTCTTAACAATAAAAGTGCTTTAGGACCAAAAAATGGTGGAAAGTAAACAGTGGGGAGGAATGTAAAATCAACCAGCTGTTTTGGAGATTTGCATCTCACACCATATCTTTTAATCCCCTGAATTTGTTAATTTGCTCATTAATAACCACATGCAGCATGAACTTGTCGTTATTGGGTGGCATGGCTCGATGTCAAAGATGAGTGGGCGTCCTGACCAATATTTGAGCCTTAATCAACATTAAAACAGATTATCTGGTCACCTTCACATTATTGTTTGCGGGAGCTTGCCTTGCGCAAATTGGGTGTAGCGTTTCCGACATTACAGTAGTGGCTACACTTCAGAGAAGCACTTCATTGGCTGAATGAGGTGTCTTGTGGCGACACCCGGTGGTCACGAAAGGCGCTCCATAAATGCAAACCTTTCGTTTAGCGGGAGCATTTCACCAGCGGTTGAAGAAGGTGGCTCCCCGTGACCTTCCGATCGGCAGCCAGGGGCGGGCGACAAAACCCCAGCCACACCCATATCCCTCGAGCGAACACCGAAACCTAGTCTGTCTTTCTCTGCCGCGTCTCCTTGTCCACCTTGTGTGGTGTGGCAGTCGCTATGGGTAATGCCATCAGGATTCCCCTAAATAGGTCAGAAATTGCCGCAAAGCATGACATGGTGCCAGGGTGTCAAACCTAACCACTTCCGTCATGAATTTTGTGCCAAGGCAGCACCATCGCAACCACGAGGTGTCTGGAGACGTCACCATGAAAAGGAGACGAGACACGCAATAAACTAAAATGCGGCCTTGTGGTCCTTGATGCAGTTTGTTTGGCTCCGGAATATTCTCCAGGATCCCGTCTGAACCTGGAGCTGTAATTGCTTTGAACGCCTTTACTTCAAGTCCAGGAAGTAGCACGGCACTAAATTATCTCCTTCTCACCCAAAATAAAAAGAACAGAAAAAACTTGAAGCTTTGATAAGCCAAGAGTGTTTTTGCCATTTATCTTTTCGAAGCAGTTGTGGTTTAATGATGAGTTCATTCTAGTTCCTTCCAAACACATCGTATGAGAGACCCGCACAGATAACATCTACTGTATCTCCTGCACTTTCCTTATCTTATCAAAGTGAAGAGGCGACGTACAAAAATAAGCAAAGCTCCCTTCTCTCGCAGCGGCTGGTGATTTATGCAGTTCTCTTCCCTCAGCTTCTTCAGCTGGGCATAGGCTTTATTGGCATTTCAACACTCCACCCTGCTCTCATGCCCACATGTCCGTCCTTGGCCTGCTGCATTGTTCCAGTGAAGCTCAACGCAAACTGGAGGAACAGCACCTCATCTTCCGACTAGGCACTTTACAGCCTTCCGGACTGAATATTGAGTTCAACAACTTTAGATCTTGAACTCCCTCCTCCATCCCCACCCCCTTTCCGATCCCCCCCTTTTCCAATAATTTATATATATTTTTCTTTTCCCACCTATTTCCATTATTTTTAAATGTAATTCTATCCATTGTTTTATCCCTACCTTTTAGCCTATTTCGATTCCTTCCCCCCACCCCACCCCCACTAGGGCTATCTGTACCTTGCTTGTCCTGCTTTCTACCCTTAATTAGCACATTCCTTAGATAATATCACCACCTTCAACACCTCTTTGTCCTTTTGTCTGTGACATCTTTTGGTTACCTCCACCTATCACTGGCCCTCCATCCAGCTCTACCTGTCCCACCCCCCCCACCCCCTCCTTAAACCAGCTTATATTCCACCTCTTTTCTATTTTTCCTTAGTTCTGTTGAAGAGTCATACGGACTCGAAACGTTAACTGTGTTCCTCTCCGCAGATGCTGCCAGACCTGCTGAGTTTTTCCAGCTATTTTTTGTTTTTGTTATAGGCTTTATTTAGGCTTCTGAGGGAGAAATGTTAAATGGGGAAGAGGTGGAATTATGGCCTGTGGCCCCATTGCAGTCGGATCAGCTCAACTTGTGAAACCTGCTCTCTGTGGTTAGCTCTGCTGGTGACAAACATTTTTGAAAACCTCAATAACTTTATTAATAGCACAGCACTGTGATTTGGACATATCTCACCGTTTCCTCACTGTTCCCTTGCGTGAACACCACTGTGGGATCATTATTGCCCCAAGACCCCTGCAGCAGCCCAGGGGGAAGGAAGGCCCACTGGTTGAAGTTGCCAACCCTCCAGAATCGTCCCGGAGTCTCCAGGCATTGAAGATTAATCCCCAGGACACTGCAGAGAGAAAACTGTAGCAGTTTGTGTGTGTGTTTGTGTGTGTGTTTATGCACATGGGTGGGTTAGTGTGTGTGTAAGTGTGAGTGTTTCTGTGCATGGGTGTGTGTGTGTGCGTTTATGCACATGGGTGTGTTGGTATGTGCGAGTGTTTCTGTGCATGTGGGTATGTGTGTGTGTTATGCACATGAGTGGGTTGGTGTGTGTATATATGTGTGTTTCCGTGCATGTGGGCAGGTGTGGATGTGTGTGTTTGTGTGTGTGTGTGTGGGCAGGTGTGTGTGTGCATGTGGTAAGGTGTATGTGTGTGTGCGTGTGTGTGTGGGCTTGTGTGTGGGCAGGTATGTGTGTAGGTGTGCGTGTGTTTATGTGTGTGTGGGGGGGTTGCAGGTGTGCATGTGTGTGTGGGCAGGTGTGTGTATGGGCAGGTGTGTGTGTGTATGGGCAGGTGTGTGTATGGGCAGGTGTGCATGTGTGTGTGTGTGGGCAGGTGTGTGTATGGGCAGGTGTGTGTGTGTATGGGCGGGTGTGTGTATGTTTGTGTGTGAGTGTGGGTGTGTGTATGTTTGTGTGTGTGTGCGGGTGTGTGTATGTTTGTGTGTGTGTGCGGGTGTGTGTATGTTTGTGTGTGTGTGCGGGTGTGTGTATGTTTGTGTGTGCGGGTGTGTATATGTTTGTGTGTGTGGGTGCGGGTGTGTGTATGTTTGTGTGTGTGTGTGTGTGTGCGGGTGTGTGTATGTTTGTGTGTGTGTGCGGGTTTGTGTGTGTGTGCGGGTGTGTGTATGTTTGTGGGTGTGTTTATGTTTGTGTGTGTGTGCGCGGGTGTGAAAACATTTATGTTACAGAGTCTGTTTGAAACAAAAACTGACATTTCACTTCAATCATTTAATGAGTTAAGCATAAAATACAGGTTAACAGGAAATTGTCAATGTTATTTGTGGTTAAGCTTCATCTTTCTCTTCATTACACTTTTAAAACTGTTTTATTTAGATCAGACTACCCAATAACAATTTCCTGATCTCTTAATGAGGCCAGTTATCCCTGTCCGTTTCCCAGATCCTGGTTCATCCAGTATCCAATGCTTCAAACCAGTCCCCATCACATCACCTACAAAGCATTCCAGAGTATTTACAGCAGGGAAACAGACCATCGATCCATCAATTTAAACGCATTCTACATTTCAGAGGGCAAGTGAGGAACAAGAGGATCTAGAACACATATAATCATCATAAAACATCTAGATTGTAGACATACTTACAACAGGATTGTGTGCATTGGTATAGATACAGACGAGAGAGACTGTTTGACCCCGATTAATACAGCCACCCAGAATAAGAAAGGCTTACCCGCTCTCCATCACAACAACTTGCATTTATATAGTACCTTTAACACAACAAAACCTCCCGAGCGGCTTCACAGGAGTGTTATCAGAGAACACTTAACACTGAATCACAAAAGGAGACCTGTTTAAAAAACTCACCCAAGTGATAAATTTTAAACAGGGTTTAAAGGAGGAGAGAGAGAGAGAGAGAGAGAGGTAGAGGTTTAGGGAGGAAATTCCAGAGCTTAGGGACCCAGGCAGCAATTGCAGAGCCTCAGGTTTTGCCTCCGATGTTTAGCACGGAGAACATTCCAAGTGCCATCACTCTCGGCAAAAAGTAATCCAAACTTATACTTTTTGCCAGCTTTAAGCGGCACCTCTCAGGAGCAGGCCGTTCAGCCCCTCGGGCCTGTACTGGCATTCAATTAAATTGTGTCTGACCTCAGAACAGGAAAAAGGAAGGGCGGATTCAACTGAGGTCGTCAAAGTCATACCAGATTTCGGTGGAGTAGATGGGGAGAAACGGGCAGGAGGGTCGGTAACCAGAAGATTCTGAGTTAAGGTGTCTGGTAATAGAACCAGATGTGGAGAATCGTATTTTTTGAGCAGCGAGTTGTTATAATCTGGAATGCGTTGCCTGACAGGGCAATTAAAGCAAAGTCAATAGAAACTTTCAAAGGGAATCGGATAAACATTTGATAAGGAGGATTTGCAGGACAATGGGGAAAGAGCCAAAGGTTTGAACTAATTCGACCGTTCAAAGAGCCAGTACAGGCACAATGGGCTGAACGGCCTCCTCCTGTACGGTTCGATAAATAGGATTCGATTTTACTTTTCCAATTTTTTTCCCTCCTTTTATCCCGTCGTCTCTCGAAGGCACCAGGCTGGGGCTGCAGTAGGATTCCATGATAACCCACCCAGGAAGGCCAATCCCCAAGGATGTGCTCAAACTGCGAGCCCTGGGGGGCTACTCGGCCATGGGTGCCATCACAGCTTGGCCTGGTGCTGTCCCCAATAGTTGCTGGCACATGCAGGTGGTCCAGTGGGCAGAGGATGGGGGTGGGTCGGGGGTGGGGTGGTGGAGGATGGTGAGGGAAGCTGGAGAGCAACCAGGAGCAGACGTCTGGGCTGATTCTCTCTCCCCGACTCCGGGCTGGGGGATACTGAGGGCAGTTAAAGTCCTACCGCACCCCGCCACCCCTCAATCACCCCTCCTCCTTCAGACAGACTAATTCAGCACAGTTCTGATGAAGAGTCCTACGGACTCGAAACGTTAAATGCGTTCCTCTCCGCAGACGCTGTCAAGACCTGCTGAGTTTTTCCAGCTATTTTTGTTCTAATTCAGCACAGACCAGTGATGAAACCGGAATCTTACTTTAGCAATGGTTAAGTGGTGAGGCTTTTTTTTCAGAATATCTTTGAATTAAATCATTAATGTCTTCCCCCCCCAACACCCCCAGCCCCTGCCACCAAACAAAGTGGATGGGTGACGTTTAGATGTTTTGACTTGAGCTACACAGCTTTGTGTAGAGATAAAGATCTGTGTTTATTAGCTGTGCTTACAGGAGCTTTGGCAATGGAGCTTTAATTAGCGAGCTGACCCGTGACCCACGACCCCCGTGACCTGCCCGCTCCCCTCTGACCCCACTCCATTCCACACCCCGGCCCTCCGGACGATAGCGGAGCAACCCCAGCAAAATCAAGGCCCTGTCTCCTTGGTTTGGATAATGCAGCCAGCTGCAACGTGGGGGAGGCTATGAAAGAGGGTTTTTTTGGTGACCTCTTGCACTGCCCTTCCCCGGTTGGATAGGATTGGAAGGGGGTTTAAGGGGCTCGGCTAAATCTAAGTCGAGAGCAGTCAAACCACGGGCTTGTTCCCTTTGATATGGAAAGCCGACTGGAAGCACGGGCATCGAATAGGCATTTTTTTACCAAAATTAAATGAATGTCAGCTCGAAGATTGACAGATTCAGTCTGTGTCTCCTCCTTCAGTCGGTGGGATCCTTTTGTTGACAAAAGTGGGCCTCCATTGTATTTAGTTTGCTCGGTAAATATTCCTTCAATGGCATCTGGCAGATCTACTCGCATTCCTCTTTACATGACACATTGGTCCAGGTTCCAACCCTCAGGAAATAGTTGCATTGTTCAGAGATATTGGATCCAAGGAGTACCAAGGGCCTGGGGACGGAATCAACAGACCCCTGTTTAAATGCATGACTCAGCAACATTAATGCCATTCCTTCATCTTACTGTGCAGCCCTGACCATTTTTCGCCCTCACGTGTTGCCTGTGGGATCTTACCTTGTACAAATTGCAATGGAGTACACAGAATATGCCGTGCTGAAATAGACCATTCGGCCCAACTAGCTCGTGCTGGCGTTTATACCACATGCCAGCCTCCTCAATTCCATCTCCCCACCATAAACTTCTCAGAAAACCTTTCTATTCCCTTTTCTCTCATGTACTCATCTAGTTTCCTTTCACTAGCATCTAAGCTATTTGCCTCATCCATTTCCCATGGCAGTGAGTGCCACATTCTACCCACTCCCTGAGTAAAGTCATTTCTCCTTGTTTCCCTGTTGGATTTATTAGTAACCGTCTTTTATTCATGTCTTGGATTCTCAGACAAGTGGAAATGTACACATACCCTATCCAACCCAATTATAATTTGATAGAACTCATCTGGTCACCTCCAAGTTCTTCTCTTGGCTAAAGAAATAAACCCAAATTGGCTGCCTCACTTGCTAATGTAACAGAGACTGCACTTTCAATGTAATTTGTTGACTGTGAAACGAGTAACATTGGTTTAATTAAACGCAAGTTTGAATATCACTGAAAAGAGAAACATGTCGCTGAAGCTTTTCGCCTTGGAGTCATCAGGACAAACACAAGAATGCCAAATTTCAAACTACCACAACAATTTATACTACAGGAGAAGAGAGTGCTGATTGGTTGGCAAGCTGACTCTAGTTGGCTGAGGCGTTGCCATGGAGAAAGCAACGGGGAACTATATTAAATGCAAATTCATTCTTCCTTTCATAACAAAGTGAACCTCAAGCCATGACATTGTGCAGTGGAACATTTGAATGCTTCATGTGCGCTGTTGCACCATCAATTGGATTGTGCCGATTTGCAAACACAATACGTGTCTCCCAGTTCGCTGTCACGTCATAATGCTTTTGTTCAAATGCACTAAGTGGCACAAACTGGATCAGAACTTACATCACCAATGATGCAACCAACAGCATTCAAATAGCACTTCACAGGGTCATAACCAGACAAAAACATTGGGAGGGATTTTAACAGCCCCGTTGCGGCAGGGGTGGGGCCATAAAACGTGGCGAGTCATTCCAAAGGCCGTTAACTTCAGCGGGACGGTAAAACCCCACCCGTGTAAAATTCACCCAGCAAGTTACCTCGGGGGTAGGAACAGGTAAAAAAAAAAACCCCACAGAAAATGCTACAAACTCATGGCAAATCGATCAGCCTGAGAGACAGAAAGAGGAGAGATTTGGGTGTAACACTTCATCATAACCAGAACTCGAAAAAAAGTTCCACCTGAAACAGTAACTTGTCACGGTAACAGGCATGCTTTGGATTATCCGGCGATTTGTGTTTTGTTTTGTTTTGTATCTCCGACATTCTTTACTCTTTGTTTAATTGTAACGCTAAGTACCATCACATACATCTTTGGAAATGTGCCCTGATCTCCTTAGGCCTGCGCATGGCGGTGAAGAAGAGTCTAACTCTGACTTTCTCTCCACAGACGCTGTCAGGTCTGCTGAGTTTTTCCAGCATTTTCTGTTCTTGTTTCCGATTTCCAGCACCCGCAGTACTCTGCTTTTATCTTAGTAGGGATGTTTAGAATGGACTACAATGACTGGAAGCAGAATGAGATGTTACCTTTCTGTGACAGTTTCATTACTTGGCTTTAGCTCAATCCAATGCGTTGCGTTACCTATGGTCTTCTCAATGGAAGCCTGCGTATGGAATAAGTGCACAGTTATTATCTACAGCACTGGAGCGTAAAGCATTGTATCTTCATCAGGCAATTTCCTCTGCTCTTATGAGGAACTGAAAGCAAAAAAAACTTGGAAAACAAGATTCAGACCAGCACATGGCGAAAAAAAAACAGAATCAAAACGGAGGACCGCGTTTACAGTCCGAAATTGTTGAACTCAATGCTGAGTCCAAAAAGGCTGCAAAGTCTCCAATCGGGAAATAAGATGCTGTTCCTCGAGCTAGTGTTGAGTTTCTCTGCAGCACCACAGCAGGCCGAGGGCAGAAAACTGAGAGTGAGAGCAGGATTGTGAACTGAAATGGCAAAACAGCAGGAAGCTACTTTCAGACTGAGCGGAGGTGTTCTGTAAAGCGGTTACCCAATTTACGTTTGGTCTCGCCAGTGTAGAGGAGACAGCAACATGAGCAACGAGTGTACTAAATTGGAAGACGTAGAAGTAAATCACTGCTGTTCCTGCTTTCAGACAGAGCTGTGCTTTATTCTGCCATTGACGCCTACTCTGGACCAACGCTTTGTCTCCTGACTACAACCATCGCTACCCCCCCTTTGCCTTTTGTTCCACGACATCTTTGCCATTTAATGTCTCCCGCCTTCAACCCTATCTCAGACCTTCCCTTCAATTCTTCCTCCCCCCTCCCTGCTTCTGACAACCTAAAAGCCCATCACATTTCCACCTCCCTTCAGTCCTGAGGAAGAGTCATATTGGACTCGAAACGTTGACTCTGCTGCTCTCTCCACAGATGCTGCCGTGTCCGCTGAGTATTTCCAGCACTTTCTGTTCTTAACGCTGGACTAACTGGGATTGGTCGTGAGGACAATTGCGCAGACCGGGCTGGTGTTTCTTTGGGTGTGAGGGATTCAGGAGTGATCTAATTCGGGTCTTTAAGATGATCAGAGACGTTGATAGTTTAGATTGAGAGGAACTATTTGCTCTGCCGGGAAAAGCCAGAACAGGGAGGCCTAACCTTCAAATTAGAGTTAAGCCATTCGGAGGGGATTTCAGGAACCTCTTCTTCACACAAAAGGTACAGGAGAAACCTGGGATTCCCTTGCCCAGAAAGCTTTGAAGGCTGGGTGGGGGGGGTCAATTGAAATTTCAAATCTGATGCAATAGGTTTTTTTTTTAAGGCAATGACATTAAGTCTCACGCAACGAAAGCAGGTAGCTGGAGTTAAGATACAGATCAGCCTTAAAAACAGAGGTGCTGGAAAATCTCAGCAGGTCTGGCAGCATCGGCGGAGAGAGTAATATGCAATAAACATATGGCGCAGACAAGATGGGCCGAATGGCCTCTTTGTGCCCTGTAACTTTTCTATGGTTCTACGGAGAGAAACAGTGGGTGTTTTGAGTCCAATATGACTCTTCTTCAGAACTGAAACTTCTTTGGGTTCCAAAGAAGAGCCATACTGGACTTGAAACATTCGCTCTGTTTCTCTCTCCACCTGCTGAGTTTTTCCAGCGTCCTCTGTTTTTATTTCCGATTCCCGGCATCCACGGTATTTTGCTGTGGTTACAGATCAGCCGTGATGTAACTGATTGGCAGAAAAGGCTTGAGAGGCTGACTGGCTTCCTCCTGTTCCTGCGTTCCTAAACGAACTGGAAATTATTCAACTCCTGGTAGACATGTGCACTAAGCACAGCACTAAACCCTAATCCAGCACAAACCGACACCGCTAACCCAAGATGTCATTAATCGGCCAGAGTAGGAACTGTAAACGCCACGTCAATGCAAAGTGAGGTCGATTCCCGTGACCGGGACTGACAGTGTTGGAGAGGGCTCCAAGGGTCTAAGATATGTTGAAGAGTTTTGTAATGTGCGCTCAGTGACATGCATCATGAGCTATCATTGTGGAATGGGCTGCCCCACCTTCCTAAAGCAGAGAACGTCAACTATTGTAAACTTTGCCATGGTTGGATTCCCTAGTCTAAAAGTGTTAAGTGTTCCCCAGCCCCTGCGAAACTGCATTACCATTTCAACCGTACGTTATTCACAGGACGTTGTAACACACCTGTACCTGCTGTGTTGCATTGTTGATCACCAAAAGAAGAAACCTTTTCCATGGGCCGAATTCAGGTGTCCAGTCAGAGCCATTCGATGGAACGAAATACCATTTCCCATTGAACAAACATCCATTCCTGGGGCACTTTGGAACAAAGGCTGCTGGGGAGAAAAATGAGGCACCCAAAAAGTTTCTCCAAGCACGATTAGTTTGCTGAGTACAGCTCATTTCAGAAACTGGACATTATGAGTTATTGCATGTCACTTGTAGCTAAAATTATTGGAAAACCGCGAGCGATATTGTTTCCACGTCTCATATAATCAGAGGTGCAAATTGTCATTTGTCAACTGTGACTTCACTGGGATATTTTTTAACTCTAAGTTCACAATAGCTATGAACTAAAAGATTTTGCATTTATATGGCGCCTTTCATGAACTCAGGATGTCCCAAAGTGCTTTACAGCCCATGAAGTAATTTTGAAGGGCAGTTACTAATGTGTTGTAATGTTGGAAATGCAGCACATTTGCTTGAAGCAGGGTCTCACAAACAGCAATCTGATCCTTCAGTCCCTGCCCAAAAGCACCTCCAACCCACAACGCTGGGACCTCCCTCCACCAGAGGTCAAACCCCGTGCGGTAGACACCAATCAAATCCACACCAAACATCCAGCCAACTGAGCCAACTGGCTCCCCCCCACTCCCCCCAAGTCCAAGCTGTTGCAGCAACACACACTTTTACATGCATGTTGTAGCCTGGAGATGTGGTACTGATGGTGGAGGCTCTAATGTTTTTTCCATCACATGGTTGACCAGGAATCTCTCCCATCTTACTGCCACTGGTGTGGAGTGGAAGGATTTGCAGATGAATGCTATGTTATGAGTGCACTTTCCATGACCAATAAGTCCTGGGGTGGGACTTGAACTCTCAGCTTCTGGTTCAGAGGAAGGGACACTACCCACTGTGCCACAAAGTCCTCCAATAATGAGATAATGACAAGATAATCCGTCTTAGTGATGTCGATTGGCGGATAATTATGGGGCAGAGTAAATGCGATCACACCTGCAATGTTGAGTTCTCTGTTTCTCTCTCTATGTATGCTGACTGTCCTACAATATTGAGCTGGTTCATCAATAGCTGCTATTGCTTCATCAATTGGCTCATCAACAGCTGCTGTACTATTGAAGAAGCTTCCAGTATGGAAGATTGCTGGGTTTGGAAAGAGTGAAAGGGGAGATAAAATTAATCAAGCAATCCCGATGAGGGGACTCCAAACTTTAAGGTGGTGGAACGAGACTGCAGACAGCAAGGACTTCCTCAGTAAGGTAGATGGTGTCATAGTCATTGCAAGTTTTTCTTTAACTCCCTGTTCAACCTTTTAATTTTGTGGGTACAATAGTTCTAGTGATGTTGAAAGTAGACATTGAATCACATATGAAGAATGGAGAAATATTGGAAGCCAAGTTTAGAGATGTGTCTCGATGGTGAGAACTGTTGTCTTTGAGTCCAAAAATTGAGCACAGAATCTAGGCTAACATTTCCAGCAATGTACTTCAGATGAGATTCCGTCTACCCTATCTGGTTTTGTTTTTATTCTTTCACAGGATGTGGGCTTCGTTGGCTGGACCAGCATTTATTGCCCATCCCTAATTGCCCTTGAGAAGGTGGTGGGGACCTGCCTTCTTGAACCGCTGCTGTCCATGTGGTGTAGGTACACCCACAGTGCTGTTGGGGAGGGGGTTCCAGGATTTTGACCCAGCGACAGTGAAGGAACGGTGATATATTTCCAAGACAGGATGGTGAGTGGCTTGGAGGGGAACTTCCAGGTGGTGATGTTCCCAGCTGTCTGCTGCCCTTGTCCTTCTAGATGGTAGTGGTTGTGGGTTTGGAAGGTGCTGCCTAAGGGGTCATGGTGAATTCCTGCACTGCATCTTGTAGATGGTACACACTGCTGCCATTGTGCATCGGTGGTGGAGGGAGTGAATGTTTGTGGATGGGGTGCCAATCAAGAGGGCTGCTTTGTCCTGGATGGTGTCCAGCTTCTTGAGTGTTGTTGGAACTGCACTGACCCAGGCAAGTAAGGAATATTCCATCACACTCTTGACTTGTGCCTTGTAGATGGTGGACAGGCTTTAGGGAGTCAGGAGATGAGTTACTCGCCACAGGATTCCTAGCCTCTGACCTGTTCTTGTAGCCACAGTATTTATATGGCTTGTCCAGTTCAGTTTCTGGTCAATGGTAACCACCAGGATGTTGATAGTGGGAGATTCAGTGATGGTAATGCTATAGAACATCAAGGGGGCGATTGTTGGATTCTCTCTTGTTGGAGATGGTCATTGCCTGACACTTGTGTGACTGGAATGCTACTTGCCACTTGTCAGCCCAAGCCTGGATATTGTCCAGGTCTTGCTCCGTTTGGACATGGACTGCTTCAGTATCTGAAGAGACGCGAAAGGTGCTGAACATTGTGCAATTATCAGTGAACTTCCCCACTTCTGACCTTATGATGTAAGGAAGGTCATTGATGAAGCAGCTGATGATGGTTGGGCCTAGGACACTACCCTGAGGAACTCCTGCAGGCATGTCCTGGAGCTGACATGACTGACTCCCAAAACCACAACCATCTTCCTTGTGCTAGGTATGACTCCAACCAGTGGGTTGGATAGGAAATAGGGGCTAAGCCTCCATTTGTTCCCAGGATAGTGTATCAACAATCTCTCTTCCCAAGGACAATCCCACAATGTCTAAATAATTGAAAGAAAACTACAGTCAAAGACTGTCAAAAACCAACTGAGAGGATTCCATTGGGTCGAAGATGTTTCCATTTGTGTGTGTGAGTTGAAGATTAGAGGTTATAAATATAAGATAATTACTGATACATTAGTTTCATCTTGGCTTTGTGTGATTTGTAACACTGAAAGATGACATTGGATTACACATGGTTATCCATACTACAGGTATTTGCATCTTAGTACAGTGTTGCGGGTGTGCTGCTCTGTCAGAGGTGCCATATTTCAGATTGGATGTTAAACAAAGCTCAGTGAGTAGAACACTCATCTGAGTCAGAAGGATGTGGGTTCCAGTTCTGCTTCAAGACTGGAGCACAAAAATATCAAAGCTGACACTATAGTGCAATACTAAGGGGGAATGTGCAACGAGGCCTGGGTGTCCTCGTACACCAGTCGCTGAAGGTAAGCATGCAGGTGCAGCAGGTGGTAAAGAAGGCAAATGTGGCCTTCATAGCCAGAGGATTCGAGTACAGGAGCAGTGATGTCTTGCTGCAATTATTCAGGGCCATGGTGAGACCACACCTGGAATATTGTGTGCAGTTTTTGTCTCCTTATCTGAGGAAGGATGTTCTTGCTATAGAGGGAGTGCAGCGAAGGTTTACCTGACTGATTCCTGGGATGGCGGGACTGACATAGGAGGAGAGATTGAGTCGGTGAGGATTATATTCGCTGGAGTTCAGAAGAATGAGGGGGGATCTCACAGAAACCTATACAATTCTAACAGGACTAGACAGGGTAGATGCAGGAAGGATGTTCCCGATGGTGGGGGAGTCCATAACCAGGGGTCACAGTCTGAGGATATGGGGTAGACCATTTAGGACTGAGATGAGGAGAAATTTCTTCACCCAGAGAGTGGTGAGCCTGTGGAATTTGCTACCACAGAAACTAGCTGAGGCCAAAACATTTATGTTTTCAAGAAGGAGTTAGAGATAGCTCTTGGGGCGAAAGGGAGAACACACCTGCTCTTCTTCAGAATAGTGTCATACGATGTCCACCTGAGAGTGTAGGCCAAGAATGTCTCTTACAAAAGATGGCCAATACTTATCCCTGAATTAACATCACCAAGACAGCTGGTGTGGTCATCGTCGCACTGCTGTTTGTGGGAGCTGACTGTGCAAATTGGCAAGTGTGGTGTAGACCTGGGGGAGACGTACGATTAATATAATTGATTCAAGAACTTGCCAATCAGGGTATATACCCACTGTATGTGCTGATAGGCCACTGATCCATTGAAGAAGCAATGCCTGATCATGTCTCCACTTGATGTCCCAGACATTGGGGTAAAGTTTGTGATGGCCTCCTTAACATAGAGTGACAATGTTAAAACATTCCTAGTCCCTGGGAACCCAGTGGTTACACTCCAACATCTATCAAGTTTGAAGGAATCTGATTATTGCAGAGTGCATTAGGTAAAGAAGTGAACTGAAAATCTGGTGTTCAGAATTGGGCTCCTTCATGTTGTTTCTCAAGAAGCTAACTGATACATTAGTTGCGTCTTGGCTTTGTGTGATTTGTAACACTGAAAGATGACATTGGATTACACATTGTTATCCTTCATAAACATACAACAGGTACTTGCATCTTAATACGGTGCTGCGGGTGTGCTGCTCTGTCAGAGGTGCCATATTTCAGATTGCATGTTAAACAAAGCTCAGTGAGCAGAACCCTCATCTGAGTCAGAAGGATGTAGGTTCCGGTCCTGCTTCAAGACTGGAGCACAAAAATATCAAAGCTGACACTATAGTGCAATACTGAGAGAGTGCCACACTGTTGGAGCTGCCATCTTTCCTATGAGACGTGCTTGGCCTGCACTCTCAGGTGGACATAAAAGATCCTACGACACTATTCTGAAGAAGAGCAGGGGTGTTCTCCTTGCGTCCCGGCCAATACTTATCCCTGAATTAACATCACCAAGACAGATGGTGTGGTCATCGTCGCACTGCTGTTTGTGGGAGCTGACTGTGCAAACTGGCCAGTGTGGTGTAGATCTGGGGGAGACGTACAATTAATAAAATTGATTCAAGAACTTACATTTATTTAGAATCTCTTGCAGTTTGTTCATTATATTTCCCTCCGTTAGTTTCATTTCTGCATGATGGTCTGAGGCTGAAAGACAGATAGAATTCAATCCCCATCGGCAAATAATTGACAGCCAAACATCAACATTCTAAAAGACTATCAGATAACTGAAGGTATCGCTGATATTCTTACGTCAGTCTCTCCCCGTTATTGATTGCAAGCAGCAACTGATGAGAACATAGCAAGGCGTGCAGTTAGAGTTTGGTTGGCCAACGAAATCATTTACCCAAGACATAAAAGCCAGTGTGGTGTAGATCTGGGGGAGACGTACAATTCATAAAATTGATTTCAAGAACTTACATTTATTTAGAAACTCTTGCAGTTTGTTCATTATATTTCCCTCCGTTAGTTTCATTTCTGCATGATGGTCTGAGGCTGAAAGACAGATAGAATTCAATCCCCATCAGCACATGATTGACAGCCAAACATTGAAAAAGACTATCAGGTAACTGAAGGTTTATTTAATGCAAATGATTTATTCAGAAAGAATTAAAGTTCAGAACAACGATTTAACTTCACTAAGGAATGGCAGAACATTTTTCATTGTTAGTCGCCGACCTCATTCATTCTGTTAGTCTCTGCACTCAAAGGCACAGTCTCTGTTCCAGAGGAGCCCACAGTGCTTCTGTACTTCAGACAAGTGCCTATTCTTTGGACTGGAGTCTAGCAGAATGTGAGGGGTAATTCGACAATCCGGTGTTGTTGTTGAGGAACGGGTGCTTGTTAGGAGCTCATCAACGGAAATTACACTCATATTAAGCCTGATCTTTCATTCATCAGGATAAGAGGTGGAAAAATAGCGGCTAAACCTCCATTTGTTCCCAGGATAGTGTATCAGCAATCTCTCTTCCCAAGGACAATCCCACAATGGAACAAGCTGCCAAAAGAAACAATCACAGCCCCATCATTGGAAACCTTCAAGACCCATCTTTAGATTATTTCCATTTAAACGGTTTCATTATCTGGACTGCCAATCTCAGCAGGTCATGCCTGGTTTAGCTAGCGTTACCCAGATAAATGTTCTCGGAATACGGATATTAGTCTGTGATGCCGACACAACTGAAGCAGGAGCAGAAGATTGAACTCTTCACAGGGAGTGTCACAGAATTACTGATGTCTTATCCAGTCGGCAATAAAGAAATAACCTTTCCTAATGCAGCCATAAGGCTTCCCTCTGTGTGTAGGTCTTAGTCAGGGACAAATTGGTTTATTTTAAGCTTGTCTAAAAGAGTGAATGGTGAAGTATAGCGCCAATGTATTAACTATTCAAGTGGAATATTTGCCAATCAGGGTATATACCCACTGTATGTGCTGATAGGCCACTGATCCATTGAAGAAGCAATGCCTGATCATGTCTCCACTTGATGTCCCAGACATTGGGGTAAAGTTTGTGATGTGCTCCTTAACATAGAGTGACAATGTTAAAACATTCCTAGTCCCTGGGAACCCAGTGGTTACACTCCAACATCTATCAAGTTTGAAGGAATCTGATTATTGCAGAGTGCATTAGGTAAAGAAGCGAACTGAAAATCTGGTGTACAGAATTGGGCTCCTTCATGTTGTTTCTCAAGAAGCTAACTGATACATTAGTTTCGTCTTGGCTTTGTGTGATTTGTAACACTGAAAGATGACGTTGGATTACACATTGTTATCCTTCATAAACATACAACAGGTACTTGCATCTTAATACGGTGCTGCGGGTGTGCTGCTCTGTCAGAGGTGCCATATTTCAGATTGCATGTTAAACAAAGCTCAGTGAGTAGAACCCTCATCTGAGTCAGAAGGATGTAGGTTCCAGTCCTGCTTCAAGACTGGAGCACAAAAATATCAAAGCTGACACTATAGTGCAATACTGAGAGAGTGCCACACTGTTGGAGCTGCCATCTTTCGTATGAGAACCTTAATGGCAACACCAATATCGAAACCTCACCCTACCACCCGGCATTGGACAGCATGGCTGAGCGGGCAGTCCAAACCTTTCAATCCGGGATGAAAAAGATGGAAGAGGATTCCATCAGCACGATGATTGTCCCGGTTCTTGTTCGCATACCGGACCACGCCACACACAACGACCCCCATTGCCCCTGCAGAGCTACTAATGAAGAGACGTCTCCCCACCCACCTGACCCTTATCTGGCTGAATTTAGAGGGGAGGGTGGAGAAAAGCCAAGAGGCGCAGATGACCAGGCACGATTGTCATGGTCTTGAGAGAACTTTCACGGTGGGAGATGCAGTCCTCGTGAAGAACTTTGGAGATGAGCCCAATTGTCTGTTAGGCGAGGTGAGTGCAGTAACTGGACTCCTCTCCTATAATGTATAGGTAAACAGCCGGACAATGAGACGACATGTGGATCATCTCTGCAAAAGAGCTCCAGTCCCACAAGGAGAAATGCAGTCTTCATCTACGCTTCAGTCTGTTCTGCATGTAATGGACTGGTCACACGATTTGGAAGCACCGAGGGTCGGGGGTCAGGGAGACAAACCTGCCAATTTCCACTGAGGAACCTCGTGGGACAACTGTCCCCTGAACAGGAGGTCTCAGAAAAACCAGTGAAGGCTGTTGAACTGTGACGCTCAACATATCCAAGAAAGCCTCCTGAGAGACTTGACCTGTAAATAGTTATTGTGCAAATAATTCACGTGTTTTAAGTTTATAGCTGTACTTTTAAGTAAATGGGGAGGGATGTGGTAAAGTGAGATACCCTGTCCCTTTAAGAGAATGCAAGTGTACTGATCATGTGACAGCACTAACAAATCACTGTACAGCGTGGGCAACTGGGAACTGTAAGTCTAGTTCTGGAGGTTTCTGAGTGAGCACGTATGACCTGGTGCTCTGCCCTATGCCTCAATGAGCCATCACTGATATTCTTACGTCAGTCTCTCCCCGTTATTGATTGCAAGCAGCAACTGATGAGAACATAGGAAGGCGTTCGGTTAGAGTCCGGTTGGCCAACGAAATCATTTACCCAAGACATAAAAGCCAGTGTGGTGTAGATCTGGGGGAGACGTACAATTCATAAAATTGATTTCAAGAACTTACATTTATTTAGAATCTCTTGCAGTTTGTTCATTATATTTCCCTCCGTTAGTTTCATTTCTGCATGATGGTCTGAGGCTGAAAGACAGATAGAATCCAATCCCCATCAGCAGATAATTGACAGCCAAACATTGAAAAAGACTATCAGGTAACTGAAGGTTTATTTAAAGCAAATGATTTATTCAGAAAGAATTAAAGTTCAGAACAGCGCTTTAACTTCAATAAGGAATGGCAGAACATTTTTCATTGTTAGTCGCCGACCTCATTCATTCTGTTAGTCTCTGCACTCAAAGGCACAGTCTCTGTTCCAGAGGAGCCCACAGTGCTTCTATACTTCAGACAAGTGCCTATTCTTTGGACTGGAGTCTAGCAGAATGTGAGGGGTAATTCGACAATCCGGTGTTGCTGTTGAGGAACGGGTGCTTGTTGGGAGCTCATCAACGGAAATCACACTCATATTAAGCCTGATCTTTCATTCATCAGGATAAGAGGTGGAAAAATAGGGGCTAAACCTCCATTTGTTCCCAGGATAGTGTATCAGCAATCTCTCTTCCCAAGGACAACTCTACAATGGAACAAGCTGCCAAAAGAAACAATCACAGCCCCATCATTGGAAATCTTCAAGACCCATCTTTAGATTATTTCCATTTAAATGTTTTCATTATCTGGGCTACCAATCTCAGCAGGTCATGCCTGGTTTAGCTAGCGTTACCCAGATAAGTATTCTCGGAATACGGATATTAGTAAGGAATCTCAGATTCTCTCAAGGGGCCCTCAAGGCCTTGGCTCTTCAGAGGACACACACCAAAATCATCAGAGACAACAGGGCCAACCATTGCACAGGCTGTCTCCACCCCTGCCGCGGATGTCAGAGCAGCACCTAGAAGAAGTGGGTGTTCACCGCCTACCTCGCCATCATCGCAGGCACGGTCCACGTCCTCACCAGTCTGTGGGATGGTACGCTCCTCAACATGAATGAGTAGTCTAGTGTGGGCCACTCCACCCTCAGTCTGGGACCTCTCCCTGCTGTTGTGAGTCAGCTTCTCCTGCATATTCCTGAAGTACTGTGTGCAGTTTTGGTCTCCTTTACCTAAGAAAGGGTATACTTGCCAGAGAGGGAGTGCAACGAAGGTTCACCAGACTGATTCCTGGGATGGCAGGATTGTCGTATGAGGAGCGATTGGGTCGACTAGGTCTGTATTCACTGGAGTTTAGAAGAGTGAGAGGGGATCTCACTGAAACGTATAAAAATGTGACAGGGCTGGACAGACTGGATGCAGGGTTGATGTTTCCTCTGGCTGGAGGATCTAGAACAGGGGGTCACAGCCACAGGATATGGGATAGACCATTTAGGACTGAGATGAGGAGAAACGTCTTCACTCAGAGGGTGGTGAACCTGTGGAATTCTCTACCACAGGGGGCTGTGGAAGCCAAGTCACTGAATATATTTAAGAAGGAAATAGATAGTTTCAGGACTCTAAAGGTGTCAAGGGGTATGGGGAGAGAGCGGGGATATGGCGTTGAGATAGAGGATCAGACATTACCATGTTGAATGGCGGAGCAGGCTCGAAGGGCTGAATGACCTACTCCTGCTCCTAGTTTCTATGTTTCTATTCAAACAGATGGAGCGAGTGTGAGGAGGACACGTGGCGCTGGGTGGAATGTTTGTGTGGTCAGTGGAGCCCATGGAGGGGATGAGGACAGGAGCTCTAGAGGGTATGAGCCTGATGGAGATGTGAGGGTGTGTGTGAGAGTTAGTGGGTGTTGTCTCTTGAGGTGTGAGGTCCCTGTGGATGGGTGATGGGTTTGGGAGCGTGTGAGTTGAGAGCGATGAGGTGGTTGCCTTACCCTGGTGGATGGCTGACCTCCTCTGTGCTCTGGTGGTGCTAATGGCCGCTCCCACCGCCTCCCAGGCCGGATTGGTGACGCTGGTGAACCACCTGCGGCCACAGAGGGGTGGGGGGAGGTAGAGGACATTGCAGCGGCCTTCCACTGGGCCCAGCAGGTGCTCCAGGGGCATCCATAAATTTGGGGGCTACCGTCTCCTTTGCACTCGGGGCCACCTGTCACCTGGAGCAGTCCTGGTCTGTAGACATGAAGTAGGCCGCGCTGTGGCGCGCGTTAACTATGGCGCCCGGAGCGAGGAGGCGCCAATGTCACGGTTTGGCAGGCCCGCCCAGCGACCTGGAGTGTTTCCCGTGAATGCATCGTTAATGAGGCGGGACTGGCCAGGACTGAGGGGATGTGGCGAAAACCCACCATGGCGGCCGGCGGGTATTTTCCCACCCACTTCGGCACTTTGTGCAACTCCAGGGCGATTCCCGCCCTTGGGAGCCGAATTGAAGGAAATAAACTTTCATGGAAGCCCCCACAGCCGGGCAAAACCCCCGGGGGCCGAATTTTCCAATCGTCCGGCGGGCGCTGGACCGACCCGAACGAGCATAAAATGACGCGCGATGATGTCCAGGGAGCGTCCCAACATCATCTTGCACTCGCACAATATTCCAGTCAGCGGGCATGCCCGGGAGTTGGTGGGCATGCCCGGGAGTTGGTGGGCACGTCTGTGAGTCGGTGGGCACGTCTGGGAGTCGGTGGGCACGTCTGGGAGTCGATGAGCACGTCTGTGAGTCGGTGGGCACGTCTGTGAGTCGGTGGGCAGGTCTGTGAGTCGATGGACACGGCTGGGAGTCGATGGACAAGTCTGGGAGTCGATGGGCATGTCTGGGAGTCGGTGGGCACGTCTGTGAGTCGGTGGGCATGTCTGGGAGTCGGTGGGCATGTCTGTGAGTCAGTGGGCACACCCAGGAGTTGATGGGCACACCTGTGAGCCGGTGGGCACGTCTGGGAGTTGGTGGGCATGTCTGGGAGTTGGTGGGCATGTCTGTGAGTCGATGGGCATGCCTGTGAGTCGGTCGGCACGTCTGGGAGTTGGTGGGCACGCCTGGGAGTCGGTGGGCACGTCTGGGAGTTGGTGGGCACGTCTGGGAGTTGGTGGGCATGTCTGTGAGTCAACGGACACGTCTGTGAGTCGATGGGCACGTCTGTGAGTCGGTGGGCATGCCCGGGAGTCGATGGGCATGCCCGGGAGTCAGTGGGCACGTCTGCGAGTCGATGGGACGCCCGGGAGTCGATGGGCACGTCTGTGAGTCGATGGGCACGTCTGGAAGTCGGTGGGCACCCCTGGGAGTCGGTGGGCACGTCTGTGAGTCGGTGGGCACCCCTGGGAGTCGGTGGGCACGTCTGTGAGTCGATGGGCACGTCTGGGAGTTGGTGGGCACGTCTGTGAGTCGATGGGCACGTCTGTGAGTCAGTGGGCACCCCTGGGAGTCGGTGGGCACGTCTGGGAGTCGGTGGGCATGTCCGGGAGTCGATGGGCACGTCTGGGAGTCGATGGGCACCCCTGGGAGTCGGTGGGCACACCTGTGAGTCGATGGACACGTCCGTGAGTCGGTGGGCACGTCTGTGAGTCGATGGGCACGTCCAGGAGTCGGTGGGCACGTCTGGGAGTCGGTGGACACGTCCGGGAGTCGGTGGGCACATCTGTGAGTCGGTGGGCACATCTGTGAGTCGGTGGGCACGTCTGTGAGTCGATGGGCACGTCTGTGAGTTGGCGGGCACGCCCGCTGACAATTAACAGGCCTGTTAAGGCCATTAAAGATTTAATTGAATGAAATATTTGTGCTGCCCGCCCAGCTTTGCGGTAGGCGGGGTTGGCGAAAAGGCCAAGGGGCCTGTGGATTTTTTGTGAAACCTCATCCCCGGGCGGGATGAGGTTTCCATCCCGTCACTGAAAGAAATTTAAAATTTTTCAAACGAATTGCTCGCACGTCCCTGCTCCTGGGACGGATTCAGAGGAGGGGACACGTTATTGACATTTTAAAAATCTTTCCTTTTTATTTCCAAAGAGCTCCGTCTCCCTGAGGCAGCTTTACCGGTGCACACCCGCGAATCTCCCCGCTCGCCCTCCACACCCCCCCACACCCCCAGCATGAAATCGCGATCCCAGCCCAATCGCGGGCCACAGTCGGCTTCCCGACCGCCCCGGCCCGAGCCCGCCTGACGAGGGCAGAATTCTGCCCCTGAATGTTCCTCTGGAGGGAACGTGACCCCTCTTGGAGCCTCTGTGATATTTGTCACTGCTGTGGGGACGGACACTGGATAAACAGAAGTGTCACTGGGACAGTCAGAATCTGACAGCTCATTTTAGCACTTTCCTACATGAGATTGTAAGATCCCAGTGGTTTCAGTCTCCCCGCCGGATTCGCCTCTACTGACTGGAGATGCCCATCCCACTCTCCAGTGAGCTGATGGGTTAATACTGACAACCTCCGACACGAGTGAGAGAAGTCAGGTTTTCTTCAAGAACACCCACTTGGAAACACTGGCTGCTTACAAAACTGATGGTTGGATGGTCTAAAACTCATGCTGAGCCCTTCATTAAAAATGTTTTGAGGGTTTCTATCCATAATTCGATGTCAATTTAAGCAGGTTAATCATGAAACGCACAGTGTATATTGAAAGGGATAGTGACTCACCCTCATCATCATTGGGGGTCACGTTAGTTTCTTCTCATCTGCAACACTGAAAGCTGACATTGGATTGCACATTGTTATCCTTCGGGAACATAACTACACGGATTTGCATCTTAGTGCAGCGCTGAGGGTGGGCTGCACTGTCACAGAAGCGAGCTGAAAGTCTGCTGCTCAGGATTGGGCTCCTTCATGTTGTTTCTCAAGAAGCTAACTTGGTCCTAAATACAGTTTAAAGTTGAGAAGCAACGTGTCTTTGAGAATTTATAAAAATTCTGTTCTGTTCCCAATTTTTAAACGATGAACTCAGAGTGGGAGCCAGTCGATTGGGAGGGAGTCCCTGTGAAATGGAGCCAGAACCTTTCAGAGAGACACGTGGGGAAATCGAGATACCAGAGGTTTAGGGGGAGAATGTCTCTACTCTGTCCCAAGTTGTCCAGAGGTTGGTGGAGAGACTGGGGAGACTTAAACAAAACAAAAATCTTGCAGAAGTGTTTTGAATACTTACTAGTATCTTGCATCTCGCTGAGATTAGCCAGTAATTTGCTTTGCTTTTCCATTTTGTCTTGTAATGTTAAGACTGAAAGACACAATCGACCTCCATCATCAAATACATAACAGCCCAACATGAAAAACAGAAGACGCTGAGGCAAACCTTTTATTAAAGTGTGAAAAACCCTTTTTTATTAAAGTCTATGAGCTTTTATTTCACTGTGTGTTGTCGAGATTAAGTTTAGTCCATAGTTTTACTGATATAATATATTAATTATAATATAATAATTAGATAACTTTTGGACATTCTTCATAGAGTTTCAGAAATTCATAAATCCCAAATGGCTTCATTTTCCATTGCAAAAGAAAAGCTGTGAATTATAGATAACCATCCTCTGGGCAAACCATGCTGATTGGCTTAAATAATCCTTGAACTAAAAGATGCCGAATCAAAAACTATTCCAAGTCACTAAATAATTGAAAGAAAACTACAGTCAAAGACTGTCAAAAACCAACTGAGAGGATTCCATTGGGTCGAAGATGTTTCCATTTGCGTGTGTGTGAGCTGAAGATTAGAGGTTATAAGTATAAGATAGTGACTGATAAATCCACTAAGGAATTCAGGAGGAACTTCTTCACCTGGAGAGTGGTGAGGATGTGGAACCCGCGACCATGAGGAGTGTTTGAGAGGCATAGCATAGACGCATTAAGGGGGAGCTAGAAAAACAGATGAGGGAGAAAGGAATAGAAGGATAATGATCACAGGATGAAATCTCCCGCTCTCTCTGGTGGTGAGCTTGGGGGTGAGAAGGGCGTGAACGTAAGCAGGGCGTTGGCGTACCGGAACCCTGCCGCCATCCAGCCTCCACCCAAAATTAAGTTCTGGCTGGGATGGCCCATGGGTTGGCCTTTGTGCTCTGCCACTAATTGAGACCCTGGTGTGGCCAATTAAGTATCTCACCCCACCACCACTGGTACTGACCCAGTGGCAAGTGGGCACGTCACCATGTTGCATGCACGACAGGTAAAACCGTGCAGTCAGCTTGTCACCTCCGGGGAGCTGGGGGGACGGGGGTGGGGTGGGGGGGGGTGGTGTGGTTACTTGGCCAAACTCGCTCAGTGCCTGATCAAGCGACTGGACATTGGGAAGGAACAGGCCCGCTGAGAGCCATCCTCCCACCCCTTGCGGCACAACCCCCTACATTTCTCCCCGCCCTCCCCCCACCGACGAACCCCATGTCACAAAACCTCCCAACCACACCCCCACCCAACCACACCTGCGGCCTGGGTTGCCCTGCGACCCTGGGGGGCTGCGGTGACCCGTACTTCCAGTGGCGGCCACAGCCTTCCCAGTGGCGCTGCTGAGCAGAAGAGCGGCCCACCTCTGACGGACGGGCAGCCCTCGGTAGGCGGGACCTCTGCTCCCGGTGAGGTCTTGTTTCCAGCGGAAGGCCCGCCACTGGTCTTGCCACTGCCTGATTGGCGTGTGGCTCAGTGGGCCTTCCAGAAAAGAGGTCTCTTGCCCGGCTCTTCAGCTGGGGCAGGCGAGACTCCCGATGTCTCAGCAAGAGTCCGCCAATAGGGTTAGATGTAGTCGGGCGGGAGGAGGCTCGGGTGGAGCATAAACACCGGCACAGGTCAATTGAGCCACAAATAGCCTGTTTCTGTGCTGCAAAATGAATGAAACTCCATGTTAAAAAACTGTGTCATTCGGGAGCAGATTGCTTGGTTCTCCCAGTTCCCCCTCCCATAACTTGCGGAGAACATGTCGGGATAACATTCTCAGTGGAACTTCCGCGGCATTTTTGAAACTGAAACGGAAAATGCCGGAAAAACACAGCAGCCTCCGTGGAGAGAGAGAAAACAGAGTTAACGTTTCGGAGTCCGTGTGACTCGAAAGAAGAGTCATATTGGACTCGCAACGTTAACCCTGTCTATCTCTCCACGGAGGCTGCTGTGTTTTTCCGGCATTTTCCGTTTCGATTTCAGATTTCCGGCACCTGCAGTATTTTTGCTTTAATTCCGCGGAATTTTGTCGACCCTCTTGCGTGATTTTAGAGGGCGGTCAGGAGAAAGACAGCGAGAATGGCCATTTCTCCAGGGGTTTCCACCAAACGCACGGCGGGAGGTTGGGAGAACTTCCACAGGCATCCCCCACGCCACAGAGATCTGAGAACGACGCCAACGCGACAACATAAACTGCCGTGGAACTCGGCCATTGTCATTCACGACCCTCGTGTGTCGCTCGCAGGTAGTTTCGGTCTGGTTAAGATGAAGTACTTACTGTTTGAATAACAAACCATGAGCAGGACGAAAGTCACAAAGAAATTGATGCCCAGGCTCAGAAAGAGGAAACCAGCTTTTCCCCGAAAAATGGACCATCCTCTGCACGGAATCTCCTTTCCACAACCTTTAAAAAATTGAGCAAAATGGTTTATTTGTAGCTCGTTGAAGATTAATCCCACAGTTCCCGCTCCTATTCAACATTGAGGGAGCATTGATTGGAGAATTAGGCGCACACCGCTCTAGGTCTCTCTCTGCTCAGTGCCCAGTCACTTCATTATGCACTGTGGGGGGGGTGGGAGTTTAGAATTATTTGTTTGATTAATTGCTTCAGGGTCTTATACTCTTGGGCAAGCAACCAGAGCCTCCGATCATTTGGAACTACATCCAGAAATCAATCACCCAAAATGTAGGTCAGCGTCTCCAATGCTTTGCATATTCCATGCAAGGTTGTTTTGGATTTCTACCTCCATGTGCAGATGTTAACTCATAGGAATCAATATTGGTATGTTTTATAACCTCCTAGTTTTTAAAAATTCATTTATGGGAGTTGGGGGTCGCCGGCTAGGCCAACATTTATTGCCCATCCCTAATTGCCCTTCAGAAGGTGGTGGTGAGCTGCCTTCTTGAACCGCTGCAGTCCATGTGGTGTAGGTGCACCCACAGTGCTGTTTGGGAGGGAGTTCCAGGATTTTGACCCAGCGACAGTGAAGGAACGGTGATATATTTCCAAGTCAGGATGGTGAGCAGTTTGTAGGGGAACTTCCAGGTGGTGGTGTTCCCATGTATCTGCTGCCCTTGTCCTTACAGATAGTTAGTGGGTTTGGAAGGTGCTGCCTAAGGAGCCTTGGTGAATTGCTGCAGTGCATCTTGTAGATGGTACATACACTGCTGCCACTGTGTGTCGGTGATGGAGGGAGTGAGTGTTTGGGATGGAGTGCCAATCAAGCGGGGCTGCTTTGTCCTGATGATGTCAAGCTTCTTGACTATGTTCAGGAAGATATAATAATTTTCATAATGTTATTGGAATTTATTGTTAAGTAGAGTAATATTGGGTTCTGTGCCTGTGGGTCTGTGTGTGAGTTTGTGTGCGTGGGACTTAATTGAATTAAAGACAGCTGGTCTGACGGCTTTGATATAAGAGAAGCCAGGTATGGAAGGCTAAATAGGTAAACATAGGTGAGGTTTTAGAATGTGAGGTGCAAAGGGAACATTTGCATTTTTGAAATAAACCAGTGTCGCTTGAATTCAAAAGAGGGGGAAAAATTTACACCTAGCCAGAAGTTAAGAAACACTGTGTTTAATTTTTTCCCAAAGATTACTGGTAAAATTAGTACGATGATAGATTTTTATTATTAGAGAGGTAAAGTCCAAAGACATAGTGAAACAATGGGAATTTGCATTCAAAGGGGAAATATTTATAAAGAGAAGGCTGTGTGTAAGGGCAGGCATTTTAAGATATAAAACAAGTGTGAAAAGCCTCAAGCATCTAAGCCTCAAGCTTCTGTCTACAAGGAACCAAAGCTGAGAAAAACTTATTTTGAATTTGACTGTCCAAGGTGTATGCTTTACCTGCGTCTGTTTCAATCTATGTGTTTGACTGTTGTCTTAACAGGGGTATAACTGGGAGTTAGATTAATCAAGGGAGCTGGGAGTTATCATAGTAGTAATTTGTTTGTATATGTGCTTAAAATAATTTCTTCTATTAATAAATGTTTAATTTAATTTTGTAAGAAACCTATAAGACTCGGTGGTCTTATTACTACTGAATTCAATGCACACATCTCGACATAAATATACAAATTGCAAAACAGTTGTGGCAGTTGTTTCAAGTTTCCCTTTGGGAGTTGAGCAGCTCAACATTTACCATCAGCTGGTCTGAAGGCTTTGATGTATCAAGAAGAGAAGCTAGATTTGACATGTTAAATAGGTAAACATATCTGGAGTTTTAGAATGTGAGGTGTAAAGGGAACGTTTGCGTTTTTAGATAAATTAGAGTAGTGAATTTCTAAGAGGTGGTAAGGTGTTACACCCAGCCAGAAGAAGAAAAGAAACAGTGTGTTTATTTTTCCCAAATATTACTGGTAAAATTGGTACGATGATAGAATTTTATTATTAAAGAGGTAAAGTCCAAAGATATAGTGAAAAAATGGGAATTTGCATTCAAAGGGGAAAATATGTATAATGGAGAGAAGGCTGTGTGCAAGGGAAGGCATTTTTAAGATCTAACACGTGTGAAAAGCCTCAAGCTTCTGTCTACAAGGAACTGAAGCTGAGGAAAAACTGACTTTGAATTAGACTGTCCAGGGTGTGTGTTTTGCCTGAGTCTGTTAAATCTATGTGTTTTACTGTTGCCTTAATGAATGCGTAACTGGGAGTTAGAATTACTAGGGGAGCTAGGAGTTATCAAAGTAGTAATTTGAAAACCTATGTATGCGCTTAAATCATTTTTTTATTCTTAATGAAGCTTTAATTTAGTTTTGTAAGAAACCTATAAGAGTCGGTGGTCTTATTATTACTGAATTCAAGGCACGCATCTCAAAATAAATGCAAATTGTAAAGTTTTTGTAAAGACCATAAGATCATAAGACATAGGAGCAGAAATTAGGCCATTCGGCCCATCGAGTCTGCTCTGCCATTCAATCATGGCTGATAAGTTTCTCAACCCCATTCTCCCGCCTTCTCCCCGTAACCTTTGATCCCCTTACCAATCAAGAACCTATCTATCTCCGTCTTAAATACACTCAATGACCTGGCCTCCAAAGCTTTCTGTGGCAATGAATTCCATAGATTCACCACTCTCTGGCTGAAGAAGTTTCTCCTCATCTCTGTTCTAAAAGGACTTCCCTTTACTCTGAGGCTGTGCCTTCGGGTCCTAGTCTCTCCTACTAATGGAAACATCTTCCCCACGTCCACTCTATCCAGGCCTTTCAGTATTCTGTAAGTTTCAATCAGATTCCCCCCTCATCCTTTTAAACTCCATTGAGTATAGACCCAGAGTCCTCAAACGTTCCTCATATGTTAAGCCTTTCATTCCTGGGATCATTCTCGTGAACCTCCTCTGGACCCTCTCCAGGGCCAGCACATCCTTCCTGAGATACGGGGCCCAAAATTGCTCACAATGTTCTAAATGTGGTCTGACCAGAGCCTTATAAAGCCTCAGCAGCACATCCCTGCTTTTATATTCTAGTCCTCTCGAAATAAATGCCAACATTGCATTTGCCTTCCTCACTACCGACTCAACCTGCAAGTTAACCTTAAGAGAATCCTGGACTAGGACTCCCAAGTCCCTTTGCACTCCAGATTTCTGAATTCTCTCCCCATTTAGAAAATAGTCTATGCCTCTATTCTTCCTACCAAAGTGCATGACCTCACACTTCCCCATGTTGTATTCCATCTGCCACTTCTTTGCCCATTCTCCTAACCTGTCCAAATCCTTCTGCAGCCTCCCCGCCTCCTCAATACAAATAAAGGATTTGAACAACTCACCATTTACCATCCGCTGTGCCATAACAAAACTGGAGGCTTTTGCGGGGTTTATGTGATATTCCTGGATTGGTTTGGAGTCGGTGAATCTTTTATGAGCACTAGAAGCACTTTGAATTCAGGAGTTGGTGTGAGAGATTTGTAAAGTGGTGAGACTGCAATGTGGCTTTGGCAGTTGCTAAGACTTGTCTGGGAGTTGAAGTTATAACTTTGGTTGGTTTACAAAATGCAAATAAAGCTGAGTTAATTTAATTGGTAGAAACATTACAATTAGGGTTACCTGCAGGGATGAGGAAATCAAACATAATTGAAGGTATAACACGTCATTTGAAATTGGAAGGAATACCTGAGGGACCGAGTTCTCCACGGGGTGGTTCATTGGAATGGGCTCAAATTCAATTGCAAATTAAAAAACGTGAACTAGAGGCAGCAGAAAAAGATGAGGAAAGAGAAAGGGCATTTCAAAGGGAACAGGCAGAAAGGCAGGAAAGAGAAAAAGAGTGAGACAAAGAATTCCCGCTTAAAATGCCCTGACGGTTGTCAGTTAAAAAAGAGACACCAGGAGGTGGGGAAGGACTGATTTCCAGATCAGAACCCAATGGGAAGACGTTTAAATTTGTACAGGCTCTTCCAAAGTTTGAGGAAAGAGATTTTGAAGCCTTCTTCATTTCATTTGAGAAGATAGCCAAGCAGATGAAATGGCCACAGGAAAACTGGACATTGTTGTTACAATCCAGGTTGGTGGGTAGAGCGCATGAGGTTTATGCTTCATTGTCAGAAGAAATGTTGGTGAACTATGATGTGGTAAAAAAAGACTATTTTGAGTGCATATGAGTTGGTTCCTGAGGCATACAGGCAGAAAGTTAGGAGTATGAGAAAACAGCCTGGGTAAACTTATATCGAGTTTGAAAGAATAAAACAAAGTAATTTTCAATAGAGATGGCATATGCAGCTCTCAGAGAAATAATTATTTTGGAAGAATTTAAAGATTCGATTCCTTCAGTAGTGAGAACTCGTGTGGAAGGACAGAGGGTTGAAATGGTAGGATAAGCAGCAGAGAGAGCTGATGATTATGAGTTAGTTCATAGAGCTAAAACTCTTTATTGTCACCCTCTTAAAACAGAAAAGGATAGAAAGCGGGAAGGTGAAAGGGAGATGGGTAGTCAGGGAAGAGGAGTAGGTGGAAATTCCCAGGAAGTTTTATCTCAAAATAAGAAGGAAGATGCTGAGGGGAGAAGTGACACATGATAATTGAGGTGTTTTCATTGTAGTGAAATTGGACGCACAATGTCAGTATGGCGGAAATTGCAGGGAAAATCTGGTGGAATTATTGGGGTGCAGAAAAGTACTGGAAGTAAAAGTACTGTAGGTTCTGAGGTTCAGGCACAGGAGCAAAAAACAGTGGTTTGTGTACAGGTAAAACAGGAAGAATCAGTGGTAGGTAAAGAAGTGGGAATATGTTCACAATTTACCCAAAAGAATTCCGAGGAGCAAGTTGCAGAAATGTTTATAGATTTTGTATGTGAAGGGGAAATCTTTCCATGTGTACAGGGGTGGGGGGGAGGGGGGGCGGGGGAGTAGGTAAAGGTAAAGATGTTGAAATTAAGAGACACAGTGGCTAGTCAATCCTTAATGTTGTGGGATAGAGATATTTGTTGATCAGAGGGAGTACTGCGGGAACAGGTGATAATAAGTGGGGTTCATGGAGATGCTAAACCTATTCCATTGTGGAAGTTAAATTTAAAGAGTAAGTGGAAAATAGGCAAAGTGATTGCTGGAGTAGTGGAAAAATTGCTCATTGCAGGGGTTCAATTTATTATGGTTAATAATAGCTGGGTCCCAGGTGTGGGTGATGCCTATTGTAGTTGAGCAGCCTGTAGAAGTGTTTTCAACAGAAGCGTTGCAGAGAGAACACCGTGGGTTGTGTAATAATGAGATCACAGGCTCATAGCTTGAAACAAGAGGAATAGGAAGCTCAAAGGCAGGGAGAAGGTGTGGAAGTCCAATTAGCTGACACTGTGTTTGATAAGATTGTTCAAGAAGAAAGAATGGAGAATGCAGCTGAGGTGTTTAACGCAAGGCAGTTAGTGGAGTTACAGAAAAAGATTCATAGTTATATCAGGCAGCTTACTCAGAAGCAGAGGCAAAGTGTATTCCAGAATGTTATTACCTTAAGGGTAACATTTTAATGAGAAAATGGAGGCCTAATCATGCTTCAGCAAATGAAAGCTAGAGGAAGTTGCATCAGATTGTGCTACCATTTGGACATAGAAATGAAATTCTGAGGATAGCTGATGAAACTCCAATGGAGGCACATTTAGAAATGAGAAAGACACAGGCGAAAATATAAAAAACATTTTTATTGGCCTGGATTGCATAGTGATGTAGTCAAATTCTGCAGAGCATGTCACATATGTCAGGTGATAGGGAAACTACAAGCAGTGATTAAGACAGCACCTTTAATTCCAATTCCAGCATTTGAAGAATCTTTTATTCGGGTCATGATTGATTGTGTAGATCCCCTCCCTAAGACTAAAAGTGGAAATCAGTATTTACTGACAATGATGGATGCATCCACAACATTTCCTGAGCAATACCTTTGAGAAATATTACAACAAAGAAAATTGTGGAAGAATTGACTAAACCTTTTACAAGATATGGATTGCCTAAATAAGTAGAATCAGATCAGGGGTCAAGTTTCATGCCACAGCTATTTAAGGAAGCAATGAACAGTTTGGGAATAAAACAATTTAAGTCAACAGCTTATCATCCTGAGTCACAAGGAGCTTTGGAAAGACGGCATCAAACTCTAAAAACTATGATGAGGGCGTATAGTCAGGATTATCCAGAAGATGTGGATGAGGGAATTCCATCCTTGTTATTTGCTATTAGGGATGCTCCTAATGCTCCTAATGTTGACTGGTTTCAGTCCTTTTGAACTAGTTTATGGTCATGAAGTAAGGGAAATTGATTCATGAGAAATTGGTGGGTCAAAATTCAGAAACTACTCGCCTGGATTATGTATCAAACTTCAGAGAAAGATTGAACAGAGCATGTGAGTTCGCTAGGGAACATTTAATATATATCACAGCAAGTGATGAAAGTGAAGATAGACAGGAAAGCTACAGCTCATAGTTTTGTTGCTAGGGGGAAAGTGTTAGTTCTGTTACCAGTACAGGGTGACTCATTAAAGGCAAGGTATAGTGGGCCTTACAGGATTGAAAAGAAGCTGAATGAAGTAAATTATTTAATAAATGCTCCTGATAGAAGAAAGAAGCTGAGCGTGTGTCATGTAAACATACTTAAAAAGTACTTTGACAGGGAAGACGATCAAAAGGAGGTATTAGTGGTAGTGAATAATGAGAAAGGGGTAGAAATGCAGGATTCTGAAATTGATATTCCTCTAACCAAATTGGATAATGAGAGGGTACTTGAAAATTTAAATGTATTATTGAGTTGCCTTCCAGACAAGTGTCAAAGTGATGTGGGGAAGCTATTGCAGTCACACAAAGCTATTTGTGGGAATAAGCTGGGGAGGACAAATTTAGCCATACATGATGTATGTATAGGATTTTCATCTTCGTTAAGGCAACATCCTTATAGATTAAATCTGGCAAAGTTATCACAAGTACAGAAAGAAATTGAATTCATGCTTCAAAATTATATCATTGTGTCCAGTTGCAATAACTGGAGTTCATCTATTGTGTTGGTACTGAAACCGGATGGAACACAAAGACTTTGGGAGGACTATCGAAAGGTGAATGCAGTGACATAAGCGGATTTATATCCTATATCCCGGTTGGAAGATTGCATTGAGAAAGTGGGATAATCAAAATTTATCACAACGTTTGACTTGCTAAGAGGATATTGGCAAGTACCATTATCGGAGAGAGCAAAGGAGATATCAGCTTTTGTGATGCCAAATGGACTATATCAGTTTAAAGTCATGCCATTTGGTATGAAGAATGCACCTGCTACATTTCACAGGCTGACAAACAAAGTAATTGCGCGACAAAAACAGAATTACCTGGAAAAACTCAGCAGGTCTGGCAGCATCGGCGGAGAAGAAAAGAGCTGACGTTTTGGGTCCACATTGCAGGACCGAGCAATTATTCTGTTTATATTGATGACTTGATAGTTTTCAGTCAAACATAGGAGGAGCATTTACAGCATCTAGAAGAATTGTTTGGCCAACTACAAGAAGCTAACTTGTTGATGAACTTGGCCAAAAGTGAATTTGCAAAGTCTCAAGTTACATATCTAGGCCACACCATTGGACAGGGTAAGGTGGCTCTGAGAGATGTGACAGTCAAGGCTATCGTGGATTTCCTTGTGCCTACAACAAAATTAGAAGTTTTGAGATACCTGGGTATGAATGGGTTTTACTGGAAATTTGTACCAAATTTTAGCAGTGTGGTTGATCCATTGACTGAACTATTAAAAAAGAACAAGAAGTTTCAATGGACACAGGAGTGTCAGAAGGCATTTGATAGTTTAAAAACTGTGTTGACTATGATACCAGTTTTGGCAGTACCCAATTATGCCAAGCTGGGAGTTAGATTAACTAGGGGAGCTAGGAGTTATCATAGTAGTAATTTGTAAACCTATGTATGTGCTTAAAATTATTTTTTAATTAATAAAGGTTTAATTTAGTTTTGTAAGAAACCTATAAGACTCGGTGGTCTTATTACTACTGAATTCAAGGTCCGCATCTCGAAATAAATACAAATTGTAAAATAGTTGTGGCAGTTGTTTCAAGTTTCCCTTTGGGATTTGAGCAGCTCAGCATTTGCCATCTGCTCTGCCACAAAAATAGCATATGTGTAATCGTGAAACATTACAGCATAGCACACAGCTCATTCAGTTTGTCAAACCCGTGCTGAATTATCTACTCACCTTATTGTCCCCCTCACTCCACTCATCCTCTTTTCCCCCCGATGTTCTTGAATTCCCTTTCCAAAGGACTTAGGGGTTCTACATTAACAGAAGCTTATGGCCAAGAGCACCGGAATCGAAACATCCTCCGTACAAAGGTATTTCTTTCCAGCTCCTCGTTAATTATTTTTGGGATTATCTTAAACCTGAGCCTCCTATATTAACCTCTCACTGAAAGTGGAACGAAGCTATGTATGCGATTTCGCGATGAGACACACACTAGCTGTACACGGTCAAAAATAAAACGCCAACCTAGGAGATGAGGAGAAGAAATATTAATGGCCCTTGACATTTAGCCATTGGGACAGCTGCTTGGGCCGACTTCTAGGCTGCGTCTCCAATGGTAGGAAAGTCGGTAGCCAGTGGATATGTCATTAAGGTAATTGGCAAAATAAACCAGCAAGAGATGGGGAGGTCTTGTTTAAACTCATTGTGTTGTCATGACCTGGAATACGCTGTCTGAAAGGGGGGTGGAAGCAGATTCAGTCGCAAATTTCGAAAGAGAATTGGATGAATACTTAAGAAGGAAGAAAAAAATGTGCAGACCCATGGGGGAAGAGCAGAGTGGGACTAACTGGATAGCTTTCAGAGAGATGGCACAGTCACAATGGGCTGAATGGCCTCCTGCTGTTTGATGTATGAGCCCATGTGCTATTGGTCATACTAATTCAGGAAGGCTGGGAGAACTCTCTACTCTTCTTCAAGTAGCATCGCAGGATTCTATAGGCGATTGGGCGAGAGGAGAATCACCGAACATTACTTGCAGCAAGTGCGGTGCTCTGATATTATAACCAAAGGGGAGAATTTACATGAATTATAAAAAAGGGCGTGGAAAATAAAACAAGAATCAAAGAGTTCTGTGAAAATATAAAATAATTGAAGATTGATATCTCTGGCCCTTACTAAGTGATGAACAGCAGGTTTTAAACGTTAAAGGCACATTGGTGCAAAGGATCAGTTTCCATTAGAACAGAGGGGACTCTCGGGATGATTTGAGAGCCGTGTTCAGAATGATGAAGGGATGGAGCAGGTTAGACGCTAGAATGAGGAAGCGTAATGTTAAATGTTGGCTTAGGGAAGGGAGGAGGACAATGGCTTTTTACACCAAGGGTTGCAAGGCTATGGGACGCACAACCAGGGTTAGTGACTGAAGCAGAGATCATAATAGGCTAAAAGAGAAGGGGGTAAAAGGGTATGGGAACATGAAGATGAGGATTACTACTCCTGTGGAAGACAAGCACCAGCATGGAGTGGTTTGACTATTTCCGTTCTGTAATACCTGTGTAATAATATACGAAGATCACAAAGATACCCAGTACCTTGGGATTTATATTGTGCAAAAGATATTTAACCTTTTTTGGGGGGTGAATTTGAGGAGGTTCCACCCATTTGACCATCGTAACGCCAGTGGAAACCCCAGCAAGATTGGGGCAAAGTTTGTTTAGCCTGGTGTTCCAGAACTTTCTGTGCCAAACCTACGACCGGTGGAGCAGAAACTGCCTCCTCACCCCGACCCCAGTCCGTCCAGAAATTCAACCCTTGCCGATTTTAATGGGACAAAGGTTGGGGAGTGGGGCTCCTCTAATGGGTTGACGTCCCTGCAAAGCTGTGATGTTGAAAATGACCCTCCCTCCCTCTACTCCAACTCCGACCCCCCCCCATTCCATTATCCATCCTGAAGGTAAAATTGGTTAAAACTGCTTTTAAATTCAGACCTTGAAGCTCCTGACTCTTTAGATCAATCCTATCGGAGCGAATATGTTCAGTCTGAAGTTCCCCTGACCTGAATATGGCTCAGTGTGTGAATTTTACAAATCCTGCCCACAATTCAAAATGAGGAGCATTTTCTGATGGGTTATTCCAACAAAACTCCCAGCACAACTTTTACCCCATCTCTCTCTCTCTCTCTCTCTCTCCCGCAGCCCGTGATTAACCCAGAGTGGGTTCCAGCATCCCTTCATTTTCTTTTTCTCTTTCAGAACATGGACACAAGTTACTTGAGCATCAGCCTTTCATTGGGCAGTTCGACTGAGATGGCGCGTGTTAAGCGTCAGATAAAATTATATTTCTTTATTTTTTGCGCCATGTAAATTTTGACAATAATGGTGATGCCAGTCTTTCCCCAGAAATAAATGCTAAGTTAATCAAGTTTAATAAACTAGAGGTTTTATTGCCAGTTAATTGCTCATTTAGATTTTCACCTTTGGCATCTGAATCTAATCTGGCAGAGAGAGAGAGAGATTCTGGCCTTTTACACCATCCCACGTCTGACTCTCGGTCCTTTGAAGCTATGGGATGAAAACAAAGCGAGATTAACAAGAACCTTCTACCCCAGCAATCTGTGATCCTTTTAAAATGTTCACATCATGGAGAAACATTCCAAAAGCTTATTTATTGCTACCAGTAGCAGGGCATTCAGCAATATTCCACCATTGACCCCCGTGTTTTTACCATTTACCAATTTGCTCATTGCCTTAAAGAAATGGCTTCTCTGTGGACTAAATGTTAACAAAATACCTCCGTGAGGAAATGCCAGACCACTAGGCATATTTCATGTATCATTCACGTAAAAACATTGGAGTGTTTTCATTCTTTCAACCACTTGATCTTCAACTAAACAACAGGCAGGTATGATTATAAAAACAAAAAAAACTGCGGATGCTGGAAATCCAAAACAAAAACCGAAATACCTGGAAAAACTCAGCAGGTCTGGTCTGCCAGACCTGCTGAGTTTTTCCAGGTATTTCTGTTTAGGCAGGTATGATTGTTTTATAAATGTTGGGGCTGTCAAATTAGGACATGTTAATGGACTCTGTTGAGAACAATCATGTCCCATTTGCAAATTCCACATTCTCTAAGTCCAAAGGAGGGGTTTTCTGGAAAAAAAATGGGGCTAGTCAACTTTCAAATCATCTCTCTGAACCCTTCCAACATCCAGAAACAATGGAGGGGGAAGATAGAATAATCGGAAGATAGAATGGAGTGTCTCAATATCTGAAGAGAATTCCCAGTGAAGCATAGACTGCTATTACTACCAACTCAAATATTGTTATGAAGTTGTCGTATTTATTTTAATGATATTATATATCATTTTAACGCCATCAGGAAAGAACATTAAGGAAAGATTCGGTAGAGATCTTCAAATTTATGAAAGGTTTTGATAGATTAAATAAGGAGAAACTGTTTCTAATGGCCGAGCGTTGGCAAAGGAACTCAGGGAGAGGATGGAGAGAATTTTTTTTTTTAAGTAGCGACTTGTTATGACCTGGAACGCACTGCCTGAAAAGCTGTTGGAAGCAGATTAAACAGTACTGGTCCATAAAGCTCAAAAGGAATCTATTTGGCCCATCTTGTCTGTGCCAGCTCCCTTGAACGGCCTATCCAATTAGCCCCACCCCACCCCTGCACTTTCCCCATAGCCCCGAAATATTTTCCTTTTCAAGAATTTGCCGAATTCACCTTCAAAAAGTTTTGACTTAATCTGCTTCCGCCGCCCTTTCAGGCAGCGCATTCTAGATCGTAAAAGCTTACTGTGTTAAAAAAAAAATTGGCTCCTCATCACCCCCCTGGTAATCTTGCCAATTACTTTAAAGTATTGCGTCCCCTAGTTGCCGATTCCCCCAGCCGCTGGAAACAGTTTCGTCCCTCCCTGCTCTAGCTAAAGCCCTCAGAATTTTGAACACCTCAGTCAAATCCAGTGGGACCTCCAATCCCCTGGGGCAGGTGGCTCACCACAAAAAGAGCGGATCCCGGATTGTTCGGGAGCTACACTCTCTCCTTCATTTACCTGGAAATTCCCCCTGTTGGTTTCTGTGCTGCCAAGGGAGGCTGAAGTTGTTGTAGATTCTGTCATCCTCCCCGCTCCCGTGAAGGATGTGGAAGTTGCTGTAAGTCGGCTCATGAGCTAAGGATCCAGACATGTTCCAGTTCCAGATGGGCCTAGTCAAAAGGGCTCTGGAAAAAAAGGATTCGGTTTTCACCAAGATGCCAGGAGTGAAGTCAGCCTGGGGTTTTTTTGAGAGCAGCCGGGCAGGGTATTTTTATTTTGCATCAGTTTTTACTCTGAGCGCACTTTGCTAAGATAGGTTCGTTGGCAGATGATGTTATCTCCTGCATTTCCTGTGAATTGCTTATCTCGATGATGTACCGAAAAGAAAAATGTCACTGCTATCAGAAAGGATTGCTTTTCGTCAGCCCTACCCGTTCTTAAACCGCTTATATTCCTTAACAGGGGAGGAGACGTTCACGCTCGGGAACATGTTTCAGAATCCTGCGTGTGTCCCTGATAGGCGTCTGTTGTGAGTTAGATAAAAGAGTTAGGGCTTCCATTATTCTGCCCTAGCAACACGTATCTCAGGGCAGCACACCCAACTGTAGGAAGGAGTCTGACCTTATCCATTTGCAATGTGTGGGTCAGGCATGATTCAATCGCTCCAGAGGCAAGAAAATTTTTACCTACACCACAGAGTCAACTCCCAATCAACTTAGAGCTTCATGGGGATCTTGGGGCTATACCATTTCCATCAATAACACAGAATCACAGTACAAACAGAGGCATTCGGCCCATTGTGTCTATGCTGACTGTTTGAAAGAGTTATCCAATTAGCCCCAAGCACAAGTACTTGTCCAATTCATTTTTCAAGGTTACTGCTGAATCTACTTCCATCGCCCAGTAAATTCCAGATCACGACCCACAACTCATTTCCCATCTGTTTCTTTTACTAATTATCTTAAATCTGTTTCATTTGGTTACCAAAACCTCCTGTCAACGGAAACAGCTTCTCTTTATTTGCTCTATCAAAACCCTTGGTAATTTTTAACACATTCCCCTTTAACCTTCTCCTTGAATGAGAACAATTCCATCTCCGCAACATCTCTCCTTCCTCAATTAATTCCTTCTTATAATCATACGACTTAGGAGCAGGAGTAGGCCATTCAGCCCCTTGAGTCTGCTCCTTCTTCCTTCTCGCTTCCCACTCAATATTTTTTCCTTCCTTCCTTATTTCCGCTCTTCTATTCTAAATCTCAGTTTAAGCGGCTTTTGCAAGCCCACAGCAATCTGGTCAAAGTTACGAATGATCTCTTTTCATCTCCTCAACCTTTAGGTGTTCTGGGATGGTCCTTCTAACTTGCACTCTAGGCTTGGGACTTAGTTAGTAGACAGACTGCAGACAAACTCTGGTATCTGCTTAACACATGTTTATTAGTACTACTTCTAAACAGGTTACAGAGTAGGCACGTTGCTCTTAGGCATGATTCCAACCTCTCTCTCTCTCTCTTGAGAAAGAGAGAAGAGAGATAGAGAGAGAGAGAGAGAGTTTAACCCATGCCTGACTGATGTCAGTGATACATCATCATCTACATTGTACATTAGTATATCCCATCTGTCAAACCCTTACACTACATTTGGAACTCTGAGTGGTCTTTGAGTATGGACATGGGGTTTCATCCTCCTCCAATGTCTCTCATTTGCACTGTAAGAACATGGCATCCACCTTTGACACAAAGCAACTTTGCTGTCAAATCTCTTGTGTCATGTTGGCCGTGCTCCAAGGCTCTCTCCACTCCAACATGGGCAATTCACTAATCTTCACCAATGAGCGAGTTGAAGGCATTGGCCAAAGTGTCTGCCAGTTCAGAGATGACACAAAATCCTGTGCGGGTGTGAGGAGCCCGATGAGAAAATCGTCTGCAGCCAGATCGACACCCGGGTGGGAGAAAGGGTCTGTATCTGCAAAGTGGCTGTCATGTAAAACTCCAAGTATGTTTACTCCTTCTATTGAGGCTAAGTCAAAACGAAGGTTGATAGATTTTTATTAGGTGAGGATATTAAGGCGGGTTAGGATACATATCTGCCATGATCCCAGCTCAAAGGGCTGAATGGTCTCCCGCTGTTCCTATGCCAGTCCATAATGTCGAGAAGATGTTTGTTACAGGATAGTATGTCTTAAAGAAGTCTCTGTAATCTTCTGTAGGTTATCTGTAAGTCTAGGGTACAAGCTAGGAGCTGTCTCCGTGCTTAGGTCTACACCACGTCTCTGCTCAATACTACACTGACCCTGGGTCTGGCTCATATGCCCTTCTTAAAAGACTGTGCGGGTGGTACTGTACTTGGTCCCACAGCATCCCTGTGTGTGCCAGACCCTTATACTACACATAATTTCAGTGATAATCCCCTCAGCTTTTCCATTCAAAATGATGAACCACCGCAAGGAAAAAGGGAGAGAGGAATTGCAGTGGAGAGAGGGAACGATTAGAGGACAAGATCATTCACAAGAGCTGACCTGTAACATGCATCCAGGTCAGTGGTGTGAGGGACATGTTGGAACAATATTCCCGGGTGCAGGGAGAAAATTCCTCTTGAGTCTTAACTGTGTTTGGATCTTCAGGAAGCTGTGCAACTTTTTATGTCATGAGTAAAGGTGTACACCAGATATAACCTCAGGTCTAATTTCTTCGGCAATCACTTGCACCCAGTGCCAAGACTGATGTGTTATCTATTCCGTCTAAGAGGTTACACTTGCTGAGGAAACATTGCAAATTCAAGTGTTAACTGTACAATCATCAGTTTTTTATTGCTGGTTTGAAATGTTACTCATGACATCGTATGAGTCTCAGGCAAACCTAGGGCCAAAACGGTAAAGCGTACACGATTAGTCTGTTGACGTCACAAAACACATCATCACTACACAAAATGGTGCAGCTACATGTCAGGTAAACCCCCCCCGCTTCACAAAATGCTGTTTCACACGTATGTACTGCCCACTTCCACCGATGTCTGCAGAGAAAAAAAACTTTCTAAATCTCCAGAAAGGACGTCAAACAGAGAATAAATAACGCTCAACTAACTGAATCGTTGGGAAGCTGTTTTCAAACGAATCTCAATTTTCACAAACTGCCAAAAAAAATCAAACTGTTCTGTACTTGTCTTGTGCCGGCAATGCCTGCTAAAATAAAGCTAATACTGGTTTGGGGATCCTTTTACTGTAAATCCAAAAACCCAACACATCCAAAGACTGCACTTTTTTTTTGAACCTCCTAGGTTTGAACCTTTAGAGTGGGAAGCCCCTGACTCGAGCCAACACAACCCAAGCTGATACGGCCCGAGCCAACTTGAGCCTCGCTGACCCCACCTGACCTTTAGTGCGGAAAGTCTGTGACCCCCCAGCCGACCCCACCCGACCTTTAGCACAGGAAGTCCAGCTGCTTTGTCTGCACTGTTGACCTTGCGATTTTTATCTGTACTGTTGATCTCCTCCAAGCAGAATCACAGATGGCGCCATGGGTAGGAAATGATTACAGGTACCCTGTATTTATTATTCAGTGATACATCTTACTTTTCTAGCCATTTTATTTACCGTAGACTATAGCTAGCCTAGGCTTTGGCCATTTTTAATGTAAATAGGTCTACATGCGGTGTCCAAAAACCAAAACTACCTGAAATCTGAAACGCAATTGGCTCCGAGTGTTTTGGGTAAAGGATACTCAACCTGTACCTAGATCTCAGTTCAGTACTTCCTGTGTAATCTCACTGGTCTCTGCCCTTGCCTCGATCAGCCTATCTGCTGCTGAAATTTGTATACGGTTCTGTTCTTACCTCTCGACTTGTGTTGTCTTGGTTAGTCTCCCACTTATCACTCTACAAACTCAGTCATTGTTATCCTAACTCGCACAAAGTTCCATTCATCCATCACTCCCGCGCTTGCTGACTTAGGTTGGCTGTCACGCCCGTAATGCCTCAGCTTTGAAATTCACATCGTTGCGTTTGAATCCCTCCATGGTCTTGCCCTCACCTCCCCACCTCTGTAACCTCCTGCAGTCCCACAACCCTTTGACATCTTTGCAAAATCCCAAGTTCCTTCAGACCTCCATTGGTGGCTGTGTCCTCAGCTGCTGAGGTCCTAGGCTCTGGAATTAGGGTTAGGGTGCAACATGGTCTGCAGCGGTTCAAGAAGACAGCTCACCACCACCTTCCCAAAGGCAATTAGGGATGGGCAATAAATGCTGGGCCCAGCCACCAGCACCACATCCCGTGAAAGAATAATTTTTAAAATACCCTCCTTCACTCATGAATAGCGGAGGCTAAGTGACCTACTCCTGCCCCTATGTTTCTCTCCACTTCTCCACCTCTCTCGCCTCCTATCAGATTCTTTGGCCCACCTGTTCTAAATATGTGGCTTTTGTGTCAAATTTCTGTCTGATAGCACTCCTGTATACTGCTGAAGATTTTGTTACATTAAAAAAATGCCAAATAAATGCAAGTTGCTGCTGTTGTGTGGCACTTAATCTTCTATATTTATGGAATAAAAGCCCAGCTATGAAACCTATCCTCAAAACATATTACAAAATGAACAACGTAAACTTACACTTGCCGTATCCATACAGACAAATACAGAATCTTCCATATCCATAGCAAAATATGATGCCTTTAGCTCTACAATATTTTGACATTTCAGCGCATGTCGGACTCACAATATTATACAAAAATACAGGAATATTACATTGTATTGTTTACAAACTATTATTTTTGTTATCAAAACGTCATCCCCTCAAAACGTTGCTCTCCCGTGTCACACAACCATCCTGACTTGGATAGACATTGGGTCAATCTCAGGGGTATCCCTAACAGCACATGGACTGCAGTGGTTCATGAAGGCAACTCAACACCACCTTCCCAAAGACAGTCAGGGATGGGCTATAAATGCTGGCGATACCTATGCCCTGAGAACAAGTATTTTTCGAAAGCTTCTATTTAGAGCAAGATCCAGTGCATAAATTGCACCCTCGTTCTTATTTTTATTTTTCAGTCTAAGGCACTCGCCAGCTGACTGAGGGTTAAAAGAAAATTGGGTTGAAAGAAACTTATACATGGGTGTCCTTTAAAGCTGTTGAGATATGTGAGAGATGTGGCGAGGACCGCAAGATGCAAAGTAATACCACGAAAAGCACTGACGTAAATTCAAAAGTGTAAATAATCCTTTCAGTTTGACTCACTGGCGGAATTTTCAAGCCGACGGGATCTTCAGGTCCCGCCGGTGTGAATAGAGATTTCATTGGCTCACCGGCCCCGCGGCGGTAGAGGTGTGAGGGCGGGGCTGGGAAATTCGCCCATTGGTTCCTGTATTGTGTATTCCATTAATCTGACCTAATAATTATACTGATAGGGTGAGATGAAAGGAGCACAAATACCAGTATGGATCGGTTGGGCCGAATGGCCAATTCCGTGCCGTTCGTTCTATATAATTTTATGTATGTGGTGAATCCCAAATCTGCTCCTCATTCTTGACCTGCTGCTAATGATTGGCTGTTAGGCTGTCAACATTCCCAATGCCACTTGAGCGGGCATCAGTAAACCCGACCCTTCCCCACCCCAACCCCCAAAGATGTCAATAGACTGTAGTTCAGGCCCTCTCCTCGTGTACAATGAATAATACATGAGCAATAACATCAATGTGTACCAGGCATTGTAAATGTAGAAGGATTATAACATTTTTATCCATTTCTCTTTAGCTCTTTCCAATGCCATTTCTATGGGAAAACACAATTTCCAAAGGGTGAGAAAGTTCTTAGCTGCTGTCAATCTCTGGTTGGCCATTTTCCACAATGGGTAGCTCAGGGGGACTGGATGCTGCCTTGGAACTGGGTGGAGGAGAGGGATTAGGGCTGGATGGAGCCTCAGGTATGGCACTTGATGAAGTGACATGGTTGGAGCTTGCTGGTTGCTGATTGTCCCTCAGCCCTTTGATGGAGAGCAGCAATTCCTGATGTTCTTTTTCCATTGCAAAGAGGCGACTTTCCTGCATTAAAAACAAAACAGAGGGCATCTGATTAAAGGCATGGAGCTCAAGCCCATCTTCAAACAACATGAGCTATAGTTTAGGAATGAAACCATGTTTAAGGACAAACTTATTAAGCGCTCAAAATGCTTGTACTGATTTCCCAAAAGTCTTCAGCCTTCCTAATCATGCATTGAGACAGCATGTGTCTGGACACATTCTTACACACTAGGACCATACAGTGATAAGGCACAGAAGGAGGCCATTCAGCCCAATGATTCTATTTTGTTATTATTCACTGGATATGGATGTCACTGGCTAGGCCAGTATTTATTACCCATCCCTCATTGCCCTTGTTCAGAGGGCATTTGAGAGTCAACCACATTGCCGTGGGTGGGTCTGGAGTCACATGATTTCCTTCCCGAAAGGGGCATTAGTGAACCAGGTGGGTTTTTACAACAACCATTCATAGTCATCATTAGACTTTTAATTCCTTATTGAATTAATTGAATTTAAATTCCACCATCTGCTGTGACAGGTGCCCAGAGCATTACCCTTGGATTACTAGTCCAGCGACAATACCACTACACCGTCACCTCCCCCGACAGCCCTGTGAAAGAGCTGTCTAATTAGTCTCATTGCTGTGCCCTAGCTTTCCGCATAACCCTTCACAACAGAGGAGACGTAGAGACATTGGACAGGGTAAAAACAAACAGAAAGGATGTGCTAAATAGGGTGGCATCACTCAAAGTTAACAATCAGGTCCACAAGGTACATCCTAAGATGCTGATGGGAGCTAAGGTGGAGGTAGCAGAAGCTCTGACAACAATCTTTCAATCCTTCTTGGATGTGAGGGTGGCACCAGAGGGCTGGAGGACTGCCAATTCAAAAAGAAGAGAGGGATGAACCTGGTAACTAGAAGCCAATTAGTCGCCCATTAGCAGCAGGAAACTGCAAGACCACATTGTAAAGGATAAAGTATTTCTCTCTAGGTTTCTAAAGGGCAGCCAGCACAGATTTCTTAAAGACAAACCTTGCCTGGCTGATCAGGTGAGATTCTTTGATGAAGCTACAGAGAGAGTTGGAAAAGCTAGTGCAGTAGAAGGTGGAATTTCAAAAGACATTTGACAATGTACAACAGGACAAACTTATTCAGAAGATAGAGTCACATGGGATTAAAAAGGTGGTGGTAACTTGGGTGCATATTGGCTGAGGGAGAGGAGAGAGAAGGTATAGTGAGCGGTGAAATTCTGACTGGAGAGGAATATGTGGAGGCATGCCCCTGGGGGTCAGTACTAGGCCATTGGCTTTCTCGTTATAAATGTCGTTACTAGGCCATTGGCTTTCTCGTTATAATGGAATTGGTTGTAGGGAGTACAAGTTTGAAGTCACAATACTAAGTTTGGCACTGTATTAAATAATGAGCAGGATAGTAGCAAACTTCAGGAGGATATAGACAGATCGGAGAAATGGGCAGATATATGGCAAACGCAGTTTAATGTGACCATTGTGAAGTGATGCACTTTGGGGGAAACAACCTGGAGGGTTAGTGTAATCTAAATGGTGCTATATTGATGGGGCTGTAAGAGCAGAGGGAGCTCAGGTGCATATCCTCAAATCCTTGAAGATGGCAGGGTTAAGGTGTATCAGAAAACGTATTAAATAATTGGCTTGATGAAGAGGGGTGTTGAATACGAGAACAGGGAGCTCTTGCTAAATCTTCTAGCTTCTAGCTGGGTTCCAGCTGGAGTATTGTGTCCAATCCTGGTCACCTCGCTTTAGGCAGGATATCAAGATCCTGGTCAGGGCACAGAGAAGACTGAGCAGAATTGTACCAGGAATGAGGGACAGTTATGTGGAGAGATCAGAGAAGCTGAGACTGTTCTTCTTAGAGAAGGTTAAGGAGAGACCTAATGAGATATTCTCAATTCCCAGAGGGTTTGATGAAGTAGTCAGGGAGGAACTGTTTCCTCTGGAAGGTGGATCAGTAACCGCAGGTCATGGATTTAAATCAATTGGCAAAAGAACTAAAGAGGAATTGTAGAAAAAGTGTTTTCAGAAAGAGTTGTTAAGATTTGGAACACATCTGACTGTGGAATCAGTTCCCATAAAAACTTTCAAAAGAACAATTGGACATGTAATTGAAGAGGAATAATTTGCAGAATTACGGGGACGAAGTTGGGGTCTGGGAATAAATTGGACAGCTCTTTCAAAGAGCTAGCACAGGCACAGTGGGGCAAATGGCCTCCTTCTGTGCTGTAAGATTCTAAGGAGCTGACAAAAAGCAGCCAGGGACACATTACTTACCAAAGACTCAATCTTCTGTTGGTTCTGGGTGGCAACTTCTACTTTTTCAATGTCCTTCTTCCTTCCCTCTTCAATTGCTTCAAGTCTGTAAAAGCAGAGGGACATTTCAGTTGTGGTCAGGCCATGATGCAGTTAGCACAAGCACAGCAGGTTAATGGATATAGAATAAGGTGGTGTCGAGAGCAAGACTGGCAGATTAAAGGTGGCAGAGTAATCCGAGGAACAGGATGCTGAGTGTGGCAGTACATTGACGTTGGTAGATTCATTCATTGCCCCAAGCATTTCTGCTCATGTTTTGCTGATCGATGGGTCTTGGCTATGGGCCAAGTGCTGGTAAATGGGATTAAGTAGGTAGGTCAGGTGTTTCTCACGTGTCGGTGCAGACTCGATGGGCCGAAGGGCCTCTTCTGCATGGTGTGATTCTGTGATTGTGGATTCTGGATAAAGTCTATTGGATGTGAGTGGCCTTTAGATGTACTAAAAACCTCCCCTGTTTTTCCCAAATGAAACCTGTCTTTCTATTGCCAACTTTCATGGTCTCCAGGTGTGCCAGAACACCTCGTAGCCCAGGTGGTGCCTTTGCAGCCATTCCTGTTATGTAGGCAAATGTGGCAGCTAGTTTGCACACAGGAAGATCCCACAAGTACCGACGAGGTATGTAGCCAGTTCATCGGTTTTCTCATGGTGTGGGAGGTGGGGTGAATGTCAGCCAGGAGAACTCTGCTACTCTTAGTTAAGTAGTATAATGGGGTCTTTTAGACCCACCTGAACGGGACAGCAGTGCAGCGCTGAAAATTAGATTAGATTAGATTAAGGCTCAAGTCCTAGATTGGGGCTTGAACCCACAACCTACTGGCTCAGGTAGGTGCATGGTAACACTTGACATAAGCACTGTATTCCTAAATAAATTGTTTAAATATTATGGAATACCGATGACCCCTAGATCAGTACGATTGCATCCTGTAGCACAGGAGGAGTCCATTCAGTCCACCATGCCTGTTTCTGGTTCTTTAAAAGAACGACCCAATTATTCCTACTCTCTGCTTTTTCTCCTTAGCCCTGTAGCACTCAGAACACTGCCAAAGGCACCACTTTCTTCCCAATTCACACATGCCCCATGGCTTTTGTTGCTCCATGTACCCCTGAGGTGGCCTGTTTGAATATGGGATGTTATTGGAGATATTGGACATTCCATATTCAAACAGGCAATCTCAGAGACACATGGAGCAACAAAAGCCATGGGTGAATTGGATGTTACTGGAGGACCACATACCTTTACCATCATCACCTTCATAACATTGCCTGACTCCGACCCTTGCTCAACTCATGTGCTGTTGAAACCTTCATCTGTGCCTCTATTACCTCTAGACCATTCAAATGCTCTCTGGGTCGGCCTCCCACCTTCCACCCTACATTCAAAACCCTGCTGTCCACATGTTAGCTTACACCAAATCTCACTCACCCATTAACCCTTGTGCTTGCTGACCCCCATTAAGCTTCCAAGTGGTAATACCTCCATTTTAAAACTCTCATCCTTGCTTTCAAATCCCTCCATGGCCTCACCCCTCTATCTCTGTAGTCTCCTCCACTCCTACAAGCCTTCACGATCTCTGTGCTCCTCCAACCTGGCCTTTTGCTCATGTCCGATGTTAATCACTTCACAATCGGTGGCTGTGCCTTCAGCTACCCTAAGCTCTGGAACTCCTCCTTAAATCTCGCTGCCTCTCTACCTTCGTCTCCTCTTTTAAGATGCTCCTTAAAACCCACCTCTATGATCAAGCTTTTAGTGATATTTCCTTCTGTAGGTCATGGTCAAAAATATCAAGGAGGTTTTTATTGATATGTTACATTAGGCACCTCGGGGAGTTTTAATACATTAAATGTGCAATATAAATGTTGTCGACATCAGCGCTATTTTCCACCTCCAACTTCTGCTGAATGCCGTTAAACATGAAGGCTATTCCAGAATCAATGCAGCAGTGGATTGGTGAACGCACGCCACACTATGGTGCAACAATCCTGAGAGAAACCTTCAACCAAGCCATAGTTTGAGACAGAGGTCCCTAACCAGATGTTAGTAGAGTTGAAGAAGAGTCATACGGACTCGAAACATTTCTGTTTCGAACTGTTTCTCTCCCCACAGGTGCTGGGAGTACCTGCTGAGTTTTTCCAGCATTTTCTGTTTTTGTTAGTAGAGTTGACTTAGGCAATTATCCTTTGTAGTCTTATTAATGTGTTCTCACCTGCTGGTAAGGTTCTTTATCAGCTGGTCCTTTTCCTCCAGTTGTTTTTTCTGCCTCTCATTGTTCTCCTGAAGCACTCTCTGAACCTGCCCGTCTATGTGATTTTTAAACTCCTTCAGTTCCTGATTGATGGTCTCTACGGTTTCCTGTAGACTGGAGATGTCTTGTTCATGCTGTGTTGGGATAGAGGCGAGGGAAGCCAGGCAGATGTTAGTGCATGGGATATGAACTTGCAGCTGTTCAATAGAAATTTTGAGGAAGCTCTTCCCTTACTTTGCATGGTGTGGAACTGAACCAAAGCAGAGTGACCCCCAACTTCAATCCCCCCCACCCCCACATCAACTCAAGCAGCTAACTGCAAGGTATTACAGCTAGGACAGAGGAGGGCTTCTAACTCAATAGATAGTGTCCCTACTCCAGGACATGTTGACCATGGAAAGAGCATTCATGAAGCAGCCATGTTGATAATCAGGCTGATAACCCTTCCAACACACCCAGGGCAGGTGGTAAGAGTGGGAGAGGTTCCTGGTCAGCCATGCTTGATGCAGAGTGACACCTCTCAACCTCTCTCTCTACCATGTGGTTCCTCCCAGACTGTGGCTGATTACAGACAGTGAGGACACTAGAATTGGCAGAATGTGCTGGGGCTAGTCACAGGATCAGTGAGGCACAGAGGGAGGCCATTTGGCCCATCGTGTCTGTGCTCACTCCCGACTGGTATCCAAGTGCCAGTAAATGGATGTGTGTGGATGTCAGGTGATAGGGATCAACTGTGCTACCTCAGCCCTGGTCGATTCACCTGCTGACACCCACTTGTTAGAAATGGACACTTGAGGGAGGAATCAGAGGGGCAACCAGTGCCCTTACCCAGAACATTCAGGAGAGGAAGAAAGACCTGAATTTATATAGTGCCTTTCAAAACATCAGGACTCCTCAAAGCACTTCACTTTGATCAGCTCTGAAAAGTTTTCAGTTTAGAAGATTGACATTGAAAGTGAGTTTCCATGAGATGTAGTTGGTCAGGAATAGATACTGGAATCTACCCTACTTACCTTCTCGAAAGGTTTGAAGTCCTGTCTTCCTGGTTCTGTTTGAGAGGACCACTCCTCATGTCCAGAGATGCGTTCCCATGGGACTTGGGACTTTCTGAATGAATCGACTGGCACCCGGCGTGGGTTGTGACCCTGTCATGGACACAACAAGTTGGCGCATCAGATACGTGCACTTTAAGCACAATTCTTTGGAATCGCAAAACCAAACTCATGGGCAAGGCTGGCAGGAGGGTGGTGGGCAGGGGTGGTGGGGGGGTGGGGTAGGTGAAGGAGGGAATAAACAGCCTGAGGTGCCTCAACCAATGGGGTGCTACACTTGGTCTCTGCCAATGGGGGAACAGTTATCCAGTGTCCCCATTCTTAATTGACATGGAGGAGTTTCTCCTGAATTCCCTATTGACAGCCAACTTATGCTTACATTCCCCCGCAGTTTTGGTCTCCACATGTGGAAACAGCTATGTTCATCTGAACTATCAAACCCCTTCATTATTTAAAGACCTCTATCAGGCCACTCCTCAGCCTTCTCTTTCGGTGATAATAAAGAGCACCAGCCTGTTCACTCTTTCCAGGTAGCCATAGTTACTCAGCTCTGGTGTCACCCTAGTAATTCTTCGTTGTGTCTCCTCTGGTGCCTCTATCTTCTTTTTTACAATATGAAGACCGGGACTGTGCACAATACTTCAGATGTGGACTAATCAAGGTCCTGCACATGTTTAACATCACTTCTCTGCTTTTCAATTCCACTTCTCTAGAAATGAACCCTCCCCCCACCATGACCCAGTGCTTTGTTTCCACTGGGGTTTTACAGGGGGAAGGTGGGGTCTACACCTCAAACCTGTCTTTTGTGATGTTTAAGGGCCTGCTGTGTCATGTCAACATTTTCTGTTCTAATGCAAGCTCACTGGTATACACACAGACACACACACACACACGCACACAGACACACACGCACATGCGCACACACACACACAGACACACACGCACATGCGCACACACACACACACGCACATGCACACACACACGCACGCACACACACAGACACACACACACACACACACAAACACGCACACACACACACGCACACCACACGCACACCACACGCACACACACACGCACACACACACACAGACACACACGCACATGCGCACACACACACACACGCACATGCACACACACACGCACGCACACACACAGACACACACACACACACACACAAACACGCACACACACACACGCACACCACACGCACACACACACACGCACACCACACGCACACACACACGCACACACACACGCACACACACACACACACACGCACGCACACGCACACACGCACACACACATACACGCGCACACACACACACACACACACACGCACACTCAAACATACACATACACACACACATACACACACGCACACACACGAGCATTCAGAAGAAGTGTGCTGAGGAAAATTACCTGCATTCTCAGACGTGGGTTACTTTGTGGGCGTGAGTGGGACTGCTTTAACGACTGGGTAACAGACAGGGGGATCTTTGTTAGGGTACTGTAAGGCCTGTCTGGCAGGTTTGTGATGGTGTCTCTCTCGATGGGATCTCCCATCCCAGCATCAGGTTCACAAGTGGAGTGTTGCCGAGAGATGTAGGGTCTTTTCCGTGCTGGTGCACTCTGGGTGCGTTTCACCAGCGTCATCCCCTTGCTTCTAATCCCACTGGACTTCAGATACTGCTCTTCCGCTGTACACTGGTGCAAACTCAGCAGGGATGCACTGACCAGGTTGACGTTCTTGGGCGCTACGTAGGCCGGTTTGTCTTCGCGGCAGTAACTGCAGAAAGAGAAGCCATTCCATGTGAGTAGCGTGCAGCGTACCGGCTGTACGCAAAGTGGCAGCAACCCTTTTATTGCCCCCCCTCCCCCCACCACCCCGCCAAGAGACAGGTGTTTATCAAGTGGAAGAACATGGCAGGCAACCTTTGGTTCTGTCCTTGCCCCACAGTTTTAGCTCCAGACTCAGTCGTGGGGCCTGGATTTCCAGGTGGGCCGGGGCGGGTGAGGAAGGCTTGCGCCTTCTGAATTGGACACCCGACCCACGCGTGGCTTGGCCGGAACTTCTTGTCATTTCGCACCGGGGTTGGGCAGTGCCGTTTACGGGCCATGTTGGAGTGGGTGAGGAGTGTGGGCGCAGAGGTGGGCCGAGTCGCAGCCTCGGTTCTCCGACACAGCTTTCCGGCTGCCAACATGGTTTAGAGATCCCCTAATCCTCACTCCTCAGCTCCCTCACGCCACCTCAGATCGCCCGTGCCCCCCACCCCCACCTCCCGTCAATTTAGGCACTGGTAGACATCTCTCCCAATTTCTATTTCGATTGAAGTCAACCAACCACTTCTGAAAAGCGACAGGCATTTGAATCAATATTACACGATGACGCAAAGTCCACATTACCCCTGCTGTCCCATCAAACCGGTGGGAATACTGCTTCTCATCCCGCTTATATCATCTTGGGAACACTCTTCCTCAATTCTTATTTGATAATCTTTTTTGACTTCCATGCAGTTTACTCAAGATCAATTATAGATGGAAAATGCTGCCCTTGCATTTTTTTTATTCATTCACGGGATGTGGGCGTCGCTGGCTGGGCCCAGCATTTATTGTCCATCCCTAATTGCCCTTGAGAAGGTGGTGGTGAGCTGCCTTCTCGAACCACTGCAGTCCATGTGGTGTAGGTACACCCACAGTGCTGTTAGGGAGGGAGTTCCAGGATTTTGACCCAGTGACAGTGAAGGAACGGCCGATATATTTCCAAGTCAGGGTGGTGAGTGGCTTGGAGGGCAACTTCCAGGTGGTGGTGTTCTAAAGAAGGATAGACCAACCTTGGAAAGAGTGCAGTGCTGATTTAGCAGAATGATATCTGGACACCAGGGGTTAAATTACAAGTAGACAAACCTGGAATTTAGAAGGTTAACAGGTGATTTGATTGAAGTTTGCAAGGTATTATGGGGTACAGATAGGGTAGGTAGAGAGAAACTAGTGCTGCTGGTTGGGGAGTCTGGGGCTAGGGGGCAGAGTCTAAACATTCGAGTCAGACCTTTCAGGAATGAAATTAGGAATCAGATCTACACAGAACCAGTGGTAGAAGTTTGGAACTTTCTTTCCACAGTTGATATTAGGTTAATTGCTAATTAAAGCTGATATTGAGAGATTTTTGTCAACCAAAGGTATGGGGGGATGTGGGACAAGGGCTGGTACATGGAGTTAGGCCACAGATCAGGCATGATCTGATTGAACATTGGAACATGTTGGAGGAGCCCCTGTTTACATGTTCCTATCACCTTGACAGGGAAACCGCTGGTGGTTGTTAAAAAATACTCTTCCTAAGTCATTAGGGTTGGTGGGAATCATGTTCCTTCATCTACCTAACTTCAGGCAGTAATTCCCCCATTGGTACACGTGGGGATTCTCCAGTCTTACCTGATTTCCTCGTGGTGCACCAGTGGTGCATTTGGGTTTTCCAGTGAGTGGGTGATTCCGTGGAGAATGGCAGGGAGAGGTCGCAGTCTGTTCAGGTCTTGCTGCCATTTGCCGGATTTAGCAACGATAGTAGCAGTCCGGAGAGTGCATTGAAGATAGACACGAAAGGGGAAAAGACATGAGAGACACAGGAACATTAATAGAAAGTTACATCATTTTAAACAAATTTACTGCTGGTCAAGTTTAAGAATTTTACATGGCGGGCGGGGAGGGAGGTGGGTGAAGGACTCAGGATTTTCACCCCTTGCCCTCTAGTACAATCTCCACTTCCCTGGCTCCTCGATTGGTGGCTGTGTCTCCAACCATCTAGACTCCAAGCTCTTGGATACCCTCCCTACTCTCCACTCTCTCCTTTAAAACATTCCTCGAAACCTACATCCTTGGCCAAGCTTTTGTTCACCTGTCCTAATATCTCCTGCTTTAGATTGGAGTCAACTTCTTGGGTGACCATTGCTGCTGGGAAACATCTTGGGACATCTTGTGACATCAAAGGCACCACTTAAAGGCAAGTTGTTGTTGAATACACAAAAATATAGTCCCATTTCACTCCAGATTCCTTGTACCAAAGCTTGTTGCTAAGTTAAAGCTCCCTGTACAATGCCCAGCAACACACATCAGTACCAGTCTCTAAAAAAAAAGCATTTGGAGTGGCATTCCCACACCAGCCATTCCATCTGACAATCAAAGACAGATCGGCAGCAGTTTTTGTGTCGAAGACACATTCCTGGTAAGCGCTGGGCTACTCAAACTTCATTCTTGAAAGACAACCAGAGGGTAAAGACCTCCAACATTCGTTCCAACTGACTTACTGACTTGGGCAGCATTGCTGGTTCGGGAACCTCGACCAAACCAAGACTTTAATCCCAATCGTGGTGGAGAGAAAGTGACAAACACAACATGTTGGAAGTGCAACCTTACCTGCTCCAGCCGAGACATAATGTCACAGAGAAGAGAGTGCAGGATGGACAGATCCAGCCCGAGGTCGATGCAGCCTTCAAACTCTGAGCTGTTCGTGGGCCGCTCGGGATTGGAAATGTTTGTCAGAAAGGATTTCATGTTGTCCCAGTTTGACTCTAAGAAATTATCCATAAAGGTCATGTAGCCCTCTTTGTCTTCGAACCTGCAGGATGCACAACGAACAGAACTGAACCTGGTTCAGGAACCTCCTTGCAAAACCACGAATAGCGCACGAGCAAAGTAGGTGCCACGCATCTGGGGACATTTTCCATACAGCTGAGGAGAAAGTGATGCTTCAGACAGATGTTAAGCACACTGTGGAAACTCATTCTGGCAAACTCTTAGATTGCCAGCACTATGAGGGCCGCAGCTCAAATCCTGATCGAATGAATTTTCATCGAGTGCCACTTCTCAAAATGTACAACACATTCATTCCAAAAGTGTCCCATCATGACAAAATGACTCAACACGCCTCACAAAATGATTTAGCTTTTGGAGTGAAATGACTGTTTCTGTGCGGCCAAACGCACAGTAAGTCAACCTCCACCAGCAGCATCCCATAAACTGCGAGGAGGTGAACGAGCGGGTACTTGCTGGTGCTGTCAGCGCAGTATAATATCATCCAGGCACCCAGTGCAGTACTGAGGGAGTGCTGCACTGTTGGAGGTGCCGTCTTTCAGATGAGACGTGTTAAATCGAGGTGCCGTCTGCTTTAACGGAAAAGGATCCCGTGGCGTTATTTCGAAGAAGAGCAGGGGAGTTCTCCCCCCCCCCGGTGTCCTGGTCAATATTTATCCCTCAACCAACATCAAAAAAAAAATACAAATTACCTGATCATTATCTCATTGCTGTTTGTGGGAGCTTGCTGTGCGCAAATTGTCTCCCACATGACAACAGTGGACTGCACTTCGATAAATAACTCACAGGCTGTGAAATTCTTTGTGACATCCTGAGGTCACGAAAAGTGCGATAGGAATCCTGGTCGTTTTATTTTGATTGTACACGGGGCTTCCGGATGTCCGAGCTAAAAGACCGCGGGGTAAAACGAGGTACGTACCTGATGAAGTTGGCCAGGTTCTGAATGACTTTGGCAATGAGCGTGAGCGTCCGTGCCGTGCTGTCGTTGGGGTATTCCTGGATCAGGTTAAATAGACTGGGCGACATAATCGCCGGGCAGAGGAATCGCAGGAACAGCGAGGCACAGATCATGCGCATGCCGATCTCTCCCTTCCCTCGATGGAAGCACTGCTGCTGCCAGGCTGCAAATATCTCCCTCAGCTCGACCGGAAACACGCTGTCCGGGGGAACAAGGGAGAACAAGGTTAGGGGGGGAAAGAAAACCCGTGCTGGCACGGATTCTGGTCGCAGTCCTGACTCACGCGGGCAGGTGCAAATTGTCGCTGACTTCACTCTCGTGCATCCCAATTGCAGCTTTTAGGCGAGAGCGTTAGTGTTTTTATTAGCTCGTGGGACGTGAGCGTGATGACATTTATTGTCCATTCCTTTGTGGCCGGAGCGCTGAGTGTCTAGAATTTGAAACCATGGGATCATAGAAAGTTTAGAGCACAGGAAGAGGCCACATGGCCCATCGTGTCTGCCCCGGCTGAGGAACAAGCCCCCCCAGCTTAATCCCGCTTTCCAGCCTTTGGTCCATAGCCCTGGACGTTACGGCACTTGAGGTGCACATCTGGACACCTGTTAACTGAGTTGAGGGTTTCTGCCTCTACTACCCTTTCAGGCAGTGGGTTCCAGACCCTGACAACCCTCTGGGTGAAAAGTGGTTTTCCTCATCTCCCCCTCTGATCTTTAAATCTATGCCCCCTCGTCACTGACCTCTCTGCTGCAGTAAATATCCACTCTACCTAAGCCCTGCACAATTTTGTACATCTCAATCAAATCTCCTCTCAGCCTCCTCTGTTCCAAGGAGAACAATCCCAGCCTCTCCGATCTTTCCTCATAGCTGCAATTTTCCAGTCCTAGCAACATCCTGGTAGATCTCCTCAGTACCCTCGCTAGTGTAACTACATCCTTTCTGTAATGAGGTGACCAGAACCGCACACAGTTCATTCTGGGGCCTTATTATCACGACAAGGAATCAACCATTTTGGACTGAGATGAGGAGAAATCTCTTTATACAGAGAGACTGTGAACCTTTGGAGTTATCTACCCCCGAGAGCTGTGGGCACTCAATGGATGAGAATATTCAAGAGTAAGTTCCATAGATTTTTGGGCACTAAAAGAATCAGAGATTATTGAGATCTAGCGGAGCTGAGGTAAAAGATTAACCAGGATGGTACAGCAGGCTCAAGGGGCTGTACCGCCTACTCCTGCTCCTATTCCAATGTTTTATTCATTTGTGGGATGTGGGGGTCACCGGTGGGCCCAGCATTTGTTGCCCATCCCTAATTGCCCTTGAGAAGGTGATGATGAGCCACCTTCTTCACTCGTTGCAGTTAGTGTAGTGTAGGTACACCCACAGTGCTGTTAAGGAGGGACTTCCAGGATTTTGACCCAGCGACAGTGAAGGAACGGCCGATATATTTCCAAGTCAGGATGGTGCGTGACTTGGAGGGGAACTTCCAGGTGATGGAGTTCCCATGTGTCTGCTGCCCTTGTACTTCTAGTTGGGAGAGATCGTGGGTTTGGAAGGTGCTGTCTAAGGAGCCTTGGTGAGTTCCTGCAGTGCATCTTGTAGATGGTACACACACTGCTGCTACTGTGAGTCGGTGGTGGAGGGAGTGAATGTTTGTGGATGGGGTGCCAATCAAGTGGGCTGCTTTGTCCTGGATGGGGTCAAGCTTCTTTTTCTCTTTAATGGGATGAGGTTGTCACCGGCAAGGCCAGCGTTTGTTGCCCATCCCTATTTGCCCTTGAACTGAGTTGCTTGCTCAGCCATTTAGGAGGCAGTTAAGAGACAACCACATTACTATGGGGTCTGGAGTCACTTGAAGGCCACACTGGGTAAGGATGGCAGATTTCCCTCCCTAAGGGGACTTTAGTAAAACCAGGTGAGTTTTTACAATGTTCAATGATAGCTTCATGTTTGTCATTATTGAGACTGGCTTTGCAATTCCAGATTTATTTATTTATTAAATTTAAATTCCACAAGCTGCCGTGGTGGGATTTGAACCCACGCCCCCCCAGAGAATTAGCCTGGGCCTCTGGATTACTGGTCTAATGATGTTACCACTTCACCATCATCTCCCCCAAGATGAGTGTTGTTGGAAATGCATTCATCCAGGCAAATGGAGATACAGGAAGGATGTTCCCGATGGTGGGGGAGTCCAGAACCAGGGGTCACAGTCTGAGGATATGAGGTAGACCATTTAGGACGGAGATGAGGAGAAATTTCTTCACCCAGAGAGTGGTGAGCCTGTGGAATTCGTTACCACAGAAAGTAGTTGAGACCAAAACATTGTATGTTTTCAAGAAGGAGTTGGATATAGCTCTTGGGGTGAAAGGGATCAAAGGATATGGGGAAAAAGTGGGAGCAGGCTATTGAGTTGGATGATCAGCCATGATCATAATGAATGGCGGAGCAGGCTCGAAGGGCCGAATGGCCTACTCCTGCTCCTAGTTTCTATGTTTATGTTTCTATGAGAATATTCCATCACACTCCTGACTTGTGCCTTGTTGATGGTGGACAGGCTTTGAGGGGTCAGGAGGTGAGTTACTCGCTGCAGGATTCCTAGCCTCTGACCCGCTCTTGTAGCCGCAGTATTTATATGCATGGTCAAGTTCAACTGTACTCACCAATGGGATTCAGTAATCTGCCTAAACGCCTCTTCGCAGCTGGCCTTCATATTGGCTTGATTCTCAGACACGTCACTGGCTGAACATTTGTTGGGATCAACTTCATAGTTTTCCTCTGGATTGTAAAGTCTCATCACAAAGTCTCCTGCAAATGACATCGAGGGAGATTAAGCATCCCCAGTAATTCAATGCCGGTTGTCTACCGCCTGCACTGACATTCTCTCATCGGGATGGGAAGAGTCAAAGAATGTGTTATTTTCAGATCTCTTCCTCCCCTATTTCTTAATGCCCCATTCCATGCTCTGTTACCCTAGAGCCATGGTGACCAAATTCTGGGTTGTGGCTCAATTGGGCTCGAAGGAGACAGCGAGCGGGGTTGCAAATGCCCCCTCCCTCTGAGACTGCACCTCGCACCAGCACCTAGGTCCTTGGCGACGTCTGGCCCTAGCCTTGCCCAGCTCGTCCCTTGGCCTCTCTATCTCTCTCTCTCCCACTGGGCCTTGGGCTCCCTGCCTGAGGTGGCTTCACTGAGTCTCAAAGCCCAGCCCTGGCAATGAACCTCTGGCAGCGATGCCCCAGGCTGCTGAGCTGTGGCCTGTCAGGGCCCAGCCCAATCGCCCTGGGGCTGAGGAACGGCCTGGACTCCAACATCTGCCACATCAAAACCTTCACCCTGCCCTCCGGCTGCTTCCTGGCCAAGAATGGAACGGGCTTAGATGAAGTCATGGGCCGACTAAATAATAGTCATAAAATAATAACACTTCTACAACGTACTTTAAAAACACAGGTTTCTATATTTATATGCTGTATTACATATTGATCCATAACACGCGGACTTTAATCATTGAGCACTGGATGTTACAACGCTGCTTTATTGCCGTTCTGCTTTCATCAGCGATCACAGTAATTTTCAGATGTTAAAATGGGGTCGTGTTGGAAAGTCATAGAATCACGACAACGCAGAAGGTGGCCACTCGGCCCCTCTGTGTTCACGCCGGCTCTCCCAAGGAGCAACTTAGCCTTTAGCAATTTAAGGAGAACCATTATTTGGGGAGCGCCGCACTCATGAGAACATGGACGCCAGCCTCTCTCACCAAAGCTAACTGCTCATGGAATTGGCCACCAGGTGGTGCAGGCCCAAAGTCCCACAGCCCCTCCTTGTTCAACCTCTCCTTCAAATCTCTACTAATCTGAGAATGACGGCCCGCCCAGCCTTATCGGAGTGAAATCAGGAAACATTTTCTCACGCAAAGGGTTGTGGCAACCTGCAACTCTCTCCACCCAAAGGCTGTGGACGATGGGAGGAAGCTGAAATGCTCGGGGCTGAGACTTGATCGGTATTTTGTTGGGTAAAGGTATCCGAGTAATTTAGGGCAAAGTGGGTGGATGGGGGTTACGATATAGATCAGCCACGATCTAAGTGAATGCCACAAGAGGCTCAAGATGGCCTCCGCCTGTCCCTAAAGTATTTCTATCTTCTGAAGTCCAAAGCAACATTGCCAGAACAGGTGTCCTGCCGGCCTTGCTTTGATTCTTTCACGGGAGGTGGGCATCACTGGCAATGTGTTACCCATCCCTAATTGTCCTTGGACTGAGTGCCTTGCTCGGCCATTTCAGAGGGGCAGTCAAGAATCAGCCATATTGCCGTGGGTCTGGAGTCACACGTAGGCCCAGACCGGGTAAGGATGGAAGATTTCCTTCCTTCAAGGGGATCAGTGATCCACTTTGGTTTTTACAACAATCGATGGTAGTTGTCATGGTCACCATGACTGAGACTGTCCCTCTGAGCGGGAGCCTGGGCCTCTGGATTACCACTCTGGTGACATTACCGCTACCCCACGTCTTCCCCCCTTTTGAATGCGACCAGACCTGTGGACACCCAAAATGAGGAAGCAGCTGTGGATCTGTGGGTAGCAAAAGAGAGGTCCCAGCTAATCCTGCCGACCCTCCAGAACTGTCCTGGAGACTGTAGGGATTAGAGATTAATCTCCAGGACACTGCCTGAAGCAACACCAAGGAGAAAAATCACTCAAAGGCATTAACTAAAATTGTGGGTTTTATCTCAGTTTTCTTTGAACAGTTGAATTTATTTAGTTGAAAAAGCATTGGAGATGGTGGGAGAAAATGGTTGTTTGACCACTTAATCCAATTGGGTAACAAGGAGCTTGTTCTCTTTCTGATTGGCCCTGGGAAGGTTTTTTTTTAATTCTTTCATGGGATGTGGGCTTCGCTGGCCGGGCCAGCATTTATTGCCCATCCCTAATTGCCCTTGAGAAGGTGGTAGTGAGCTGCCTTCTTGAACCGCTGCAGTCCATGTGGTGTAGGTACACCCACAGTGCTGTTAGGGAGGGAGTTCCAGGATTTTCCAGCGACAGTGAAGGAACGGCCGATATATTTCCAAATCAGGATGGTGAGTGGCTTGGAGGGTAACTTCCTGGTGGTGGTGTTCCCATCTATCTGCTGCCCTTGTCCTTCTAGATGGTAGTGTTTGCGGATTTGGAAGGTGCTGTTGAAGGAGCCTTGATGCATTTGCGGCAGTGCATCTTGTAGATGGTACACACACTGCTGCCGCTGTGTGTCAGTGGTGGAGGGGGTGAATGTTTTATGGTCATGAATGGGGTGCCAAGGGGGAGCGCACGGAGGATGGAGCAATAGGCTGGAGGCTGTGTGGCCCACGGTGATGGTCATGCATTCCTGGGGGCTTTATCACATCAAGCCAGATTTGGCAACCCTACCCCAGCCTTCACGAGGCAAAGGTCAAGTCCCCCGGTGATCTTACCAAGTGTTTCTATCAGGTACTTCTGTCCAACTAGCTTCATGTATTCGTCAATGGCCTTGGTGGCCAAGGTGTTTTCCCTGAAGAGCACCGAGTGTTTATCCTCACAGCGGGTCACCTCAGCCATCCCCAATTCAATCAGGAAATCCTATGGTTCATGGGAAGCACAGAAAGAGTTTTATCTACAAACACAGATCAGAAAGGAGTCTAAGTTTATTCAATTAAGGTCTCCTAGACTATGGTAGATGTAAGGTTCCCTATGATAAGTAGGTGGCTGTAGCGGTATAGACCCCAATTCCATTCCTACCTTGTGCTGAGACACTTACTCCAGTTGTTACATCTCTGCAGGCTCCAGGGTGGGTAGAAGAGCTGCAGTCCCTCCTTGTGGTAACTATCCAGTCGTTTGCCCTGGATATCCAGCTCAGCTTTGATCCCCTGCTCCACTGGATAGGCTGCTCCAGCCCCCAAACCTCAGCTCACAGAATCACAGAATTGTTACAGCAGAGAAGGAGGCCATTTGGCCCATTGTGTCCGCACCGGCTCTCCGAATGAGGAAAGCCCCTAGTGCCATTCATTGTCTACATTTGGATCACTTTGGAGCTGTACCCCCAGCCTTGTCAGCATGTTGAGCAAAGGGACAAAAGCACAACAACCATGTGCATTTACATAGCACCTTTAATGTAGGAAATGCTTCAACACAAAGGCTTTCGACACCAAAGTTTGGTGTCTGTGGGCCAATTACTTCTTGACTTATCCTGGCTCTGTTTTGACCTTGGTGAAAACCTCAGCTATCAGCCTCCAACTGGGACTCTGGCTGCAGCACCTGCCTGGGATTTGTCCAACTATTTGATCCATGGGCTACAAGTTCCCAGCTAACCCCGGAATAAAATCAATGGGGATGATGAATCTGGGAACAAGGCAAGTCAGAGAGCTATCACCTCACAGCCAGGCCCAAGGTTCAAGTCTAGCTCTGACTGCTCTGGGAGGGTGTGTTGAGCCAGAATCAACCCAGTCCTTGGTGGAAAAAAGAACAATGTTACACATAAAGTAATGCTAATTAGTAAAGAGACCATAAAATTGATAGTCTGGGAAATGGCTATCATAGGATCCTTGAATGTTACAGCACAGAAGGAGGCTACTTGGTCCATAATTTCTGAGCCAGCTCTTCGAAAGAGTTATCCAATAAGTCCCACTCCCCTGCTCTTCCCACATCCACCTCCTCCTCCAGGTACCATGTCCTAAGAGGGTGTTGGTGACCATGGACGTCCATTGGATTGGTCCATGATTCTGCTGGGTAAAGTACTGCAGTGGTTTGCCATTGCCTTCCACAGTCTGACTGACCAGGAAACTCTCCCACTCTTACCGCCTGCCATCAAGCCTATTGGAAGAATTTACAGGCTGACAATCAACCTGTTTTGGCCACATTATGGACACATCTTCCTTGGCCATCAAGTCCTGAAGTGGGACCTGAACCTGGAGCTTCTGGCCCAGAGGTAGGGGCACTATCACTGCACCACACCCCCTTCTTTCCAAGTAGCCCAACAAATTATTTTATTTCTCAAGTATTTATACAATTCCCTTTTGAAAGTTGCTATTGAATCTGCTTCCACCGCCCTTTCAGGCAGTGTGTTCAAGATCGCAACAACTTGCCCTGTAAAAAAAATTCTCCTCCTTTCTCCCTCTGATTCTCTTGCCAGAGCTGTGCACCCAGGTATTAAAGTGGGGCTTTCAGACAACGTGCTTAACATAGAAGGAGCTTTAACTAGTCACCTAATCCATCCTCTTCGACGCGAGCAGGGTAAAAATAATCCCAATGCCCTGACCGTTGGGTAAGGTTAGAGGAAGCTGAGGAACACGCCAATGAGGCATGCAGTTCCGATTTACAATAGTGCAGTGACACCAAGATCCTCCAGAGCGACCGCTCTGCTCCACTCAAAAGGCAACAGGATCCAGGAAGAGCGACCGAGTGACCTGCTTTACCTTGGCTTTTCCGACACTCTGTAGAACATGGACCAAGGCAGAGGCCACCTCCTCCTTATCCTTCACCTTCAGGGCTGGCTCCAGCACAGTGCACAGAGTGGTATAGTGACCGATGAGGTACTCTGCAAACTCCTTGTAGTGTATCATTGGTAAGACCTTGATGTTCTGGTAACGCAGGTTAATGCGTATGGTTGGCAGCACCGTCTTCCCCTTGTTTACGGGCTGACTGGTGACGTTGTACCACTTCTCCACGTGTTGGCGGCCGGTGACCTCGGCGAGAGGGAGGGTGACGGAACCAAGGGCGATCATCTCTTTCCTCTTCTTATCCTCATCCCTGAAGAGATGCAAGGTGACTTCCTTTGTAGGGGGCAGATTGTTGAACTCAAAGTGCTCGCCCCAGAAGAGTTCCTCGTTGCTGACCTTGCTGGTCGTCCGTGCGTAGAGGTAGCCGTCGAGGTGCAGCTCGCAGAAGTATTTCTTCTTGGGGGTCAGGTCCTTGGCCTCGTTCACCCAAAGACTCAGCATGTTCTCCACCCTCTCACAGTTATCCTGAAAAACAATGGAACAGCCATACATGAGAGGTCATCAAACAAAAGACTGCATCTCTATAGCGCCCAGGACACCTGAAAGCACTTTGCATCCAACCAAGTAACTTTGGAAATCTCACCTGAAGACAGTCAACGCTTTGGCATGGAATTATGCAGAATGTACAGCGCAGAAACAGGCCAATGAGCCCAACGGATCCATCCTTCACACAAACCTCCCCCCACACTACTTCATCGCACCTCCTCAGTCTACCTTTCCTTTCTCCCTCACGGGCAGAAATTTTCGCTCGGTGGGCGGGCGGGTGCGCACCAAACCCACGTGAGCGCAAGATGACCCACGCTGACCTCTGCCGGGCATGGCAATGTCAACAATGCAGTGGCGCGATAGTTCGAGTCAGCGGGCACACACGCCAGAATCGGTGGCATGCCCGCCAACAACCAAAAGGCCTGTTAAGGCCATTAAATAATCAATTAACTTCGACATTTGTTTTTCTTTGGAAACCTCATCCATGGGCAGGATAAGGTTCCCAAAAGCAAATAATAATAATAAAATAAGAGTTTTAAAATTGAACGAATAACCATCATTGCTCATGTGACAGACAGAGTCACATGAGGGGACATGGTTGGTTACATTTTTTATTTTTTAAATCTTTTTTTATGTCCCTTCATCTCCCTGAGGCAGATTATTCGGCGCTCGCTCGCGTGCATGTGCAAAGCTCGCCTTCCTCCACCCCCTTCCCGCCCGCTCGCGTTTGAGACCGTAAGACCATAAGACATAGGAGCATAAATTAGGCCATTCGGCCCATCAAGTCTGCTCCGCCATTCAATCATGGCTGATAAGTTTCTCAACCCCATTCTCCCGCCTTCTCCCCGTAACCTTTGATCCCCTTACCAATCAAGAACCTATCTATCTCGGTATTAAATACACTCAATAACCTGGCCTCCACAGCCTTCTGTGGCAATGAATTCCATAGATTCACCACTCTCTGGCTAAAGAAGTTTCTCCTCATCTCTGTTCTAAAAGGTCTTCCCTTTACTCTGAGGCTGTGCCCTCGGGTCCTAGTCTCTCCTACTATTGGAAACATCTTCCCCACGTCCACTCTATCCAGGCCTTTCAGTATTCTGTAAGTTTCAATCAGATCCCCCCTCATCCTTCTAAACTCCATTGAGTATAGACCCAGAGTCCTCAAACGTTCCTCATATGTTAAGCCTTTCATTCCTGGGATCGTTCTCGCGAACCTCCTCTGGACCCTCTCCAGGACCAGAACATCCTTCCTGAGATACGGGGCCCAAAATTGCTCACAATATTCTAAATGTGGTCTGACCAGAGCCTTATAAAGCATCAGCATTATAAAGCCCGCCAGTGCGAAATCGCGGTCCCCATAAATACATCTATACTGTTCACCTCAACCAGTCCCTCTAAGTAGGGAGTTCCACATTCTCACCCCTCTCTGGGTAAAGAAGTTTCTCCGAACTCCCAATGGGATTTATTCGTGACTATATTATACTCATGGCCTCTGGTATTAGATTCTCCCAGACAAATATCTTCTCCACTGTGAAAAGGGCAAGCTGTAACATCTGATAACAGATAATCTGATAATGAATTGCTATCGACCTTTAGAACTTGGTTCTTACATTTTACATTGTAGAACGCCAAGTACCTATAGGGATAATAAATCATTCCGAGAAGTCAGAAAACAATTAAATGAAACCGCTTTGCTAGAGCCATCCTAGTTGGAATGATTAATGAGTGACAGAGAAATATTAAAAATTGAGAACATATAAGGGGCAAGAAAGGAGGTCATTCAGCCCATCAGACTCACTTCTTCTACACTCTGCCCAAAAACCCTAACTAAACTCTCTACCTGCTATAGTAAACTAGATCTTAACCTGATTATATGGAACTTACACAGACCATTTTGTACAAGTATACGAACATACAATTTAGGAGCAGGAGTAGGACATTTGGCCCCTTGAGCCTGCTCTGCCATTCAATAAGATCATGGATGATCCGATCATGGCCACAAGCCTAAATTTCCTACCCCTTCATATCCTTTGACTCCCTTGTTTTTTTTTTATTCATTCATGGGATGTGGGCATCGCTGACTGGGCCAGCATTTATTGCCCATCCCTAGTTGCCCTTCAGAAGGTGGTGGTGAGCTGCCTTCTTGAACCGCTGCAGTCCATGTGGTGTAGGTACACCCACAGTGCTGTTAGGGAGGGAGTTCCAGGATTTTGACCCAGTGACAGTGAAGGAACAGCGATATATTTCCAAGTCAGGATGGTGAGTGACTTGGAGGGCAACTTCCAGGTGGTGGTGTTCCCATCTATCTGCTGCCCTTGTCCTTCTAGATGGTAGTGGTCGTGGGTTTGGAAGGTGCTGTCTAAGCAGCCTTGGTGAATTCCTGCAGTGCATCTTGTAGATGGTACACACATTGCTGCTACTGTGCATCGGTGGTGGAGGGAGTGAATGTTTGTGGATGTGGTGCCAATCAAACGGGCTGCTTTGTCCTGGACAGTGTCAAGCTTCTTGAATGTTGTGGGAGCTGCACTTATCCAGTGGGGAGTATTCCATCACACTCCTGACTTATGCCTTGTAGATGGTGGACAGGCTTTGGGGAATCAGGAGGTGAGTTACTCGCTGCACAATTCCTAGCCTCTGACCTGCTCTTGTAACCACAGTATTTATATGGCTAGTCCAGTTCAGTTTCTGGTCAATGGTAACCCCCAGGATGTTGATAGTGGGGGATTCAGTGATGGTAATGCCATTAAATGTCAAGGGGCGATGGTTGGATTCTCTCTTGTTGGAGATGGTCATTGCCTGACACTTGTGTGGCACGAATGTTACTTGCCACTTGTCAACAAGCCTAGATATTGTCCAGGTCTTGCTGCATTTGGACATGGACTCTTTAGTATCTGAGGAGTTGCGAATGGTGCTGAACATTGTGCAATTGTCAGCGAACATCCCCACTTCTGACCTTATGATGGAAGGAAGGTCATTGATGAAGCAGTTGAAGATGGTTGGGCCTAGGACACTACCCTGAGGAACTCCTGCAGTGATGTCCTGAAACTGAGATGACTGACCTCCAACAACCACAACCATCTTCCTTTGTGCTAGGTATATCTCCAACCAGCCAAAAGTTTTCCCCCTGATTCCCATTGACTCCAGTTTTGCTGGAGCTCCTTGATGCCACACTCGGTCAAATGCTACCTTGATGTCAAGGGCAGTCACTCTCACATCTTAGTCAGGAATCTATCCACCTCTGCCTTAAAAATATCAAATGACCAAGCCTCCATCGCTCTCTGGGGAAGAGAGTTCCAAAGACTCTCGACCCTCTGAGAGAAAAAATTTCCTCTCATCTCCAACTGAAATGGGAGACCCTTTATTTTTAAAATGCGTCCCTTGTTCGAGTTCTAAACATGTTAAGCGCTACTATGCCAATATTGGTGGTTATAATTGACACCCAAAGCCCCATCTTATGCTCAGATTGCTCAGCTGTGCCATTTTCCCTCCTACCTTGTTGGGCTGGACAGTTCGAAGAAGATTCTCTATCCATTTGTCTCTCTCTGCAGCAGATGTACAACCGAAGCATCGGCTCCCTCTGGAGTTAATAACCTGAAATACAAAGAATTCAAGCATCTGAGCGAGTGAGAGACCATGAACTTGCCTGAAGGACCAGTTGTATAGGGAATAGATTCCCTTGTGAAACAGATCGCAGTGCCAATGACAAATAATCAGCTCCACTTCAAATCGCAATATCAGAAAGTCCCTCAGCAAGCCTCTCTGGACCACTTCCCCTCACCATTTCTTCAAAATTCCATATGGGATGATGGTGAGAACAAAGCTGCTGTGATACCAGTTCCTTCGGAAACGGAATTGACGTTCTATTTGAGAACATTCCCTTTTAGTGATAGTCCAAGTTTCACTTATACACTGGAAGGCTCACATTTTCATTGCAACATTTGCGTATCAATGTTGTTGTACTTGTGCAGGTATTTGGGTTTTATATATGTGGCTGTTGGTGTTGGACAATGAATGCAGTGTGTGTGATATAAACTGTTGGTGTTGGACAATACAGTGTCCGTGATATACACTGTTGGTGTTGGACAGTGAATGCAGTGTGTATGATATACACTGTTGGTGTTGGACAGTGGATGCAGTGTGTGTGATATAAACTGTTGGTGTTGGACAATACAGTGTCCGTGATATACACTGTTGGTGTTGGACAGTGAATGCAGTATGTATGATATACACTGTTGGTGTTGGACAATGAATGCAGTGTGTGTGATATAAACTGTTGGTGTTGGACAATACAGTGTCCGTGATATACACTGTTGGTGTTGGACAGTGAATGCAGTATGTATGATATACACTGTTGGTGTTGGACGTTGAATGCAGTGTGTATGATATACACTGTTGGTGTTGGACAGTGGATGCAGTATGTGTGATATACACTGTTGGTGTTGGACAGTGAATGCAGTGTGTATGAAATACACTGTTGGTGTTGGACGTTGAATGCAGTGTGTATGATATACACTGTTGGTGTTGGACAGTGGATGCAGTGTGTATGATATAAACTGTTGGTGCTGGACAGTGGATGCAGTATGTATGATATACACTGTTGGTGTTGGACAATGAATGCAGTGTGTATGATATACACTGTTGGTGTTGGACAGTGAATGCAGTGTGTATGATATACACTGTTGGTGTTGGACAGTGGATGCAGTATGTATGATATACACTGTTGGTGTTGGACAGTGAATGCAGTGTGTATGATATACACTGTTGGTGTTGGACAGTGAATGCAGTGTGTATGATATACACTGTTGGTGTTGGACAGTGGATGCAGTATGTATGATATACACTGTTGGTGTTGGACAATGAATGCAGTGTGTATGATATACACTTTTGGTGTTGGACAGTGAATGCAGTGTGTATGATATAAACTGTTGGTGCTGGACAGTGGATGCAGTATGTATGATATACACTGTTGGTGTTGGACAGTGAATGCAGTGTGTATGATATACACTGTTGGTGTTGGACAGTGGATGCAGTATGTATGATATACACTGTTGGTGTTGGACGGTGAGTGCAGTGTGTATGATATACACTGTTGGTGTTGGACAGTGAATGCAGTGTGTATGAAATACACTGTTGGTGTTGGACAGTGAATGCAGTGTGTATGAAATACACTGTTGGTGTTGGACAGTGAATGCAGTATGTATGATATACACTGTTGGTGTTGGACAGTGAATGCAGTGTGTATGATATACACTGTTGGTGTTGGACAGTGAATGCAGTGTGTATGATATACACTGTTGGTGTTGGACAGTGAATGCAGTGTGTATGATATACACTGTTGGTGTTGGACAGTGAATGCAGTGTGTATGAAATACACTGTTGGTGTTGGACAGTGAATGCAGTGCCTGTGATGTACACTGTTGGTGTTGGACAGTGAATGCAGTGTGTATGATATACACTGTTGGTGTTGGACAGTGAATGCAGTGCCTGTGATGTACAGTGCGTATGTATGAGCATATACACTAGCCACCTTCCCTCTGAAGTGCTGCAGCCATACAAATATCCCAGCCACCCAACTGACAAGCACTTCATTAGGTCCTGTCATGTGAATGGCCCAAGCCCCACCTATTTGACTGATTGTACACTACACACAAACATCAATGCCATTACCTCGAAGCAGTATCTCTCTCCCAGAATACTACTGTGAAGTGGTCTGATCTGAACATTCGTCTCATTCGTCAAATCGAGTGTTTCCATTGGGTTCAAAGATCCCGTCAGGGACTCATAAGAGACAGCTTCACTCAACCTCTGTATACTGGTGCGCCTAGGACATAGCAGGGTGAAGCTGGTTAGAATCAGAGAGTAGGCAAAATCATTCATTATCATCTTGAAATTGTGTAGGGAAGCAAAGACCATGGGCCAGGTATTGCTGGAGTTAGCATCACATGACAAACGCTGTGAGTTTGGACTATTTCCAGTACCTTTCAACTCAAATTATTTCTCACCAAAACTGTTGGAGAGTGTATATATAGAGATAAAGGCTTATGGGGAGATGTCGAGTAATGGGTTAAGATCAGGAACACCCGATCCTGAGTTAATGTCTAACGTAAAGTTGATGCAATATCTCATGGGTAAGAAACTGAGATCTGGAGGTTAAGCAGAAGTACAAGCTCGTGTAGAGTTACTGAGACGTACATAGATCTGTAAGTAAACAAGAATGGTTTTACAAATTTCAGACTAAAGTAGCTTTCTCAGGAAACAGATAAACCCTAAATAAACCCCACCTAAACCTCAAACTCAAGACAAAATAGAAACTTGCTGATAACAGGGGCAAGAGCAACAGGGCATCTGGGACCTTGCTGAACAACAGTCTATCTCCTTAACCAAAAATATTTAAGGATGAAGATGGAATCAAAAGAACAAGGGAGAAGAAAATGGAGTGAAGTAGAGTCAAATCAGGTACAGAAAGAGAAAGAAAGAGAGGGAAAGAAAGATTGGATTGCGAGTGAGAGAGAAAACAGAGACAGAAGGAAAAATAGGAAACTATTTTAAAATCTCTAACAACAATTTGCTACCTGTAGGAATGAGGCTCAATGGTTTTAATTGTTCCCTTTCTGAGCAGGAGAAGTTGGGTTGACCTGTCAAGGATTATGGGAGAGGCAGGAAAGTGCTGTTAAGGCCACAATCAGATCAGCCATGATTTTATTGAATGGTGGAGCAGGCTAAATGGGCCTACTCCTGCTCCAATTTCTTATGTTCTTACAAGGACCAATAGATGTGACATAAGGGAACAATGTAGTGAGGGTTGAAGAATGTCTTAGGAAAGGTTTTAACATACAATGCCTGTAGTTATAACTTGTGCTACCATACAAATATGAGACTGTTAGTTTCACTCAGGGAAAGTTTAAGGAAGTCACATTTATGTGATCTTCAGAAATTAAGGTGAAAGTATCTGATTAATGCAATTGAAAGAGAGGTGGTTTTGTCTCAAACCCACCCTATACCCAATATCATAGTGTTTAATGATGATATTAGTCACAGATGCCTCATTGTCTAAGAAATAATTGTTAACAAGATCCAAGCCAGTTGGTGAAGCTGAAACCAAGACACAGAACTTTTCTTTATTAAGAGAGTTTATTGACTTGTTCAGTCTCACAGCTCTCCTCCCACTGACCCCAGTGTCCCAGATGTCCCCTGTTTATATGTGCTGAAAGACCATTAATACCCACTTTTTCTTTTTCTCTTAACCTCAACAATGTAATTGACATTAACAAGCCTTAGCAATGTAATTTGACAAGACATTAACAATATTGTGCAACCTGATGCTTTTGTTGTTTGCAGACTGTGGTGTTTCTGGTTGACTTTGACTTTTCCTCTTCCATCTTTTGATGATTAGATTCTAGAACGGGAAAGAGAGAATTAATTCTACGGAGCAGAAACACGCACAGCTGTCAGAGGGAGCGATGGTTTCCAGCATTTCAAACTGCACCAATGGAAATGAATTGGTGAATACTTTACTGCCCAATTACAGAGTGTAGACTTTCAACCTTCTGAAGGTGTGAGAAAGAGGCAAGAAGAGGAAGAAGGCGAGAGAGAGAGGAGGCGGCACAGGGGACAAGGTTTAAAAATAAGGTTCTGAGGAAGAGTCTGAAGAGGAAGACTCTGAAGAAGAGTGATACGGACTCGAAACGTTAACTCTGTTTCTCTCTCCACAGATGCTGCCAGACCTGCTGAGCTTTTCCAGCATTTTCTGTTTTCCTTAAAAGTAAAGGGTCTCTCATTTAAGACGGGGATGAGGAGAAATGTTTTTTCTCGGAGGTTTATGAGTCTGTGGAATTCTCTTCCACAGAGAGTGGTAGAGGCAGAGTCATCGAATACTTTTAAAGCAGAAGTAGATTGATTCTTGACTAACAAGGGAGTGAAAGGATATCAGGAGTAAACAGGAAAGTGGCGTTGAGGCCACAATCAGATCTGCCTTATTGATCTTATTGAATGGCAGAGCAGGCTCAAGGGGCCGAATGGCCTACTCCACTCCTAATTTGTACGTTTGTATGTATAGAGAGGGAGAGCAAGAGAGAAAGATCAAGAAACAGGGAGAGAGGGAGAAGGAAATGGGAGAGAGGAGAAAGGGAGATAGAAAGAGAGAATGAGAGAGGGAGAAAGACAGAGAGGAAGAGAGTGAGAGAGTGTGAAAGAAAGTGTATGTCGATGTTTGCTGGGACCCAGGAGTATGTCGATATTAGGTGGGGGTCCCGAGAAGTGTGCTGATATTTGCAGGAAGTCCCTGGGGAGAGTGGGGGTTGGCGAGGGAGATATTGGCAGAGTTCTCCCTAACTAAAGAGCTTCTGGTGCTGTGGGGACCACAGTGGTAAACAGCCTGGATTAGTCTCCGGCATTCTTCTTTGGATCGATTGCCTTTTTAACCTCATCCCGTTTATAGAAACACTTTGCACACACCTGCGGTCATTCGAGTCAGCTGGGAAATAGTGAAGTGGGGTCAGTGGGTTGACGCTGGATTTAAGGTTCCCCTTGAAACACAATCAACACTCACGCATGTCAGCTCTTTGACCTCTGAGGATTGGAGTCGGATGATGTACTTTCCACCGAAATCCATTACTCAAGTGGCCAATAAAACCAGAAGTACAGCAATGGCTTCCTGTACGATCAGCACAACGTAGCTAAAAAAATAAGACTTGGTAACCCACAAAAAAGCTTCTCGTTGCATGAGAATGCATGGCAGTAATGGAAATCTCCCCACAATGAGAATGTTAGAGCAATGATTTTGAAATATCTGAGGGGAAATGCATAAAAGATATAAATGTATGTGTGAATAGATGTATATGTGCGCCGCACACACACACACACACACACACATAGAGATGAAGTAAATCCAAGAGACTATTTCTGCAGAGTCAGGGAGATTCCCCAGACCTTTCAAAATGCTGGCTGGGACGCAGTCCCGGGATTGTTGTCCCCATTCCCAATACCCCTAACTTTTGTCAAGGTGGGATAAGGGCGCGGGTTGGTGTGGGTCGTGAGCCCAGGTTGGAAGCCCTGAACTCCCGACCTAGGCCAGCTTATTGAGGGAAAAACCTCCCGACTCCCGCTACCCACCTCTAGGATAAAAATCCAGTCCTACCTCTCCCCAGGGTGTGTTGGAAAATGTCTCCAGGCCCAAATAGCAAAGTTGAGCCTAGAGATAGAGGCTTCTCTAGGGATGGTCAAATATTTGATCTGACCTGAATTTTTAAGCAGAAAACATCGAAACAAAAACGGTACACCTGAAATGAGGGACTTCAGTTCGTGTGGAGAGACTGGAGAAGCTGGGGTCGTTTTCTTTAGAGCAGAGAAGGCTAAGGGGAGATTTATTGGAGACATTCAAAATCACCAAGGGTTTTTATTCGAGTGGATCGGGGAGAAACTGTTTCCAACGTTAGGAGGGTCGGAAAGTAAAGGAGACAAACTTAAGATGATTGGCAAAAGAACCAGGGGGTTGGGGGGGAGGGGATGCTGTGGGGAATTTTTTTTTATGCAGCAAGTTGTGATCTGGAATGTGCTGCCTGAAAAGGCGGTGGAAGCAGATTCAAGAGGAGCTTTCGAAAGGAAATTGGATACATACTTGAAGGGAGACAATGTGCAGGGACATAGGGAAAGAGCTGGAGAGTGGGACTAATTGGATAGTCCTTCTAAAGAAGCAGTAAGGCGGGACGATCGGCCTCCTGTTCAGCTGTATTGTTTCCCTGCTGATAAACAGCCAAAATGAGCAATAAAAACCGACGCAAGGCAAAGCGAGAACAGGAGAGACTTCCCTGTACTGATGGTGCCATGTGTGGGACAGATGCACAATGGTGAGTATTTACCTTCACATTGTTGACTGGACCTTCACTGGTGCCTCCACTCCTTTCCAATTTTCTCACCGTGGAGGGGCTCTTTTTACCAGGGACAGGCTCTGAGGAAACAGAAAGATTCATTAAAGAGAAGTCCTGTTGCAGAGGGCTTGCCACCCTTTTGCCAGTAACATATTCCCATTTGGACTCCCTTTGGAATGATTCCCTCCCACGGCCCTAAGCCGTAGACACAATCTGCAAACTTGCACCAAGTCCTGTTTGCCCATTATCCCTGTGCTCGCTGACCCACACTGGCGTCTGGCAATGCCTCAATTATCCAAATATTTTCACCCTTGTTTTCAATTCTTGCCCATGGCCTCACTCCATTCCATCTCTGTAACCTCCTCCAGACCTACAACCCTCGAGGCATCCACGCTCCTTCCAATTCTGGCCTCCTTCGCTTCCCCGATTTGTATCACTCCACCAAAAGCCTGGTAGATTTTAAGGAATGTCTATAAGGAGGAGAGAGAGGTGAAGATTCAAAGAGAGAGATGAGGAGTCAGAGAGAGAGAGAGAGGTGAAGAGCCAGAGAGAGAGGTGAAAGAGTCGGAGAGAGAGAGGTGAAGAGTCAGAGAGAGAGAGGTAAAGAGTCAGAGAGAGAGAGAGGTGAAGAGTCAGAGAGAGAGAGAGGTGAAGAGTCAGAGAGAGAGAGGTGAAGAGTCAGAGAGAGAGAGGTGAAGAGTCAGAGAGAGAGAGGTGAAGAGTCAGAGAGAGAGAGGTGAAGAGTCAGAGAGAGAGAGGTGAATAGTCAGAGAGAGAGAGAGGTGAAGAGTCAGAGAGAGAGAGAGGTGAAGAGTCAGAGAGAGAGAGGTGAAGAGTCAGAGAGAGAGAGGTGAAGAGTCAGAGAGAGAGAGAGGTGAAGAGTCAGAGAGAGAGAGAGGTGAAGAGTCAGAGAGAGAGGTGAAGAGTCAGAGAGAGAGGTGAAGAGTCAGAGAGAGAGGTGAAGAGTCAGAGAGAGAGATGAAGAGTCAGAGAGAGAGATGAAGAGTCAGAGAGAGAGAGGTGAAGAGTCAGAGAGAGAGAGGTGGAGAGTCAGAGAGAGAGGTGAAGAGTCAGAGAGAGAGAGAGGTGAAGAGTCAGAGAGAGAGGTGAAGAGTCAGAGAGAGAGGTGAAGAGTCAGAGAGAGAGGTGAAGAGTCAGAGAGAGAGATGAAGAGTCAGAGAGAGAGATGAAGAGTCAGAGAGAGAGAGGTGAAGAGTCAGAGAGAGAGAGGTGGAGAGTCAGAGAGAGAGGTGGAGAGTCAGAGAGAGAGAGAAGTGAAGAGTCAGAGAGAGAGAGAGGTGAAGAGTCAGAGAGAGAGAGGTGAAGAGTCAGAGAGAGAGAGGTGAAGAGTCAGAGAGAGAGAGGTGAAGAGTCAGAGAGAGAGAGAGGTGAAGAGTCAGAGAGAGAGAGGTGAAGAGTCAGAGAGAGAGAGGTGAAGAGTCAGAGAGAGAGAGAGGTGAAGAGTCAGAGAGAGAGAGAGGTGAAGAGTCAGAGAGAGAGAGGTGAAGAGTCAGATGGAGAGAGGTGAAGAGTCAGATGGAGAGAGGTGAAGAGTCAGATGGAGAGAGGTGAAGAGTCAGAGAGAGAGAGGTGAAGAGTCAGAGAGAGAGAGAGGTGAAGAGTCAGAGAGAGAGAGAGGTGGAGAGTCAGAGAGAGAGAGAGGTGGAGAGTCAGAGAGAGAGAGGGGGAGAGTCAAACAGCTTTAGGGAGAGAATTCCAGAGCTTGTGGCCAAGGCAGCTGAAGGTATTGGCTGCCAATCGTGGAGAGGTTAAAATTGGGGATGCGCAAGAAGCCAGAATTGGAGAAGTGCAGAGATCTTGGAGGGCTGTGGGGCTGGAGGGGATGACAGAGATAGGGAGAGGCAAGGCAGAATGGGACTTGGGAAAAAGAATGAGAATTTTATGGTCCTGTAAAGGAGCAGCTCCTCGAACATGGAGAACTGGAACTCATCATTTAATGGAAATGTGCAACTGCATTAAATAATGCAGAGGTTCATGTCACCAACTAAATGAAATAGGCTGCAACTCCGGTGTGACACAATCTCATGCTAGTTTTTGTTCAGTGACAACCAATTGCCTTGTGTCACCCAACTTTAATGCACCAACTTGGACATAATAGTAACTGAGGAAAGTTCACTTTGTGCATGGCAGCTGCCTAACAGGTCTCCTGCTAAATGACGTCAAACTGAGCTGCCAGACCCCCTGTGGCATTGGTTCTGGATAATCCCAGGTCCAGAGTGCGATTCCTGACCACGGTCCAGCTCCAACAAGCTAAGCATGACAGTGATTCCGGTCTTCATTGTAAATTATTAATTGGGCATGAAGCTGCCTATTACACGATGGGGCTGAAGCAAAACTATTACTTATCATATTATAAGACGTCTCCCTTTTAAGACGGAGATGGGGAGAATTTTTTTTTCCTCTCTCATCAGAGGGTCTGTGGAATTCTCTTCCCCAGTGAACAGCGGAGGCTGGGGGTCATTGAGTTTAGTTAAGGTTGAGTTAGATTTTTGATAGACAAGGGATCGAGAGCTATGGGCAGGAAGACTGAAATTGGAGTTGAGACCACAATCAGATCAGCCATAGAGTGTCAGAGCAGGATCCAGAGGTCAGCTGGCCTACTCTTGCTCATGAACGCTATGGTCCGATTATCATTCTACATCATAACAGTGACCACGTCCCAAAAATGCTTCATTGGGCGTAGAGTGCTTTGGAATAGCCTGAGGTCATGAAAGGCGCTATATAAATTCTTTACTTAAGAAACAGACTCAGCCATTACCAAATTTGTACTTTATTATTTTTTTTCCACAGATATAATTGTAAGACCCTTCAGCAGGCATTCAGAAAACTGCCCGCTTAAGATGCAAATAACTTTCTTCGAAACCCCTCTCTCCTTTCAGTTATATCCTACATCGCGGTGAGATTGGGAATGGGTACACATTCCGGGAGCTTGGTTACGGAGGTCGGTACTCCCGATTCACTTAGTGTAGGGAAAGCGCTGGATCGTGAAAATCGTATCCCAACAGCAGCGTGGGTTTAGGTGCAATGCAAAATCTCCTGAACCCCCAGAGGAGACTTTAATCCCAAATCCAGACAAGCAGCTCCTCACACAGCAATATAACAGCCCAATTTTCCCCACTCCCAATGCCCTGACCTGCAAACAGCTTCACTAGGAAAGAAGATCCAGTCATTTATTTCATCGCTGTTTTGTGGGATCTTGCTATGCACAGATTGGCTGCCGTGTTTCCTACATTATAACAGTGGCTACACTTCAAAAGTACTTCACTGGCTATAAAGCCTTTGGGGGGTTTGCGAAAGGCTACATAAGCACATCTTCCTTCCTCTTATCAACTGTCCAGTGGCTGGAATGCAAGTAGTTAATATGTAGAATTATATGGGATAGATAGACAGGAACAGGCCATTCAGCCCAACCAGTGCATGCTGGCATTTATGCTCCGCTTGTTCCTCCTCATCTAAACCTATCATCCTAACCCTCTATTTCCTTCTCCCTCAGATAGGCTTGACTAGCTTCCCCATAAATACATCTATACTATTCACTTTAACCACACCCTGTGGTTAACAAGTTCCACATTCTCCCCGCTCTCTGGGTAAAGAAGTTTCTTCTGAATTCCCTGTCTGATTTCTTTTCTTGCTGACTATCTTTACATTCATGGCCTCAAGTTATGCTTTTCTCCACAAGTGGAAACGCTCTCTCTCTCTCTCTCTCTCTGTCTGCTCTCAAAACCTTTCATGATTTTAAAATTAGGATACTCCTCAACCATCTCTTTTTTTGGGGGTAAAGACCCCAGCCTGATGACCCTTTCCTGGTGGATATAACCTCGCAGATCCTTGGACATCTTCTTTTTGCACCCTCTCCAAGTGTCTCTACGTCCTTTTCACAACGTGGCAACCAGAACCCTGTCCACGTTTTATGTTCTGTTACTGAAACATGGGCCAGGATTTTATGGCCCTACCGCGGTGTGTTTACCCCCCCAACCCCACCACCCCCCCTCCCCCCCACCCCCCCCCCCCACCAACCCGCTGGATGCAGTGAGCCATTTAAATCCCTATTCAGTTCAGCGGGGCCGTAAATTCCTGGCCGTGGACTTAACCTGCACCCGATAGGAACTGGGTTAGGTCAACCCAAACGCTTTTGATTTGGATCTGGAATCCCACACTGCATGGGTTTGATTTTTTGAAATCAGATTCCAGTATTTAGCTGATTATATTTCTTCTCTGCGTTTGGTAGGCTTGGTTCCTTGGGTCCGACGTGAGATACACTGACACAAACTCTCTTTCTCTCGATGTGGATGTTGGTTGACCTGTGTTTCCTAGGGACCCGAGATCTATACGGTGTGTGCCACAAGGGACCCTTAGAGACTTGGGTGATATGATGTTGCATGTGATATGTGGCTACTGTTTCCTGTTCTCAACATGCTGCAGGGGTAAGTCAGTGAAAAACAAAGCCAAAGATGTTTTTTATATCGCTCATCTGTACCAGATCAAGTCTACAACAACAACTTGTATTTACATAATGCCTCCAGGGTCATTAAACATCCCGAGGCCCTTCACATGGGGGGAAAACAAAAGTAGACGGTGAGCCATACTGGGAGATATTAGGGCGGACGATCAAAGGCTTCCTCAACGGGATAGTTTAAGGAAGGGTTTTAAAGGAAGAGGGAGGGGATTCCAGAGCTCAGGGCCTCAGCAGTCGAAGACTTGGCTGCCAAATAGTGGAGCGATGAAAAACAAGGGGTGCACAAGAGGCCAGAATTAGAGGAGCAGTGATATCTCAGAGGGACGAGGGGAGTTCACAGAGACAGGGAGGGGCAAGGCCGCGGAGGAATTTGAAAACGAGGGTGAGAATTTTAAAATTGAGGGGTTGCTTGACCAAGAGCTAATGTAGCTCATCCCCATCACCCACAGGTGAATGGTAGCGAGCTCGGGCACAGGCAGCAGAGTCTTACATGACCGAGTCAGCAGAGGGCAGAACATGGGAGACCAGCGTTGGAATGGTCAAATCTAGCGGTAACAACGGCCTAGGTGATGGTTTCAGCAGCAGATGAGCTGAGGCAGCTTGATACGACAGAATTTTAAAAGCTGGAGAAATGTCCTTCCTCCCGACTACAGAGTGTGTTCAGCACCAGCACCAGCTTTTACCCTGAAGGATTGGCTGATACACCTCGATCTGGGGCAGGTTTAATTTGCCAGTTAATGTGCCAGTCCTGCAAGTTCTTAAAAATAACAGGGAGGCTCAGGGCGACATGTTGTTTGCATTAAGTCACTCAGTACAGAAATGTGTAGGAACCTGACAATGCTCGTGATATTCTTACAGACTCCCCCCCAGCGCAACGGCTGAAACGGTTCCAGAATCAAAGGCCCACAGAAGGAGGCCATTCGGCCCATTGAGCCTGTGCCGGCACTTTGAAAGAGCTATTCAATAACCCCCAACTCCCCCCCTGCTCTTTCCTCATAGCCCCCGCAAAGTTCTCCTCTTCAGAATAGTTATCCAAATCCCTTTTTAAAAGCTGCTATTGAATCTGCTTCCAGGCAGCGCTTCCCAGGTCACAGCGCATGTGGCTAGATATTGGCTGGTGCAGCGGCAGGGAGAGGGATGATCAGTACCCTCGGGATGAAAAGCGGGCCTACTAATTTAGGACCGGGATGTCGAGTTTCCCTAGGGTGAGATAGGCTGGCCGGAGGCTCGTGTGGAGTCTCAACAACAGGGTTACTGGTTAGCTGGCATGGGTTAGTGGGCTGAACGGCCACTTTCTGTGCTGTAGACCTTGATGTAATTCCACATGATCGGATGGATAAAGCTGAGTTGGACACGGGGGCAGGAGGACAACCTATCCCAGTCCTAATATAAATCAGCTGACAGCAGTGCAGCTCGCCAAAGATTGTATCAATCATCAGAAAAGTCATGCTCAGCATCTTTATCAGACAATGCTGCATCTAAGTGGCTCTGAGGTGGAGCCTGTCACGTCCTGCAGATACTATCGCAGAGGCAGCTCAAGAGTTATGATAAGTAAAGCGGTGGGGGGAATGGTAACCGAGCTAATTCACAACTGAACTGCCGGTAATTATCAAAATGTGTGAAGTACCACTTCAGTGATAATCACACACTAAGCAACCAAGATGCTTCCAAGGTCTTACATTGCATCAAACTATGGGTTAAAAAAAACCTCCATCTCGCCAGAGAGGTCAGCAGCGGCTCAGGTCGGAATGTCCTCGCCTCAGAAGGTGGTTGGGTTCAAGTTCCCCCCTCCAGGGCTGGCATTTCCAATGCAGTACAGAGGGAGTGCGGCACTGTCGGGGGTGCTGTCTTTCCGATGAGGCTGAAGCTTCGTCTGCTGTCTCTCAGGTGGATGTAAAAAAATCCATGAACTATTTCAAAGAAGAGTTCGCCCCCCCGCTCCACTGTTCCCCTCACCATTATTTATCCCACAATCAACACTCCTAAAAATACAGATTGTCCGTTCATTTAACTGGTTGCTGTTTGTGGAATCTTGCTGTGTGCCAGTTGCCTTATATCACAACAGTGACCACATTGAAAAAAGTACTTCAATGGTTGCAAAACACTTTGTGATGCCTGGAGGTAGGAAAAGGCATTTTTGAAATGCAGTTCTCTCTCCTCTTCCTTTCTCATATGTACCGTACTCATAGTTCAAGCCATGTGAGTGTAGCTGGAGGAGGGACATTGGATCCCTTTGCTTCCCGTATAATGTAAAGAATCCCAGCTCTCTGACCCCAGGGAGGGTTGTGGAGCCAGGGAAGTCGGGGGGGGTCGGCGATTCCATCATTGGGAGAAGGATTATGTAAACACAAACAGCTTGTTCCTGCTCTCCACTGGCCTCTATGTAAAAGTGAGGCCAATAGTCCCAGCCAGAGTGCAAGAAAGAAGGGCTTTGCATTTCTATGGCACCTTTCATGGACCTCAGGACATCCCAAAGCATTTTACAGCCAAAGAAGTACTTTTGCAGCGTATTCGCTGTTGCAATGTAGGAAACCCATCAGCCAATCTGGGCACAGCAAGCTCCCACAAACAGCAATGTGATGATGAGTATGTGTTTATTGACGTTGATTGGGGGATAAATATTGGTCAGAACACAGTGGGTGGTTGGGGGGGTGAGGGGGAGAGGTGACAGAATGCAATGAGTGAAGCATAATAGCAATATATACAGAGTATGAGAGTAGAAGCAATTCCAGCCACAAATAGCAGGTGCAGAAGAAGAGTCATACGGACTCAAAACATGAACTCTGTTTCTCTCTCCACAGATGCTGCCAGACCTGCTGAGTTTTTCCAGCATTTTCTGCTTTTATTTCAGATTTCCAGTAGTGATTGACAGGGGAATTATCCAATCATCTACCTGTTGGGGGTCCCCTATTCTTCTTTGAGATAGTGTCATGGGGTCTTTCAAAAGAGAGCAGAAATGGCCTTGGCTTATTGTCTCATCCAAAAGACACCACATCCGACAGTGCAGCATTCCTTCAGTAATGCACTGGAGCTTCAGCCTAGATTTTTGGCTCAGGTCCGAGAGTGGGTCTTGAACCCACAACCATCTGGCTCAAAGGCAAGAATGCTGTCAATTGTATATTAATTGTGTTTATTTGTATGGAGATGGTGGGCATTAACTAGGATTTACTTGCACCAATGAATAAACACAGGCTGAAATGGTAGATGTTGGGTAGGGAGACCATAAGACCATAAGACATAGGAGCAGAAATTAGGCCATTCGGCCCATTGAGTCTGCTCTGCCATTCAATCATGGCTGATAAGTTTCTCAACCCCATTCTCCCACCTTCTCCCCGTAACCTTTGATCCCCTTACCAATCAAGAACCTATCCATCTCGGTCTTAAATACACTCAATGACCTGGCCTCCACAGCCTTCTGTGGCAATGAATTCCATAGATTCACCACTCTCTGGCTAAAGAAGTTTCTCCTCATCTCTGTTCTAAAAGGTCTTCCCTTTAATCTGAGACTGTGCTCTCGGGTCCTAGTCTCTCCTACTAATGGAAACATCTTCCCCACGTCCACTCTATCCAGGCCTTTCAGTATTCTGTAAGTTTCAATCAGATCCCCCCTCATCCTTCTAAACTCCATTGAGTATAGACCCAGAGTCCTCAAACGTTCCTCATATGTTAAGCCTTTCATTCCTGGGATCGTTCTCGTGAACCTCCTCTGGACCATCTCCAGGGCCAGCACATCCTTCCTGAGATACGGGGCCCAAAATTGCTCACAATATTCTAAATGTGGTCAGACCAGAGCCTTATAAAGCCTCAGCAGCACATCCCTGCTTTTATATTCTAGTCCTCTCAAAATAAATGCCAACATTGCATTTGCCTTCCTAACTACCGACTCAACCTGCAAGTTAACCTTAAGAGAATCCTGGACTAGGACTCCCAAGTCCCTTTGCACTCCAGATTTCTGAATTCTCTCCCCATTTAGAAAATAGTCTATGCCTCTATTCTTCCTACCAAAGTGCATGACCTCACACTTCCCCATGTTGTATTCCATCTGCCACTTCTTTGCCCATTCTCCTAACCTGTCCAAATCCTTCTGCAGCCTCCCCGCCTCCTCAATACTACCTGTCCCTCCACCTATCTTTGTATCATCTGCAAACTTAGCCAGGATGCCCTCAGTTCCTTCATCTAGATCATTAATGTATAAAGTGAAAAGTTGTGGTCCCAACAGTGACCCCTGCGGAACTCCACTAGTCACTGGCCGCCATCCTGAGAAGGACCCCCTTATCCCCACTCTCTGCCTCCTGCCAGACAGCCAATCTTCTATCCATGCTAGTACCTTGCCTCTAACACCATGGGCTCTTATCTTACTGAGCAGCCTCCTGTGCGGCACCTTGTCAAAGGCCTTCTGGAAGTCCAAGTAGATAACATCCACTGGCTCTCCTTTGTCTAACCTACTCGTTACCTCCTCAAAGAATTCTAACAGATTTGTCAGGCATGACCTCCCCTTGATGAAACCATGCTGACTTTGCCCTATTTTACCATGCACTTCCAAGTATTCTGAAATCTCATCCTTAATAATGGACTCTAAAATCTTACCAACGACCGAGGTAATCAGTCTGTAATTTCCTGTCTTTTGCGTCACTCCCTTCTTAAACAGGGAGGGTTACATTAGCAATTTTCCAGTCCTCCCTGACTCCAGTGATTCCTGAAAGATCACCACAAACGCCTCCACTATCTCTTCAGCTATCTCCTTCAGAACTCTGGGGTGTAATCCATCTGGTCCAGGTGATTTATCCACTTTCAGACCTTTCAGTTTTCCTAGCACCTTCTCTTTGGTAATGGCCACCATACTCACCTCTGCCCCCCGACTCTCTTGAACTTTGGGGATGTTACTCGTGTCTTCCACCGTGAAGACTGACGCAAAGTATCTATTCAGTTCCTCCGCCATTTCTTTGTTCCCCACTACTACTTCTCCAGCGTCATTTTCCAGTGGCCCAATGTCCACTTTTGCCTCTCTCTTAACCTTTATATATCTAAAAAAAAAACTCTTGCAATCTTCTTTTATATTACTGGCTAGTTTACCCTCATATTTAATCTTCTCCCTCCTTATTTCTTTTTTAGTTGTCCTCTGTTGGTCTTTGTAGGCTTCCCAGTCCCCTGGTTTCCCACTGCTCTTTGCCGCATTGTATGCTTTCTCTTTAGCTTTTACGCTGTCTCTGACTTCCCTTGTCAGCCATGGTTGCCTCGTCCTCCCTTTAGTATGCTTCTTCTTCCTAGGGATGAATTTTGCTGTGTCTCCCAAATTACTCCCAAAAACTCCTGCCATTGCTGTTCCACTGTCTTTCCTGCCAGGCTCATCTCCCAGTCAATTCTAGCCAGCTCCTCCCTCATGCCTCTGTAGTTGCCTTTATTCAACTGTAATACCGTTACATCTGATTCCAGCTTTTTCCTCTCAAATTGCAAGGTAAATTCTATCATATTATGGTCACTTCCTCCTAAGGGTTCCTTCACCTTAAGCTCCCTTATCAAATCTGCCTCATTACACATCACTAAATCTAGAATTGCCTGTTCCCTAGTGGGCTCCACCACAAACTGCTCCAAAAAGCCATCTCATTGACATTCCACAAATTCCTTTTCTTGGGATCCACTACTAACCTGATTTTCCCAGTCTACCTGCATATTGAAATCCCCCATGATCACTGTAACCTTGCCTTTCTTACACACCTTTTCTATCTCCTGGTGTATCTTGTGCCCCACATCCTGACTACTGTTCGGAGGCCTGTACATAACTCCCATTATGGTTTTTTTACCTTTGCGGTTCCTCAATTCTACCCACACAGATTCTACGTCATCTGACCCTACGTCGTTTCTTGCTATCGATTTAATTTCATTTCTTACTAACAAAGCAACCCCACCCCCTCTGCCAACCTGCCTATCTTTTCGATAGGATGTATATCCTTGGATATTTAGCTCCCAGTCCTGATCCCCTTGCAGCCATGTCTCCGTGATGCCCACCACATCATACCTGCCAATTTCAATCTGCGCCACAAGCTCATTTACCTTATTTCGTATACTGCATGCATTCAGATACAACACCTTCAGTCCTGTATTTCCCGTCCCCTTTCTCATTGTCGTCCCTTTATCTGATTTGCATGAAGTTAGATTCCTAGCCCTTTCCAAACACTCTGTCCTTTTTTGTGTTCTGGAGACTTTAATAGCCTCTCCTGGGCTCTCCTTTCCTTTCAGTTCTTTCATAATTTTCCATGAAGTTGAATCCATCCCCCCACATGCTAACCTGCTGCTTTGTTTCCCATTAGTCATACGTCTTGGAGTTTTACCCTTCCCCCCCCCACCCACTTTCTAGTTTAAAGTCCTGTTGACCACCTTATTTACCCTTTTCGCTAGAACATTGGTCCCAGATCAGTTCAGGTGGAGACTGTCCCAACGGTACAGATCCCTCCTGTTCCAATACTGATGCCAGTGCCCCACAAAATGGAACCCCTATTTCCCGCACCACTCCTTTAGCCATGTGTTCACTTCCCTTATTCTCGCGTCCCTATGCCAATTTGCACGTGGCTCGGGTAGTAATCCGGAGATTATAACCCTTGAGGATGCACGCTTGCAACGTGTAATTCTTTTTTAATTCATTCATGGGATTTGGGTGTCGCTGGCTGGGCCAGCATTTGTTGCCCATCCCTAGTTGCCCTTGAGAAGGTGATGGTGAGCTGCCTTCTCGAACCGCTGCAGCCCATGAGGTGTAGGTACACCCACAGTGCTGTTAGGGAGGGACTTCCAGGATTTTGATCCAGCGACAGTGAAGGAACGGTGATATACTTCCAAGTCAGGATGGTGTGTGGCTTGGAGGGTAACATCCAGGTGGTGGTGTTCCCATGTGTCTGTTACCCTTGTCCTGATAGATGGTAGTGGTCATGAGTTTGGAAGGTGCTGTCTAAGGAGCCTTGGTGAGTTCCTGCAGTGCATCTTGTAGATGGTACACACTGCTGCTACTGTGCATTGGTGGTGGAGGAAGTGAATGTTTGTGGATGGTGTACCAATCAAGCAGGCTGCTTTGTCCTGGACGGTGTCAAGCTTCTTGAGTGTTGTGGGAGCTGCACTCATCCAGTGGGGAGTATTCCATCACACTCCTGACTTGTGTCTTGTAGATGATGGACAGGCTTTGGGGAGTCAGGAGGTGAGTTACTCATTGCACAATTCCTAGCCTTTGACCTGCTCTTTTAGTCACAGTATTTATATGGCTAGTCCAGTTCAGTTTCTGGTCAATGGTAACCCCCAGGATGCTGATAGTGGGGGATTTTGTGATGGTAATGCCATTGAATGTCAAGGGACGATGGTTACATTCTCTCTTGTTGGAGATGGTCATTGCCAGGCACTTGTGTGGCAGCAATGTTACTTGCCACTTGTCAGCCCAAGCCCTCATATTGTCCAGGTCTTGCTGCATTTGGACATGAACTGCTTCAGTATCTGAGGAGTCGCAAATATTGCTGAACATTGTGCAATCATCAGTGAACACCCCCACTTCTGACCTTATGATGGAAGGAAGGTCATTGATAAAGCAGCTGGAGATGGTTGGGCCTAGGACACTACCCTGAGGAACTCCTGCAGTGATGTCCTGGAGCTGAGATAATTGACCTCCAACAACCACATTCATCTTCCTTTGTGCTAGGTATGGCTCCAACCAGCGAGAGTTTTCCCCCTGATTCCCATTGACTCCAGTTTTGCTCGGGCTCCTTGATGCCACACTCGGTCAAATGCAGCCTTGATGTCAAGGACAGTCAGTCTCACCTCACCTCTGGAATTCAGCTCTTTTGTCCATGTTTGAACCAAGGTTGTAATGAGGCCAGGAGCTGAGTGACCATGGATGCCCAGTCTTGAATAACTATAACTGTTCGAAATCTATCCCATTTAGCTCGGTGGTAGTGCCACACAACATGATGGAGGGTATCCTCAATGTGAAGGGGGGACTTTGTCTCCACAATGGCTGTGCAGTGGTCACTCCTACCGATACTGTCGTGGACAGGTGCATCTGTGGCAAGCAGGTTGGTGAGGATGAGGTCAAGTATGTTTTTATTGCTAAGCAAGTGCCACTTGATAGCACTGTTGATGACCCCTTCCATTATTTTATTGATTGAGGAGAGTAGACTGATGGGGCGGTAATTGGCTGGGTTGGATTTGTGCTGTTTTTTGTATACAGGACATATCTGAGCAATTTTCCACTTAGCCAGTGATGCCAGTGTTGTAGCTGTACTAGAACAGCTTAGCTAGGGGCACGGCAAGTTCTTGGGCACAAGTCTTCAGTACTATTGCCGGAATATTGTCAGGGCCCATAGCCTTTGCAGTATCCAGTGCCTTCAGCCGTTTCTTGATATCACGTGGAGTGAATCGAATTGGCTGAAGACTGGCATCTGTGATGCTGGGGACCTCCGGATGAGGCTGAAATGGATCATCCACTCGGCACTTCTGGCTGAAGATTGTCGTGAATGCTTCAGCCTTATCTTTTGCACTGATGTGCTGGGCTCCTCCATCTATGAGGATGGGGATATTTGTGGAGCCTCCTCCTCCAGTGAGTTATTTAATTGTCCACCACCATTCATGACTGGATGTGGCAGGACTGCAGAACTAAGATTTGATCTGTTGGTTGTGGGATCATTTAGCTCTGTCTATCACTTGCTGCTTATGCTGTTTGGCACACAAGTAGTCCTGTGTTATAGCTTCACCAGGTTGACACCTCATTTTTAGGTATGCCTGGTTCTGCTCCTGACATGCCCTCCTGCACTCCTCATTTAACCAGGGTTGATCCCCTGGCTTGATGGTAATGGTAGAGTGGGGAATATGCCAGATCATGAGGTTACAGATTGTGCTCGAGTACAATTCTGCTTCTGCTGATGGCCCACAACGCCTCATGAATTCCCAGTCTTGAGTAACTAGATCTGTTCAAAATCTATCCCATTTAGCACAGTGTTAGTGCCACACAATACGATGGAGGGTATCCTCAATGTGAAAGCAGGATTTCGTCTCCACAATGACTGGCTGCGCAGTGGTCAATCCTACCGATACTATCATGGACAGATACATCTGCGGCAGGCGGGTTGGTGAGGATGAGGTCAAGTATGTTTTTCCCTCTTGTTGGTTCCCTCACCACCTGCCGCAGACCCAGTCTAGCAGCTATGTCCTTTAGGACTCAACCAGCTCGGTCAGTAGTGGTGCTACCGAGGCACTCTTGGTGATGGACATTGAAATCCCCCACCCAGAGTACATTCTGTGCCCTTGCCACCCTCTGTGCTTCCTCCAAGTGATGTTCAACATGGAGGAGTTCATGGATTCATCAGCTGAGGGAGGGCGGAACAGGGTAATCAGCAGGAGGTTTCCTTGCCCATGTTTGACCTGATGCCATGAGACTCCATGGGGCCCGGAGTTTATGTTGAGGACTCCCAGAGCAATTCCCTCCCGACTGTATACCACTGTGCCACCACCTCTGCTGGGTCTGTCCTGCTGGTGGGACCGGACACACCCAGGGATGGTGATGGTGGTGTCTGGGACATTATCTGTAGGGTCTGATTCCGTGAGGATGACTCTGTCAGGCTGTTGCTTGACTAGTCTGTGAGACAGCTTTCCCAATTTTGGCACCAGCCCCCAGATGTTAGTAAGGAGGACTTTGCAGGGTTGAAAGGGCTGAGTTTGCATTTGTCGTTTCTGGTGCCTAGGTCGATGCCGGGTGGTCCCGTTTCATTCCCTTTTTGTGACTTTGTTGCAACTAAGTTGAACTCAGAGGGTAGTTAAGAGTCAACCACATTGCTGTGGATATGGAGTCACATGTAGGCCAGACCAGGTAAGGATGGCAGATTTCCTTCCCTAAAGGGCATTAGTGAACCAGATGGATGTTTACGACAATCATCAGACAAATTCCACCATGGATTCGTACCCAGGTTCCCCAGAGCATTACCCTGGGTCCCTGGATTACTAGTCCAGCAATAATACTACTACACCATCACCTCCCCTATAAATAAATTGTCATAAAAGTGTGTAAAGTTTGGTTCTAGACTTCCCTTCACCAATTGGCTTTCTAGAGTATAACAAGTGCTACCAACTGCTAGAAGATTGGATAATTCCCCTGTCAATCACTACTGGAGTCTGAAATAAAAACAAAAAGTGCTGGAAAAACTCAGCGGGTTTGGCAGCATCTGTGGAGGGAGGAACAGAGTTAACGTTTCGAGTCCGTATGACTCTTCTTCTGCACCTGCTATTTGTGGCTGGAATTGATTTTACTCACATACTCTGTATTATCTTGCTTCACTCATTGCACTTATAGGAGGAATAATCCTGCTTCTATCGGGAGACTTTGCTATTGTTCAGACCATGAGTCAAAATCCTGGAACTCCCTCCCTAGCAGCACTGTGGGGTGTACCGACACCACAGGGGACTGCAGCGGTTCAAGAAGGCGGCTCACCCACCACCATCTCAAGGGCATCTAGGGATGGGCAATAAGCGCTGGGCCCAGCCAGCGAAGCCCATATCCCATTAACGAACTTTTTAAAAATTAGTTCTGTTTGCTGCAGTTTGTAAAGTCTCCGTTTCGAGTCATGGAGTAATTACTGCACAGGAGGAGGCCATGCAGCCCATTGAGTAGATGCCAGCTCTCTGTACAGAAATCCAGTCAGCTCCATTTCCGCACTCTACCCCTACAGCCCTGTTACTTCGTTTGCCCCCAGGGCCCAGCCAAATTCCTTTCGAAATCATTGATCATCTCTGCTTCCACCGCCCTCTCCGGCAGCTATTTCCAGGCCATGAAAAGCTCAGCAGGTCTGGCAGCATCGGCGGAGAAGAGCACAGTTGACGTTTCGAGTCCTCGTGACCCTTCAACAGACATGAGGACTCGAAACGTCAACTGTGCTCCTCTCCGCCGATGCTGCCAGACCTGCTGAGTTTTCCCAGGTATTTCTGTTTCTGTTTTTGTTTTGGATTTCCAGCGTCCGCAGTTTTTTGCTTTTATTTCCAGGCCATTGCCCACCCACTGCACAAAATAAATTCTTCTTCACATCGCCCCTGCATCTCTTCCCCTTAATCATAAATCTGGGTTCCCCCGGTCCTCGTACAGTCGGCAAATGGGAACAGCATTTCGATGTCTACTTGATGTAAACCTGTCATAATCGTGTACACCTCGCTAAAATCTCTGCCCAACCCCCTTTGTTCTAAGGAGAACAACCTCCCCCCAGCTTCTCTAACTTAACATTCGCGGTTAAAAATCCCTCATCCCTGGAAACCATTCCGGTAAATCTTCTCTGCAGCCTTGTTGGCAGTAAAATAGCCCCAGGGTGCTGGGAATTCTCTCCTAAGCCCTACCCGTTTCCAGCTAACTGGCGGACAGAGGAGTCAAGGCCGCTTTTGCAACGGTGAGGCCCAGCGTTCTTACCGAAACACTGTCCCCAGTTTGAAGATAAAAGTGGATGAACATCAGACAGATGTCATTTCCTAGATGTACACGAACACCTCTCAAAACCTTTAATCTCAGAAACATGCGCTCCACCTCCGTCTCACACTTTTTCTCAGACACACCCCCTCTCTCTCTCTCTGTTATTGCCGTGTGCGTCATAATGGGGCTGTCTGCCGAACCTATTTCTCACAGAGCCCGACGCAGGGAGTTTGAAGAAACGCATTTACTCATGAGCAATGTTACAACAGCTCTGCTTATCTGACAGAAGATATTCAATAGGAAATGAGGCTTCCAAATTTCTCGTTGCTTCACAGGAAGAGGTTTCAGCAAAAAAAAAAAATGTCGAAGTTTGTTTGCTTATCGGCGGAACGAACGTGAGTTTCTCTGTTTCCAGGTAATCTCGAGAGGCTCACTAACCGTTGGAGAAGATCAGGGAACCAATAATTGGTCACCAGTAATTGGACACCGAGGACAAACCCTAAATAAAACCGGCTTCTCTCCCAGACCTGGAGGCTGCTGCACTGAGGGAAGCAGCCTGAAGCAGAGCCATTAAAGTCAAGATTATAAAGAAGGAACTGGTGCCTTTCGCAACCTCAGGATGTCCCCAAAAAATGCTTCACAGCCAATGAGGTGCTTTTGAAGAGAATCGCCGTTGTAATGTAGGGAACCAATTTGTGCACAGCCTATTCGCTCAAATAGCAATGTGATAATGGCCAGATAATCTTTACTTTAGTGAGGGATAACTAATGGCCAGGGCACCAAGGAGAACCCCCACCCCCCACCTCCCCCGAAATAATGCCATGGAATCATTTATGCTTACCTGAAGGGGAAAAGAGAGCCCTAGTTTAACGTCACATGTGAAATTTGGCACCTCTGACAGTGCAGCACTCCTTCAGTCAGGCATTGGAGTTATCAATGGGGTTGAACCCACAACTTTGGGACCTGGAGGCAGGAGTGCTACCCACTCACCCATAGCTGGCACCTGAGCGGTATGATCAGTAACGATTCTCAAACCACATTCATCGCAGTCCGTGACTTCTGTGCTTGTTCATCTCCTCGTCCCATAATATTTGTACATGCTACTGTCAAGCTGCCGCTCAGCGGGTCACACTCTCACCTCTGAGTTGGAAGGTCGTGAGTTCAAGTCCCACTCCTGGGACTTGAGCACAAACGTCCTGGCTGACACTCCAGTGCAGTGCTGAGGGGGTGCTGAATTGTTGTAGGTGCGTCTCTTGGGTGAGGTGTTAAACCCAGGCCTTGTCAGCCCTCTTAGTTGACATAGAATGTCCTGTGACACTATTTGAAATAAGAGCAGTGGAGTTTGGTGTCTGGATCGATATTTATCCCTCAATCCACACCGCTAAAATAAAACAACAGATTATCACTTGTTGTGAGTGGGATCCTGCTGTGCACAAATTGTTTGTTGGTTTCCTACATTATAGCAGCAACCACGCAAAGTGAGTTGTTGGCAAAAATCCTTCAGGATATTCTGAGGCCATGAAAGGTGCTATAGAAATGCGAGTTGGTACTGAGGGATGGGCAATGAATGCTGATCCAGCCAGCCACACCCCAATCCCATGAATGCATTAAGCAAGATGAGATATAAATGCAAATCCTCCTCTCAGGCCATGTCCTAGTCAAGTGGTAACTCATAGAAAATTAGTAAATACGTGTGAGAATGAAGGGAATTCAGAGATAAGCAACACCCTCACACTTAGGTTGTGAGAAACACCTTCCCCTCGAACATTAAGGGAGCGAAAATCCAGCCTTGGCTGAGAGAAAAATCTTTAAGGGCCACTCGCTGCTTTTATTAAAAACAAAAGCAAAATGCTGCAGACGCCGGAAACCTGAGATAAAAACAGGAAAATGCTGGAAATGCGCCTGGCAGTGTCTGTCGTTGAGAGAAACAGAGGCCGGAATTTTCCGCCCCCTCCCTCCGGCGGGGGTCTTCCAGCCCTGCCGAAGGCGACGGACCCTTTGAGTGACCCGCCGTCGTGTTTCGCAGCCCCGCCCCCTTCCTCCCCCTCGCCCGCTGTGACGGAGCCAGGAAATCCCACCTCGAGCGAGCGCTTCGGATTGGTGACCTTTCGCAGGATTGGTGACCTTTCGCAGGATTGGTGACCTTTCGCCAGTCTCTGGGAAAGGTCAGATATTCAACAGTTTACAACAAAGTACAGAGGCGGAAAAGAGGGAGGAAAGGAGGAAAAGGGAAGCTACATGATAGGGTGGAAGGCGGGAGAGACTGAATGCCGAAAGCGATGATAGCGATGGGCAAAAATGATGACCATGGGACTAGACGAGAAACAATAGGTGGGTTTAGAGGAAGCGCAGGTGACAACAGCAGAATCATCACCCCTTTTACATTGAATCATCCCTCCCCTCCACCCTGTCACAGGCCTACCCTTTAGTTTGTTCCTCTCCTTCCCCCCTTTTCCCCCAGCTCTCCATATGCTTGTAGGCCGTTAAATCGCTAAAATCTCCCAGTTCCAACGAAAGCGGAATCAGCCTGAAACATTTGCTCTGTCTCACCCTCCACAGGTGCTGCCCAAGTCCATCCAACATTTTCTAACTTTATTTCACCTTTCCAGCATCTGCAGTATTTTTGCTTTTGTTCCAACAATGGGGTAGATGTGGTCAGTGGGGGTATGTGAGAGAGCAACAAGTCAATAATTGTTAGAAAAATAGAGAAAGGACAAATACATTTTTTTTTTAAATTATTCTTTTATGGGATGTGGGCTTTGCTGGTAGGGCCAGCATTTGTTGCCCATCCCTAATTGCCCTTGAACTGAGTAGCTTGCTAGGCCATTTCCAAGGGCAGTTAAGAGTCAGCCACATTGCTGTGAGTCTGGAGTCACATGCCCAGGTAAGGATGGCAGATTTCTTTCCCTAAAGGGGGCATTAGTGAACCAGATGGGTTTTTACGACCAAGTCAATGTTAATTCCATGGTTACCATTACTGAGAGACCAGCTTTCAATCCCAGATTGAAGTTAAATCCCACCAGCTGCTGTGGTGAGATTTGAACCCATGACCCCAGAGCATTAGCCTACAGCTCTGGATTATTAGCCCAGTGACAATACCACTGCACCGTCATCTCCCATTGGGCCAGAAAAGACTCGAGGAGGCTTTCAGTTGAGGCCAAATCAAATTTACCTCTTCTTTTGAAAACAATAGAAGATATATGTCCAGAAAATTCAATCTCTTGGTGTTTGGGACCAGTTTGGCATCCTGTTGTGCACTTGGGAGAATGTGATCGCAAAAACAACAGCTTGCATTTATGTAGCACCTTTAATCCAGTAAGCTTTCCCAAGGCATTTCATGAGAATATTATCAAACAAAATTTGGGACCAAGTCACGTGAGGTGGCTAAAAATTTGGTTCAAAGAGGTTGATTTTAAGGAACATCTTAAAAGGGAAGAGGAGATGTTTAGGGGGGAAGTTGGGGTCAAAGGCAGCTAGAGGCACGCCCACCAATGGTGGAGTAATAGAAATTGGGAATGCATGGTGGACAGAATTGGAGGAGTACCAAGATCTTGAGGCATTGTGGGGCTGGAGGATAGCAGACAATGAGGTCATGGAGGGGGCGGATTTGAACACAAGGATGAGAATTTTAAGATTGAGTGTCGTCGGACTGGGAGTTAATGTGGTTCAGCAAGTACAGGGAGGTGTTAGCCGAATGGGATTTGGCGCCGTATGATATGTTTTACATTGTGCCCTGGCCCTGGTAACTATTGATTAACAAACACTGGATACAGCCTCTCACAAATCGCTTTCAGAGACTTAATGTTGCTGCCATGCAAAGGCCCAGATACATGGTAATAATTGAAGTCCATCTATACAAGATAAAAAAAAAATTACAGCCCCTCTATCAATATGTCAACTGGTTATTGACTGATTCCAAGCCCTTTCAATCCATGATCTCACTCAGAAAGATTATTGCAAGAACATATATGGTGAAAAAACCCTTGACATCAATCTTAGATCCTTCTTTGATTCTGTTCCATTTGCCCCACAATCTCCTTTATCTTAATAATTAGTTATATGTGAAAATTTTAAAAAAAGGACTTGTATTTCACAGCCTCGAAACATCCCAAAGTGCTTTACAGCCAATTGAGTACTTTTGAAATGTGGTCGCTGTTGCCACATAGGAAATGCAGCAGCGAATTTGCACACAGCAAGCTCCCACAAACACTAATGTGATAATGATCAGGTATTCTGTTATCTTAGTGATTTTAACTGAGGGGTAAATATTGACCAGGACACCAGGGAGGATTTAACTGCAGTCTTAGAGTCTTGCCGTGGGACCTTTTATGCCTGTTTCAGAGGGCAGGCGGGGTCTGGATTTTATGTTTCACCCATTGGCAGCACCTCTAGGAGTGTAGCACTCCTTAGGTAATGCACATGGAGTTTCAGCCCAGGTTTTGTCTGTCTGCATGTCTCTGGAGGGGGATTTGAACCCAGCAGCCCTTCTGACCTAGAGCTGAGAGTGCTACAGTCAAGGCTGACACAAGTAAAGAAAGGGGTAGCAAAACACTGGAGTTGGAACAGCAATTGTGTCTATCACCGTTCAGCCTGTTTATTGAATTTGTTACTTTAGCCTCTTGGTTGACTTGTTTCAAGCTATATGGGCCTATTGGATTTTCATCGCTTCCCTTACAGTTCAATTCTCTGTCATTTTTATCATTCTTGATTGGGTACCTTTTGACGTTTCCCTCATACAGCACCCATCTCCCTGCTTCCAACCTGGCCTCCACCTCAGTCTCTCTCTCTCTCCTCTTTGCCCTCATTCTTCCCTACGTTACTCCAAAAGCCTTCAAATATTGAATCAACACTAAAACCAGTACACAAGCTACCCCTACCCCCGCTGTCTAACAATGTCACCCCTGCAATATACTTAGCCACACAAATTGTCAAATCGATTGGCTTCTGCTTTGCAAGTAGCCACAGTGGGGATGGACCTCTGGCTTGTGGTCCAGCGCTGACTGTGGATTCGCAATGATGATCTGCTAAAGGCTTGAGTGAAATTAGTACCTGGTTCATTAAATAAATGTAAGGGAGCGAGTTCCTGACTATAAGCTGCCGTTACTGTTCGTGCTAATGAGTTGCTGGTGTGAAACTGAACCGAACCAATCCGGAAAGTCCCAGTCTCAATCCTGTTAGAATGATAGAGCAATGCAGCACAGGAGGCCATTCAGCCCATCGAGCCTGTGACAGTTCTTGGAAAGAGCTATCCAATTAGTCCAACTCCCCTGTTCTTTCCCCACTGTGCTGGACTTTTTTCTATCAAGTGTTCTATTCTGAACATTTCTATTGAATCTGCTTCCCCCCCCCGACCTTGGTACAATTCCAGTAACTCTCTCCCACCACCCCCCCACCCACCCCCTCTCCAAGGCCTTGATGTGGTGTCCAGAACTGAACACAACCCCGCAGCTGAGACCTTGTTGTAAAATGGCAAATTATCCTGAGCGAGGCTGGCTTCCACTGGGCCATTAGTTGAGGAGCTGTGATTAGCTTCAGTGGCCTTCAGTTGGTGAGGTAGTGACCAGGGAGGGGGTCAATCCCTTCTCCACTGAGTTACCTACTGAGAAGGTAACTGATTGTTGTAAACAGCCTGCACACTTTGCTGAGCTATGCGTGCGGAGGTTGGGCACAGCAGTATAGAGAGTCGTCACTCACCTTGCTGCACCCCACAGGCTAACCATCGCTTCAAGCCCATCTTGATCTGTAGCTGTTGTGGTTTATTTTATTTTTTTTTTTGCCCAAGTCTCAGTGTTACACTCCCAGCGTCTGGAGTCTTCAGGCTGCGGCTCTCTCTGCCACCACCACCGCTGTCTCAAAGAACCTTTCCCCAAACCGTTCAGAGCCCCGGTGAGCTCCTCTTGAAGTTCTGCCTCCCTCTCCAGAGCGCTGAAAAAGGACTGTGACCCTTCCCTGCAACGCGCTGCCTCCCACACCAGCGAGAGGTGTACATCGGTCTGATTGTAACTGCCAACCAGCTTCACCGGTCACATGACCACGTCGGTCTGATTTCAGAGGAAACATTCAACCCCAAATCTTCTCATTTTTCTACCTTCCTGACTTCCTGTTTGCAGCCACTTGCCTCGCAGTCTCTCAAATTTCCGCTGATTCACAACGAGGTTGCTTTTCGCTTCTTAGATTCACGATAAGCCCTGCGATCATTTCCCAGTAACCTGACAACCGAGTCCAACGGGAACTACAGAATGCCGCACAGCAGAGAGGAGGAGGAGGAGGAGGCTATTCGGCCCATCGCGCCTGTGCCAGCCCTGTGAAAGAATTCTCCAGTCGGTCCCACTCCCCTTGCTCTCTCTCCCCGTAGCCCTTGCGCATCTTTTCATTTGTAAATATTTATCCAATTCCCTTTTGAAAGTTACTGTTGAATTTGCTCCCAACACCCCCTTTCATATCGCAGATTATACAACTCGCTGCATTAAAAAAAAATCCTCATCCCCTCCTTTGGTTTTTTTCTGGCTAATAATTTTAAATCTGTGCCCTCAGGTTATCCACCCCTCCTGTCACTGCAACCAGTTTCTCCTTACTCTGTCTATCAAAACTCTCCATCATTTTGAACACAGCTGTTACATGTTTCCCTTAACCTCCTCCATTTCAAGGAGAACAATATTTCGGCTCTTATAGCTTCTCCACAGAGCTGTGGCCTGGCTGATTTCTCCTCTCCTTTCCACAGGTATACCGAGGCTGCCTGTAGAGACCCCGACCAGCTCTCCTGGAGTCAGCCAACTTGATGTGCAACAAAGTTCGTGCTTCAGTAGCTTTTGAACCATATCAGCAAAACACAAGTGTACCATCTGACAACTGAGACATGAGGAAAAAGCTGCATAATCACTGACAACACCGAAACCCATCATTGTGTCATCTGGATATTGTGTCACTGCAGCAACCACGTTAACTTATATATATATATATATATGTTTTTTTAATCCTTTGCAGGGTAGGGGGGAGTGGTTCGGTCACACCGTGGGACATGCAGGTGACAAAACGATAAACACAGCCATCGACAGGAATTCCGACCGGAGTCCACTCCGACTTGCCCAAGACTTGTGAGATGAGTTAAGCTGCCTCCCCATCTGCCTCCTGTTCTGAAAAGCGTTAGTCATTTCCTGCCCGCCAAGGCTGCTTCACTGCAGTTTTGTTCATGGGCTGTTTGGAAATAGAGCAACGGTCGTGACCACGGTCGGCCCGAAACCAGAACAGGAGCCAACTGGTTTCATGGCGTGCCAGGTGAAAACCTCCCCCCCCCGCCAACAACCCCGCAGCACCATTCCCAGATCGTGCGTCTCGTTTAGGAACGCCAGCCGTTCACTGTTAGCCACTTCCGATGGTTAAAGGCCACTCTCAGCAAGTTAGACTGCGCAGCTCACATCACAAAGTTTACCAGTCTCGCGTCCGCAATACAGAAAGAGGCCATTCGGCCCCACGGGTCTGTGCTAGCTTTATGCTCCCCGCGAGCCTCCGCCCACCCTTCTTCCTAGCAGCATATCCCTCTGCTCCTTTCTCCCCCGTGTGTTTTATCCAGCTTTCCCCTTAAATACTACCCACCTCAGCCACACCCTGTGGGAGCGAGTCCTACAGTCTCGCCACTCTCCGGGTAAAGACGTTTCTCCTGAATCCCCTGTTGGATTTATCAGTGACTATCTCATATCGGTGGCCCCCTGGTTCTGGCCTTGTCAGTATTTTCTCTACTTCTACCACACTGGCTCTCCTCAACCTAGTCTCCAAGGAAACCCTGGGCGGAGGGTGAGGTGGGGGCTGGTGTGAGGAGGGGTGGGGGGGTGGTGGTTGTAGAGAATTCTGAGGGAGTCCGCAGAATCATTTCTCTAGCCGGGCGAGTGAAAGGAAAGGAAAACCCAAGGGAAAAAAGGGCTGTAAGAAGAGCTGCCTTCCCAGCCTGCTCTGTAAGAACTCACGGGAGTTTGTGTTAGCCCCACTCCAGTCGCTGACAGACGTGTTCACCCCCAAAGCTCCTGAACACTCTTCACAATCACAAGGATCTCAGCTGCCATGATTCTCAGAGGTGAGTTGCCTTTCGGGAGGAGAGGCGATGTCGTGTATTTACTGCTGTGATACCGGGGGTGGGGGGTGGGGGTAGGGGTGGGGGCATTGAATTTGGTTTCCTACGCAGTGAACTTGTCATTGTGATGCTGCATACACACCCAGACTGAGTATTGTCTGTTTATATTCACCTCGTGTTAGTTTGATTCTTCTAATCGTGGAAAGGGTCAGTTCGTTTTACATAACCCTTCCGCCATTTTGCCATAATATATATTAGTGGAATGATTCAGTAACACAGAGAACCTGTGGTGGTCTGGAACAGGTTGGTGGGATATTCCCGAGAGTGTCACTTCCGCGTGAGGGATCTGTTATTAAGTTGCAGGGGAGAAAACTTGGCTCCTTATGTGAAGCTTCTCTTTAAGCAACAGAATTGTCAGCCTGTTAAACAGCAAAGTATGGTGAGACTGTTTACCCAGGTGTTGCCCAGGCAACCTGGCCAATTACCACCCCATCCGTCCACTCTCCATCATCAGTAAAGTAATGGAAGGGGTCATCAACAGTGCTATCAAGCGGCACTTGCTTAGCAATAACCTGCTCACTGATGCCCAGTTTGGGTTCTGCCAAGGCCACTCAGCTCCTGACCCCATTACAGCCTTGGTCCAAACATGGACAAAAGAGCTGAACTCCCGAGGTGAGGTGAGAGTGACTGCCCTTGACATCAAGGCTGCATTTGATCGAGTGTAGCATCAAGGAGCCCCAGCAAAACTGGAGTCAATGGGAATCGGGGGGGAAACTCTCCACTGGTTGGAGTTATACCGAGCACAAAGGAAGATGGTTGTGGTTGTTGGAGGTCAATCATCTCAGCTCCAGGACATCACTGCAGGAGTTCCTCAGGGTAGTGTCCTCGGCCCAACCATCTTCAGCTGCTTCATCAATGACCTTCCTTCAATCATAAGGTCAGAAGTGGGGATGTTCGCTGATGATTGCACAATGTTCAGCACTATTTGCGACTCCTCAGATACTGAAGCAGTCCATGTCCAAATGCAGCCAGACCTGGACAACATCCAGGCTTGAGCTGACAAGTGGCAAGTAACTTTCATGCCACACAAGTGCCAGGCAATGACCATCTCCAACAAGCCAGAATCTAACCATCATCCCTTGACATTCAATGGCATTACCATCACTGAATCCCCCGCTATCAACATCCTGGGGGTTACCATTGACCAGAAACTGAACTGGACTAGTCATATAAATACTGTGGCTACAAGAGCAGGTCAGAGGCTAGGAATCATGCAAGGAGTAACTCACCTCCTGACTCCCCAAAGCCTGTCCACCATCTACAAGGCACAAGTCAGGAGTGTGATGGAATACTCCCCACTTGCCTGGATGAATGCAGCTCCCACAACACACAAGAAGCTGGACACCGTCCAGGACAAAGCAGCCCACGTGATTGGCACCACAAACATTCAGTCCCTCTACCACCAACGCACAGTAGCAGCAGTGTGTACCATCTACAAGATGCACTGCAGGAACTTCCCAAGGCTCCTCCGACAGCACCTTTTAAATCCACGACCACTACCAAATAGAAGGACAAGGGCAGCAGACGGATGGGAACACCACCACCTGGAAGTTCCCCTCCAAGCCACTCACCATCCTGACTTGGAAATATATTGGCCGTTCCTTCACTGTCGCTGGGTCAACACCCTGGAACTCCCTCCCTAACAGCACTGTGGGTGTACCTACACCACATGGACTGCAGCGGTTCAAGAAGGCAGCTCACCACCACCTTCTCTAGGGCAATTAAGGATGGGCAATAAATGCTGGCCCAGCCAGCGAAACCCACATCCCGTAAATGAATTTAAAAAAAGCTGTTGCTAATACTGATTTGATCAGTAGCTGTTTGTGTTGGATGTGACCTGTAAATGAATTAGCAATGTGCTCTTTCATTCTTTCACAGGATGTTGGTGTCACTAGCTAAGCCATTATCTATTTACCCTCAAGAACTGAGTGGCTTGCTAGGCTATCTCAGATTCAACCACATTGCTGTGGGTCTGGAGTTACATGTAGGCCAGACCCAATAAGGACAGCAGATTTCCCTCCCTAAAGGGCATTAGTGAACTAGATGGGTTTTTACAACAATTGACAATGGTTTCATGGTCTACCTCAGAGATAAATTCAAATTTCACTGTCTGCCATGGTGCGGTTTGAACCCAGGTCCTCAGAGCCTTATCCCAGGTGCCTGCGTTACTAGTTCAGTAACAGTACCACTACACCACCACCTCCCCTAGTTGCCCTTGAGAAGGTGGCGGTGAGCTGCCTTCTTGAACCGCTGCGGTCCATGTGGTGTGGGTACACCCACAGTGCTGTTAGGGAGGGAGTTCCAGGATTTTGACCCAGTGACAGTGAAGGAACGGCCGATATATTTCCAAGTCAGGATGGTGAGTGACTTGGAGGAGAATTCGCAATCTTTAACCACATTAAAAGCCATTGGAGTGTTAGTGGAGTTATGCATAACCACTATCTCTGATTTTCCTGGTTTGTTTCATGATTGTCTAAATCAGTGAAGTTGTTCTCAATTTGCTACAGCAGACAATTACCTATTTCTTGAAAGCATTATCAAAAACCTCTTTACATGCAACACTTTCCTATTGTGAGTGTTATATTGATATATAATTTGGTTTGGAGGACCATGATCACTCATCCATTTGAAAAGGGGACCTTCAACCACAATAGCTTGAGAACCTACCCTCTCAAACCCTTTCATAATCCTAAAGACCTCTATCCACTCACCCCTCACCCCTCACCCTTCTCTTACATTTTCTCATGAAATGTTTGTAAGAATTAAATTCCTGCCTTTCAACCAGAGGAAATGTCTGGCGTGAGTCTCTGGGCAGCTGCTCTATGCGTCATAGCAACAAAAAGCACCACTTGCTGGACAACTGGTTAACTGCAGTCCCGACGCTTCAGCACAGCCAGACATCTTCTTCATTGTTCACCTGTTCCCATTCTGAATCTGTGCTGAGGCCTAGATCCACGACCATTGGGCTGGCTCCCATTGCCATGGCCAGTGGGCTTTCACTCAATGGGCAAATCATAGAATCCAACAGTGCGGAAGGAGGCCATTCAGCCCATTGTGCCTGTTCCCAGCTTTATGGAAGAGCTATCCAATTAGTCGCACTGCCCTCTGTTCTTTTCCTACGGCCTGCAAATTCCCCTTTCCAAGTATTTATCCAACTGCCCTCCTGAAAGTGACTGTTGAATCTGCTTCCACTGCCCGTTCAGGCAGTGCATTCCAGGTCACAACAATTCACCCTGTGAAAAGAATTCCCCTCATCCTCTCTCTGCTTCTTTAGACTGTAAATCTGTGTTCTCTGGTTGCCGACCCAGTCCCAGTGGAACATTCCGCACTACTTACTCTATCAAAACCTCGAAAAATTCCCTTAACCATCTCAGCCGCTAGCACAGCAACCCCAGCTCCTCTAGTTTCTCATCCCTGGTCCTACTCTAGAAAATCTGCTCTACCCTCTCTAAAGGCCTTGATATCCTTCCTGAATTTTAAAAAATTATTCATGGGATGTGGGCATCACTGGCTAGGCCAGCATTTATTGCCCACCCCTAATTGCCCTTGTTCAGAGGGCATTTAAGAGTCAACCACGTTGCTGTGGGTCTGGAGTCACATGTAGGCCCAGAGCAGGTAAGGACGGCAGATTTCCTTCCCTAAAGGACATTAGTGAACCAGATGGGTTTTTACAACTATTAGCAATGGTTTCATAGTCATCATTAGACTTTATTTTAATCAAATTCAAATTTCACCATCTGCCATCGTGGGATTGGAACCTGGGTCCCCAGAGCATTACCACCAGGTCTCTAGATTACCAGTCCAGTGATAATACCACTACACCCCCCACCTCCATTGTGGACAAGGCTGTTTGATCTGAAATATTTTTGCCATCTCTGCACAGGTCAAGGTTCAAACCCAGTACTTTTTTCCTTCTGTCTGACTCAGCTCCCCACTGGAAGTCTTGAATTAGGTCACTAGAGACTCTAGTTCAGTATTATTTCCATTAAGCTCTTAAACTACTTAAATTCATGCTTATGGTGTTAATTACACTGTGCAAAAACTTGGTGTCAAAGTAACCATGAGGCTGATGGTGCTCGCGGTTAATCATGCATAAATGGTACAGCAGCCTCAGGTGAGTGGCAGACACGTGGTTAAACAGCAATGTGCAAACACTACATTATCCCATCGCTAGCTTCCCGAAAATGGTGTCTTTCCCTTCACTTCCCCATTTTTTAGGAATTTGCTGTACTTGACTATAAAACTCACCGCGGAAAGTTACAGGCCGTTTAAAATGTTATAATTGTTAATTCCTGCCAAGCAACCACTCTGGAAATGAAAATTAACTTTTACAAGTGTAGAGTCTCATTCCTTCAAGTTTCAAATTTTGGGGGGAGATTTTAAAAATGTGAAATATTAAATTTAACTTATTTTTTTTTTACTTTTCCTTTCTGTCTCTTTTATTTTTTTCTCTTTTAATCCAATCCTTCCTTCCCTCTCTTTATTTCTTGTTCTGAACCTGCTCTGACATTGAATTCACCCTCTTTAATTCTTCCACCTTCTCTATCTTTGCACTGTTCTCAGTCCTTCAATCTGATTGGTTAGGGAGATACGCTATTGGTTGCCCTGTTTACTCCAATTCCACATGCCCTGTTGCCTTCGCTGCGATATTGACAACTCATACTCCCAGTCACTTTGGGGGCAAAAATGTTTTCAGTTAAAGGGTGAGTGGCAAGTCTAATTAACTAAGTCGGATATTAGTAGATGCTGTGCTGCTGCAAAACCTGGCCCACAGAAAGTTTCCAATCCAAAAAAGCTGTTTTGAGTCATCAGAAAGCAGAGCAGTACACACAGTACATGAATAGCAAGATCAAATAGAAGGAAGAATGAGTGTAAAAGTCTTTGCCTTAAATGGGTTAATGCTTCTGTTAAAATAGTCAAGGAATGCTACCCAAATATGTTCAAGAGTTGTGACTAATACAGACATTCTAGCCCAGAAAATTATGCTCAGTCTGTGCTTTGTTCTCCAGTCACTGATTTATTCATATTGGGCTTTATTCTTTATGAAACTGAGAAAAGCCAGTGCACTCGAATCAATGGTGTTCGCAGGACCATCCAGACCTTACAGAAGCAAGAAAGATTCCTTCCTTCTCTGGCTCAAGGCACTCAAACTAGAAGCAGCCTTTCCCACACCATTAAACCCATCAGCATGTATGCGCGCACAGACACTCACACACACAGGCACATACACAGGCACACACTCACACACACACACAGGCGCACACACAGGCACACACACACATGCAGGCACACACACACACACACACACACAGGCGCGCAGAGACACACACACACACATACACACACACACACACATACACACATGCGCCCATCATTCAATACGATTGTGGTTGACCTGTGATTTAACTTCATATACCTGCCTTGGCTCCATATCACTTAATGAAGAGTGCCGGAGACCATGCCAGGAGCAGCATCAGGCATACCTAAAAATGAGGTGTCAACCTGGTGAAGCTACAACACAGGACTACTTGTGTGCCAAACAGCATAAGCAGCAAGCGATAGACAGAGCTGAGCGATTCCACAACCAATGAATCAGATCTAAGTTCTGCTGTCCTGCCACATCCAGTTGTGAATGGTTGAGGACAATTAAACAACTCACTGGGGGAGGAGGATCCATAAATATCCCCATCATCATTGATGGAGGAGCCCAGTACATCAGTGCAAAGATAAGGCTGAAGCATTTGCAACAATCTTCAGCCAGAAGTGCCGAGTGGATGATCCATCTTGACCTCCTCTGGAGGTCCCCAACATCACAGATGCCAGTCTTCAGCCAATTCTATTCCACCTGATATTAAGAAATAGCTGAAGGCACTGGATACTGCAAAGGCTATGGGCCCTGACAATATTCTGGCAATAGTACTAAAGATGTGCTCCAGAACATTCTGTGCCCCTAGCCAAGCTGTTCCTGTAACAGCTACAACAGTGGCATCTACCCGACGATGTGGAAAATTGCCCAGGTATGTCCTGTATACAAAAAGCAGGACAAATCCAATCCGGCCAATTACAGCCCCATCAGTCTACTCTTGATCATCAGTAAAGTAATGCAAGGGGTCATCAACAGTGCTATCAAGCGGCACTTGCTTAGCAATAACCTGCTCACTGATGCCCAGTTTGGGTTCCGCCAGGGCCACTCAGCTCCTGACCTCATTACAGCCTTGGTTCAAACTTGGGCAAAATAGCTGAACTCCAGGGGTGAGGTGAGAGTGACTGCCCTTGACATCAAGGCTGCATTTGACCGAGTGTGGCATCAAGGAGCTCTCGCAAAACTGGAGTCAATGGGAATCAGGGGGAAAGCTTCCCACTAGTTGGAGTCATACCTAGCACAAAGGAAGATGGTTGTGGTTGTTGGGGGTCAGTCATCTCAGCTCCAGGATATCACTGCAGGAGTTCCTCAGGGTACTGTCCTAGGTCCAACCATCTTCAGCTGCTTCATCAATGACTTTCCTTCCATCATAAGGTCAGAAGTGGGGATGTTCGCTGATGATTGCACAACGTTCAGCACCATTCGTGACTCCTCAGACACTGAAGCAGTCCATGTCCAAATGCAGCAAGATCTGGACAATATCTAGGCTTTGGCTGGCAAGTGGCAAGTAACATTCATGCCACACAAGTGTCAGGCAATGACCATCTCCAACAAGACAGAATCTAACCATGTCCCCTTGACATTCAATGGCATTACCATCACTAAATCCCCACTATCAACATCCTGGGGGTCACTGGACAAGCCATATAAATACCATGACTGCAAGTGCAGGTCAGAGGTTAGGAATCGTGCGACGAGTAACTCACTTCCTGACTCCCCAAAGTCTGTCCACCATCTACAAGGCACAAGTCAGGAATGTGATGGAATACTCTCCGCTTGCCTGGATGAGTGCAGCTCCCACAACACTCAAGAAGCTCAACACCATCCAGGACAAAGCAGCCCAGTTGATTGGTACCCCATCCACAAACATTCACTCCCTCCACCACCGACACACAGTAGCAGCAGTGTGTGTACCATCTACAAGATGCACTGCAGGAATTCACCAAGGCTCCTTAGACAGCACCTTCCAAACCCACGACCACTACCATCTAGAAGGACAAGGGTAGCAGATAGATGGGAACACCACCACCTGGAAGTTCCCCTCCAAGTCACTCACCATTCTGACTTGGAAATATATCGCCGTTCCTTCACTGTCACTGGGTCACAATCCTGGAACTCCCTCCCTAACAGCACTGTGGGTGTACCTACACCACATGGACTGCAGCGGTTCAAGAAGGCAGCTCACCACCACCTTCTCAAGGGCAATTAGGGATGGGCAATAAATGCTGGCCTAGCCAGCGAAGCCCACATCACATCAATGAATAGAAAAAATACCTTTGAATCACGAAAATCTATCAATCGCATATTTAAAATTAACAATTCATCAAGCACCAATTGCCGCTTACAGAAGAGAGTTTCAAATATCTACCACACTGTGTGTGTAGAAGTGATTCCTGATCTGTGGCTCTATTCTTAAAGGGGCAGTCCAATCTAACTCATTCTTTCCCAGCACCTCACCCTCGAGGGTTTACCTCCTACCATTGAACGGGCTGTTCAATTCCGAAGCTTGATGCCATCCAACTATTGCTTCTCAATTAATCTCATTCTCTCCCCCTCTCCATACAAACATATGAACCTGTGAATTAGGAGCAGGCTGCCTCGATCCTGCTCCGCCCTTCAATCTGATCACCGCTGCTCTGATTGTAACCTCCCGCTGACCCCTTCCACCCCCTTGCTGATCAAGAATCTATCCAGCTCTGACTTAAAAATATTCAAAGGCTCTGCTTCCACCGCCTTTTCAGGAAGAGAGTTCCAAAGACTCACCACCCTCCCAGTGAAAATATTTCTCCTCACCTGTCCTAAACGGGTGCCCCCTTATTTTTAGACAGTGGCCCTGGTACTAGGTTCTCCCACAAGAGGAAACATCCTCTCCACATTGACCCTGTTAAGACCCCTCAGGATCTTATATGTATTATTCAGTGGCCTCTTACTCTTCTAAACTCCAAGCCAAGACTAGCCTGTCCGACCTTTCCTCGATGGACAACTCACCCCAGTCAAGGTATTAGTTTAGTTAACCTTCTCTGAACTGCTTCCGACGTATTTACATCCTTCCTTAAATAAGGAGACCGATATACTTCTGTTTTCCTAATTACTTGCTGTACCTGCAAACTCGTCTTTTGCGATTCATGCACTAGGACACCCAGATCCCTCTGCATCTCCGAGCTCTGCGATCTCTCACCATTTAGACAATATGTTTCTTTTTTATTTTCCCTGCCAAAATGGACAATTTCACCTTTTCCCGCGTTGTACTCCATTTGCCAGGCCTCTGCCCATTCACGTAGCCTAATATATATCTCTCTGCAGCCTCCTTGGGTCCCCTTCACGTCGTACTACCTCTCTTCCCAGTCCTCATGGCACCCTGCACTGTGGGGCTTCGCTCATTACTTCAGGCCCTCAGTAATAACAATAAATCTAAGCCGTAGAGAGTGGGGAGAATGAAAAGAAGATTCTTACCACAGTTCTGCGATTGACTGAAGCTGGTATCAGATATGCAGCTACTCGTCCTCAGCCTAATTTTGCAACTTCCCTACAATTACAAACAGATGGCAATAATTAGAACAGATAACTGGCATTGCTAATATTAACTAGTGATATTATTACTAGAATCACTGTTAGTTCTAGCGCTATAACCAATAGCATGTTGCCAAAGTTTCCCATCTTACACTTAATCAGGACAAATGCAAGAATGCCAAATTTCAAACCGTCATGACTATTTATATCACAGGAGAAAAGGGGTTCCGATAAATAACATTTATAATTGCTCCTATGAGCTAGCAAAAATACTGCAAGCTGCTTCACCAAGGCACAGGGGGAAAGAAATTGGATCCAAAGTGGGAGCAATCAGGAGTTTGGTCAGCAATCAGGAGTTCGTGAGAAGAGTCATAAAGGAGTGATTGGGAGATGGAGAGGTTTAAGGAAGGGAATCCCAGAGTTTGGGGCCTAGGAATGGCCTGCGATGGCGAGGCCAAACGTGGGAGGGATGCGCAAGGTACTGGAGTCAGGGGAGGGCTGAGTTTGTGGAACAGGGTAGATTTATAGAGTTAGGGAGCGACAAGGACAATGGGTGGAATGGGATTAAATGCAAGGAAAAGAGTTTTAAATTTGTTATGTCCATTGAACAGGCACCAGTGTCTGAAAAGGAAATAATTCAACACAACCCCTATGGTTTTCAGGTACAGAATGCAGATCATCAATTCACGCACGGTCCCCTGGTCAGGCCAGACAGACAGTTTTTGTGTAATGAGAGTAACGGGCAGCAGAGGGAGCTGCTGAGTCACTGCACTGCTGAAGAAAGGGGACAAACTGGCCTTGCAGATTAGCCTCTTGTCAAAGAGACGGACCAATTCTCACTCCGCTATTATTCTAGGGCATCAAGCTTCCTCTATTCAGTCACAGGGCATGATGGGACTCGCAGGGAAGGCCAGCATTTATCGTCCGTCCATATACAACCGAGCGGCTTGCTTGGCCAGTTCAGAGGGCAGAGGGCAGTGCTGTGGGTGGGGAGTCACATGTAGGCCCAGACCGGGTAAGGGCGGCAGATTTCCTTCCCTAAAGGGCATTAGGTGAACCAGGCGGGTTTTTACAACAACAGCCCAATCGTTAAAAGGTCACCATTACTTGCAGATTTATTTCACATCCACACACACCCCTTCGGGGAAGCATTGGAAAGGGTTCGCAGGCTAATTATGGACCACATTACAAACTCTCCTCCTGCGACCAGCGGGTCCTAGAGTGGGACTTGAACCCAAATCCCCTAGCATCAGAGGCAGAGCGCACCCACCTAGAAGGTCTATAACACCGTCGCGTGGACAGACGATGGGAGATGTATCCAGGCCCACATACCTCATCTTCCTTCGACATCAGCACAAGCTGGCCGTTGACTAGGGTACAGTTATTGACGTCCCAGACCGGCACTCCCACGCTGGGCACCAGTGGAACAGGAGGGCTCGGAGCGGTAGGTGTCGCTGCTGCATCAACATCATCTGCAGGGAGGAAATAAACCATCACATCTATCAGAAACTTCAAAAGACCGGCGGCGTGCAGTTACCTGTATATAAATTTCCCGGGAGCACAGGCAGGAAAATCCGGCCCCTCCTCTCGGATACTCACGTTGCCCGTGCACATCGACGCACGGTCAAGGAATAAAGGTTTGCATTCTTGTAGCACCACTCTCGACATCAGGGCCCGGCGACCAAAGTGCCGAGGCAGCGACAGGCACAAGGGCCGATGGAGGAGCCTCGGACAAAGGGGGGATGGATGCGTGAAAGACCTGAATGAAATGAGCACCGATATCTCGAGGCGTTGTGGGGCTGGAGGAGGGTTGTGCAGGGAGCGAGGGGGAAGTTTATGGGGGGGATTTGAAAACAAGGCTGAGGATTTTCAAGCTGGTGCCTTGCCAGGCCAGGAGCCAACGCAGGTCAGTGAGGAATCCTGCTCCCCTCGACCTCGTCTCAGAAGGTGGCCACTTCTCACCCCCTCCCCTTCCCCAGGGCCTCCCTTGCCCACTCCTCACCCCGCGCTCCCCTAAACACTCAGACTGACCCTTGCTGCCGCCAATCACGCTCTGATCTGAGTGCAGTTTCAAGGCCTCGGTGACCAGGATATGTCACTTCAGGGAACGCCTGATTGGATAAACCACCCGCCCATGGTGGAGCGATCGGAGACCCCGGGGCTTATTCTCCTGGGAGGCTGAGGGCCCATCACTCAGGCTGGGAGGGTCCAATGAAGCTGTTGAGTGAAGAGCTGGACAATACTGTGACCGACCTTGGGGTGACCAACCCCTCCAGGGTTACCCTGGGGTCTCCAGGGATTGAAGATTAATCTCCCAGTCATTGCTGTGAGCAACGGCCAGGAGCACGAAAAGCAATAAGATCACTAATTGTTGGACCAGGTGGGGCAGCTGTAAGCAGTGGGGAGGGGGTTAGTTGTAGGCGGTGGGGGGGTGAGAGGCAGTTGTAGGCGGTGGGGGGGAGGGGCAGTTGTTGGCGGTGGGGGGGAGGGGCAGTTGTTGGCGGTGGGGGGAGGGGCAGTTGTTGGCGGTGGGGGGAGGGGCAGTTGTAGGCAGTGGGGGGGCAGTTGTAGGCGGTGGGGGGAGGGGCAGTTGTTGGCGGTGGGGGGAGGGGCAGTTGTAGGAGGTGGGGGGGCAGTTGTAGGCGGTGGGGGGGCAGTTGTAGGCAGTGGGGTGGAGGGTCAGTTGTAGGAGGTGGGGGGGCAGTTGTAGGCGGTGGGGGGGCAGTTGTAGGCAGTGGGGGGGCAGTTGTAGGCAGTGGAGGGGCAGTTGTAGGTGGTGGGGGGGCAGTTGTAGGCAGTAGGGGGTCAGTTGTAGGCGGTGGGGGGGAGGGGCAGTTGTAGGCAGTGGGGGGGAGGGGCAGTTGTAGGCAGTGGGGGGGAGGGGCAGTTGTAGGCAGTGGGGGGGAGGGGCAGTTGTAGGCAGTGGGGGGGAGGGGCAGTTGTAGGCAGTGGGGGGGAGGGGCAGTTGTAGGCAGTGGGGGGGAGGGGCAGTTGTAGGCAGTGGGGGGAGGGGCAGTTGTAGGCAGTGTGGGGGAGGGGCAGTTGTAGGCAGTGGGGGGGAGGGGCAGTTGTAGGCAGTGGGGGGGCAGTTGTAGGCAGTGGGGGGAGGGGTCACCTGAAGAAATCAGTCCGAACAGGGTTGCCAACTGGACACCAGGCACTGGGCATCTCTGGTGAAGAGAGGGGGGTATGATTCTGGGCAGTGAGGAAGATGGGAACCGAGGAAGGTTCGAGTAGAGGGTCAGCAGTGACATCGAACCACAAGGGGCTGCCGCATGTCCTAACCAACATTTATCTCTTGACCAAAGCCACTTAAGAACAGAATCCTATTGCGGGATTTGTGGGATCTTGCTGTGCGTACGTGAAGTGTCATGTTTGCCTCAGTGATAACAGAGGCTCTAATTTGAATTCTATGGGCGTGAGTAGGTGAACTGAGTTGGAGGTTTCTCACATGTCAATCCTGCTGGCTGATACCTGGCTCAGGTAAGGAAGCTGGGGCGGTTTTAGGCGGTTGGGTGGGTCGGGTTAAACTCGCCCCAGTGACTAACCTTCAAAAGTAGCTCATTGGATGTGAAGCGCTTTATGAACATAACGAATCTATGAGCAGGAGAAGACCAGCGGCTCAGTCAAAACTCTGCCACCCAGTAGGACAAGGGCAGCAGACACATGGGGAACACCACCACCTGGAGGTTCCCCTCCAGGTCACTCACCATCCTGACTTGGAAATATATCGGCCGTTCCTTCACTGTCGCTGGGTCAAAATCCTGGAACTCCCTCCCTAACAGCACTCTGGGTGTACCTACACCACATGGACTGCAGCGGTTCAAGAAGGCAGCTCACCCACCACCTTCTCAAGGGCAACTAGGGATGGGCAATAAATGCTGGGCCCAGCCAGCGACACCCACATCCCATGAATGAATTTTTAAAAAAGCTTCCCTAGATGGCTAGACTATCAAAACTGGAGGTTTCCTTTAACACTTCTCCAACAAATAGATTAAAAACAATTTTCACGTCCTCCATTACAAATGATTATGTGATTTACTAAATTTCCAATTCTCTGCACATTAATCATACAGAATATTGTCAGAATTGTGTTTTAAATCTTGTTCCTGGGTTGAGCTAGGCCCCAGCCATGATGCCGCGTCCAGTGTGGTCACTGACAGGGTAATCGCACAGCGCAGTGGGCACTGGGCACCCAGCCCATGTTTGGGCAGCTGTCACACCTTCTAGCCTCGTCTGCCAGGGTGCGGTGCACACAGGAAGGGGTTCAAAGGTGTGCTGCGTGCAAGTCATTTCCTGTCCCATGCTAGCAACGTCTGCATGTGTCTCACTAACCTCAACGCCGATCCTGAGAAGCTCTCGAGTGCTGTGAAAGACTGGCCTGTGACGAGAGGGCGGTACAATGGGTTGGCATGGCAGCCCTGGTAGAGCAGCAAGCTCTCCTGCTTCTGAGTCTGAAGGTTGGGAGTTTGCATCCACTTCTGCAGCCTGAGCATGTCATCTCCCAGGGCAGTACAGAGGGAGTGCGACACTGTCAGAGGGTCAGTACTGAGAGAGCGTTGCGCTGTCGGAGAGTAGGTACTGAGGGAGTGCCGCACTGTCAGAGCGTCAGTACTGAGGGAGTGCCGCACTGTCGGAGAGTCAGTACTGAGGGAGTGCGGCACTGTCGGAGAGTCAGTACTGAGGGAGTGCGGCACTGTCGGAGAGTCAGTACTGAGGGAGTGCTGCACTGTCGGAGAGTCAGTACTGAGGGAGTGCTGCACTGTCGGAGGGTCAGTACTGAGGGAGTGTGGCACTGTCGGAGAGGCAGTACAGAGGGAGTGCTGCACTGTCGGAGAGTCAGTATTGAGGGAGTGCTGCACTGTCGGAGGGTCAGTACTGAGGGAGTGCGGCACTGTCGGAGAGTCAGTACTGAGGGAGTGCTGCACTGTCGGAGAGTCAGTACTGAGGGAGTGCTGCACTGTCGGAGGGTCAGTACTGAGGGAGTGCTGCACTGTCGGAGGGCCAGTACTGAGGGAGTGCTGCACTGTCGGAGAGTCAGTACTGAGGGAGTGCTGCACTGTCGGAGAGTCAGTACTGAGGGAGTTCCGCACTGTCAGAGCGTCAGTACTGAGGGAGTGCGGCACTGTCGGAGAGTCAGTACTGAGGGAGTGCGGCACTGTCAGAGGGTCAGTACTGAGGGAGTGCTGCACTGTCAGAGGGTCAGTACTGAGGGAGTGCTGCACTGTCAGAGGGTCAGTACTGAGGGAGTGCCGCACTGTCAGAGGGTCGGTACTGAGGGAGCGCTGCACTGTCAGAGGGTCGGTACTGAGGGAGTGCTGCACTGTTGGAGGTTCAGTACTGAGGGAGTGCTGCACTGTCAGAGGGTCAGTACTGAGGGAGTGCTGCACTGTCAGAGGGTCAGTACTGAGGGAGTGCTGCACTGTCAGAGTCAGTACTGATGGAGTGCTGCACTGTTAGAGGGTCAGTACTGAGGGAGTGCTGCACTGTCAGAGGGTCAGTACTGAGGGAGTGCTGCACTGTTGGAGGTTCAGAACTGATGGAGTGCTACACTGTCAGAGGGTCAGTGCTGAGGGAGAACTGCGCTGTCAGAGAGACCCTCCGGCAGTGCAGAACTCCCTCAGTACTGGTCTCCTGAAAGTACAGCGCTCCCACAGTACTGAACCTCAGACAGATTAACATTCCCTCAGTGCTGACCGTCTGACAGTGCATCAATCTCTCATTACTGACCCTCTGACAGTGCGGCACTCCCTCAGTACTGACCCTCTGACAGTGCAGCGCTCCCTCAGTACTGACCCTCTGACAGTGCAGCACTCCCTCAGTACTGACCCTCTGACAGAGCAGCACTCCATCAGTACTGACCCTCTAACTGTGCAGCACTCCCTCAGTACTGACCCTCTGACAGTGCAGCACTCTCTCAGTACTGAGGGGGTGCTGCACTGTCAGAGGGTTAGTACTCAGGAGGTGATGCACTGTCAGAGGATCATTACTGAGGGAGCACTACACTGTCAGAGGGTCAGTACTGAGGGAGTGCTGCACTGTCAGAGGATCATTACTGAGGGAGCACTGCACTGTCAGAGGGTCAGTACTGAGGGAGTGCTGCACTGTTAGAGGGTCAGTACTGAGGGAGTGCTGCACTGTCAGAGGGTCAGTACTGAAGGAGTGCTGCACTGTCAGAGGGTCAGTACTGAAGGAGTGCTGCACTGTCAGAGGGTCAGTACTGAAGGAGTGCTGCACTGTCAGAGGGTTAGTACTGGCGAGTGCTGCACTGTCAGAGGGTCAGTACTGAGGGGGCGCTGCACTGTCAGAGGGTCAGTACTCAGGGGGTGATGCACTGCTGGAGGTCCCATCTTTGTTTCAGGTGAGGCATTAAACCAAAGCCCCATCTGCCCTCTTAGCTGGTAGTGGAGGACTCCAGAGCACGATTATATAGAAGAGCATGTGAGTTCTCGCCAATAACCTGGCCAAGTTCCAACCTTCGACCAACATCACTAAAACAGATGATCTGGCCATTATCACACTGCTGCTGATGGAATCTCCTGTACATCTACTGACCGCTGCATTTCCTACATTACCCAGTGATCACACTTCAAAAATATCTCATCGTCCGTAAAGCATTTGCCGCGTCCTGAGGTTGTGAAAGGCACAAGTTCTTTCTTTACTGTCTGTACCAGACCCCATGTGACCCCTGTGCGATGAGTTTATTTTTAAGCCACTTTCAACAACTTTGGGCCAGAAGATGCTGAAAACACATGTATTGGGTGAGCAGAGGTAAATCAGAGTGAGCCGATTGGGCTGTAAAACCTTCAACATCAATAGATTGCAATCTGTTCACTTCTGACGTTAGGAACAGAGGAACAGTAGGGGGCCATTCAGTCCCTCAAACCTATCCTACCATCCAGTTAGGCCATGGTTGATCTGTACCTCAACTCCATCTAACCCCAATTCAGGAGTTGTTCCAAGTTAATGCACCATGGATGTTACCGCACTAGGAATCCAGCAGAATAAAAATCACGCCTGAAAAGGTCACATTGACCCGCCGGCTGACCGAAATGGAGAAGGCTCATTCAGGAAGGCACCAAACAATTCCAACGTTAATTAGTGCAGAAGTGAAGCTGAGGCATCAGAGGAAGTGCACAACCTCCAAACTACCCACTTACCCCACCCTTCAAGGACCCCCTGCCCCGCATGTGGCAGGGTCTACAGATTGTGCATTGGACTTAGCAGACATCTCAGAACCCATCGACCCAGAGTGGAAGCAAAGAGGGACTGCCTTTATTCTACATGGGATGTGGCCATTGCTGGCCAGGCCCAGCATTTATTGCCCATTCCTAATTGCCCCTTGAGAAGGTGGTGGTGAGCTGCCTTCTTGAACCGCTGCAGTCCATGTGGTGTGGGTACACCCACAGTGCTGTTAGGGAGGGAGTTCCAGGATTTTGACCCAGCGACAGTGAAGGGACAGCCGATATATTTCCAAGGCAGGATGGTGAGTGGCTTGGAGGGGAACTTCCAGGTGGTGGTGTTCCCATGTATCTGATACCCTTGACCTTCTAGATGTTAGCGGTCGTGGGTTTGGAAGGTGCTGTCCAAGGAGCCTTGGTGAGTTGGCACTGTGCATCTTGTAGATGGTACACACTGCTGCCACTGTGTGGTAGTGGTGGAGGGAGTGAATGTTTGTGGATGTGGTGCCAATCAAGCGGGCTGCTTTGACCTGGATGGTGTTAAGCTTCTTGAGTGTTGTTGGAGCTGCACTCACCCAGGCAAGTGGGGAGTATTCCATCACACTCCTGTGGAGAATCCAGCAACTTGTTGGTCTCACCATGGCAGCTTGAGAGTTTGAATTCAATTCATTGGAAATAAAAAGCTGGAATCAGTAAAAGTCACCATTAAACTGTTGGATTGTCATTAAAACCCAACTTGTTCAGTAATGGCTTTGAGCAAAAGAAATTTGCTGACCTTACCCGGTCTGGTTTATATGTGTCTCTAGTCCCACACCAGTGGTTGACTGTTAACTGAGCCCCTGACTGAGTAGTTATATAAAACCATTCATTCAGACAGTTAGGGTTGGGTGATAAGTTTCAGATTGCCAGTGATGCCAATGTCCTTAGAATCAATTAAACAGAAAAATATCCACAGTACTCAGTGCCTCCACAGTGCTGAGCTAAAAATGATTCCTACCCACAAGTTTTCTTATTAAGACGACCTCACCCTTTGCTATTATGTTGACTCAGTTGGGTCAGTTTGGGTTATAGACATCAATTATACAGAATTTACAGGCCATTCAGCCCAACTGGTGCATGCTAGTGTTGGCACTTCTTATGACCCTCCTCCCACCCCGTCTCACCATATCAACATAACCTTTTTCCCCTCCGTTCACCTAACTTCCCCACAAATGCATCTCCGTCATTCACCTCCACCACTCCCTGTGATGTTGAGTTCCACATTCTCACCACCCATTGGGGTAAGAATTGGTTTCACTCTCTCTGGGAGGGACAAAAGTCAGGCAAGATGTCCACCCCAGGTGAGCCAATAACACCCTGGCTTCATCCTTCCGCACATCTGTAACCTCCTCCAGCCTAACTGCCCTCTGAAAGCAAGAAAGCGCTGGAAATACTCCACAGGCCCTGGCAGCATCTGCGGAGAGAGAAACAAGAGTTAATGTTTTGAGCCCAATATGACTCTTAAAGGTCGTACTGGACTCAAAATGTTAACTCTGTTTCTCTCTCCACAGATGCTGCCAGACCTGCTGAGTTTTCCCAGCACTTTCTGTGTTTATTTCATATTTCTGTGTCTTTTTATTCATTCGTGAGATGTGGGGGTCACTGGCTGGGTCAGCATTTATTGCCCATCCCTAATTGCCCTTGAGAAGGTGGTGGTGAGCTGCCTTCTTGAACCGCTGCAGTCCATGTGGTGTAGGTACACCCACAGTGCTGTTAGGGAGGGAGCTCCAGGATTTTGACCTAGCGACAGTGAAGGAACGGCCGATATATTTCCAAGTCAGGATGGTGAGTGGCCTGGAGGGGAACTTCCAGGTGGTGGTGTTCCCATGTGTCTGCTGCCCTTGTCCTTCTGGATGGTAGTGGTCGTGGGTTTGCAAGGTGCTGTCTAGGGAGGCTGGGTGAGTTCCTGCAATGCACCTTGTAGATGGTACACATATCTTCAATATTTGGATTTTACCCTCTGTAGTAATAGTAAGTTAAGCCATTTCTCACTGTTATGGGGATCATGTGACTGTATAGACCAATCAGCCCTTGGGATGGGAATCTTAGGGGCGGAGCTTCCTAGCCTTGGTCTTGGAACAAGCATGTAGCCTCATCCTGGAGTCTGTAAATGAAGTTCACTGTTTCTTACAAGAAACTCATCCGGCACTCCCAAGTTTATTACAACTGGCGACGGGGATAAATAGCGCCGACCTCCACCTCGCGGCTGTGGGTGTTCCGATATTTTGAGGGAAGAAAGAAAAGAAGTTAACTCACCAGCAATGCCTCTCTTTGGCAGAATTGACCGATATGACTCATCCTTTAAGGACTGGGGTCAATACATTGAGCGTTTAGGTTTCTACTTTGTAGCTAATGAAATAACGGCAGAGGAGAAACAGAGGGACAGAGGGCGATTCTGCCAAGTGTCTGAGGGAGCAAAACCTCTAATCTAATCCGTAGCCTGACAGCTCCGAACGTGTCAAATTCCAGATCCTTCACCAAGCTAGTCGACCTCGTGAAAGGGCATTTTCAGCCTGAACCATCGATGATCATGCAAAGATTCAAGTTTAACTCTCGAGTGAGGGCCCCCGGTGAGTCGATTGTAATGTACATCGCAAAGTTAAAACAGTTAACGGAACACTGTGACTTCGGTGATACTTTAAACGACAGGTTCCAGATTGTTTGGTTTGCGGTATAAATGATGACGCCATTCAGCGCCGCTTGATTACAGAAGTTGCGATAGGCCTGAACCGCGCCCTGGAGATAGCGCTAGCGGTGGAGAGCGCCGAGAGGGACTCGCAGGCTCTGCAGAGTGTGCAACATGGAGTCACTCTGCAGTTACGGTGGGAACCTGCTACTGGGCATGGCACGAAGATCAGGGAGGCTACCGCAAAGCGGGACACGCTCCCTAGCACTAGAAAAATAAAAATAAATACTGGAAACAGCTCACCAGTAACCCAGAAGTTAAAGTGTTACCAATGTGGGGGAAATCATGCACCCGAAGCCTGTAGATTTAAAGAGGCAGAAAGCCAGTACTGCCACATAAAAGAGCAGGTTATTAAACAGTGCAGGACTAGATCAAGACAGCCATTCAGACAGTGAGTCAAGTTAAGTGAAGTGCACAATACAGATGAGTCAGGAGTTGCTGAGGCTGATGTTTATTCCCTACACAATCTGAAGGCCAGGAAAACTGAACCAATCACTGTTACACTTCAAGTAAATGGGAAGCCTCTGCTCATGGAGGCAGACACAGGAGCATTGGCCACAGTGGTGGGAGAACGCATCTACAAACACCACAGAGAAGGTACCCAGCCATTGAGTTTGGAGAAAACCTCTGCTCAGTTAAAAACCTGTCCAGGAGAAGCCATACAGGTGAAAGGCATCACCTCTGTACCTGTATCATACAGACAAACAGACAGCTCAGCTGCCAGTAATTGTTGTAACTGGAAGAGGACCTAACCTCCTGGGCCGCGATCGGTTGAAAGAAATAAAACTAAACTGGTCAGAATTTTTTCAGGTCAGGACAGGATTCCAGAGTTGCTGAAAAAGTATGGCAGAGTATTTCGAGTTGAGTTGGGGGAAAATCAAAGGTCTACAAGCTAAAATATACATGGACCCTGAAGCAACACCCCAATTTTTTAAGACAAGGCCTGTGCCTTACGATTTAAAGGAAAAGATAGATGCGGAATTATGTCATTTGGAGAGCTCCCTGGCTGGCAAAGGAGATAGAAATTAAGTTAAAGAGGAAAAAGTGTGCTTACGACAGGTGTCAGGTAGCAAATACAATTGAGAACCGAGCTGAATACAGAAGGTTCAGAAGGGATGTGAAAAAGCAAATACAAGAAGCAAAGAGGGACTATGAGAAAAGACTGGCAGCTAATATAAAAGAAAATCCCAAAGTATTCTATAAGCACATCAATAGTAAAATGGTGGTAAAAGGAGGAGCAGGGCCGATTAGGGAGCAAAAAGGGGATTTACACACAGAGGCAAGAGGCATGTCTGAGAAGCTAAATGAATACTTTGCATCTGTCTTTACCTACGAGGTACAAACTGCCCAGAGCATGGTGACAGAGGAGAAAACTCAGTCACTAGAAGGTTTTAAAATTAATGAGGAGGAGGTATTGGATAAGCTTAAAGTTGATAACGCACCGGGACCGGATGAGATGTAGCCAAGAATATTGAAGGAAGAGAGAGTGGAAATTGCAGAGGCACTGGCAATAATCTTTCAATGTTTCCTCTATTCGGGGGAGGTGTCGGAGGACTGGAGAATTGCAAACATTACGCCCTTGTTCAAAAAAGGTGGTAAAGATCTGCCCTGCAATTACAGACCAGTCAGTTTAACTTCGGTGGTGGGGAAACTTCTCGAAACAATTACTTGGGATAGAATTAATAGTCACATGGAAAAACGTGGATTGATTTGGAAGAGTCAGCATGGATTTGTTAAAGGAAAATCATGTCTAACTAACTTGCTGGAGTTTTTTGAAGAAGTAGCAGAGGTGGTTGATTAGGGCAAGGCCATTGATGTGGTGTATAAAGACTTCAAAAGGGCACTCAATACAGTGCCACATGACAGACTTTGAGGAAGGTTATAGGTCATGGAATAAAAGGGGCAGTAGCAATGTGGATACAAAATTGGCTGAGGGATAGGAAACAGAGAAATGGTTAATGTGTATTTTTCAGGCTGGAAGAAGGTTTATAGTGGAATTCCCCAGGGATCGGTATTGGGACCCTTGCTTTTCCTGATATATATAAATGATTTAGATCTTGGTGTGCAGGGGACAATTTCAAAGTTTGTGGACGGCACAAAACTTGGGAGAATTGTAAACTGTGAGGAGGACAATGTAGAACTTCAAAAGGACATTGACACATTGGTGGAGTGGGCAGATAGGTGGCAGATGAAGCTCGATGCAGAGAAGTGTGAGGTGATGCACTTTGGCACAAAGAACATGGAGAGACAGTATAAAGTAAAGGATACTATTCTGAAGGGTGTGCAGGAGCAGAGAGACCTGGGTGCATATGTATATATGTCACTAAAGGTGGCAGGACAGGTAGAGAGAGCTGTTTCTAAAGCATACAGTATTCTATGCTTCATTAATAGAGGCATAGAATACAAGAGCAGGGAGGTTATGATGAACTTATATAAGACACTGGTTAGACCTCAGCTGGAGTATTGTGTACAGTTCTGGGTGCTAAACTATAGGAAGGATGTGAACGCATTAGAGAGAGTGCAGAAGTGGTTTACGAGAATGGTTCCAGGGATGAGATACTTCAGTAATGAGGAGAGATTGGAGAAGTTGGGGCTGTTTTCCTTGGAGAGGAGAAAGCTAAGAGGAGACTTGATAGAAGTTTTCAAAATAATGAGGGGCCTGAACAGGGTAGATAGGGAGAAACTGTTCCCGCTCGTAAACAGATCGAGAACCAGAGGGCACAGTTTTAAAGTGTTTTGCAAAAGAAGCAAATGCGAGGTGAGAAAAAACTTTTTCACACAGCGAGGAGTTAGGGTTGCCTTAAGTTATTGTGTCAGAGACTGGTACTGATTTCACCAGCACTGAATTCCAAAGGTTTGTGAGCCTAAATGGGAGTAAACACATCAGAACAGCAGCGTGACATCCCTCATCCAATGAGTTAGCAGAAAGAGCAGTACAAACCTTTAAAAACGGCATGAAGAAACTAACAGAGGGAACATTAGAAACACAAATTCCAAGATTCCTGTTCAGCTATCGCACAACTCCACTGGTTTAACACCTTCAGAACTGTTAATGAAGTGCTGACTTCATACAAGATTGAGCCTAGTATCACCTAATTTATAGGGGAAGGTGGAGAGAAACCAGGGTAGTCAAAAAGTGAATCATCACATTCACAGTAAAGGTCGAGAGTTTACTGTGGGAGAGACAGTTTTGGTTTGAAATTTTGCAACTGGGCCAAGATGGGTCCCTGGTACAATTGTCTCTGAAACAGGACTTTTATCTTATCAGGTAGAAGCGGAAAACAGGATTGTTAGGAAACACGTGGATCATCTCAGGAGTCAAGAAACGCTCCAACAAGCAGTTAATCCACCTGAAATCAAAGTCGAAACTTCGACCCATGAGCTGCCAGATCGACAGAGAATAGACATACCAGATGTCTCTGTCGAAGTAAATAGTTCTGAACTGCCATTGTCTAAGGATTGTCCCCGATGCTGCAGTTCCTGTGCAAGTCGATCCAATGGAAGAACCTCCAGTTGTGGAGTTGCGCTGCTGTACCCCAATCCGAAAACCTCCTCAAAGATTAAATTTATAATGGCATGAAATGTGTATAATATGGGTTAAGACGTTTTTTGTAAATAGGAGCGTAAAACAAAATTAAATGGGGAGGAATGTAGTGATTGTAAGTTAAGCCATTTCTTACTGTTATGGGGATCACGTGACTGTATAGACCAATCAGCCCTAAGCGCGGGGAATCTTAGGGGCGGAGCTTCCTAGCCTTGGTCTGGGAACAAGCATGTAGCCTCCTCTGGAGTCTGTAAATGAAGTTCACTGTTTCTTACAAGAAACTCATCCAGCACTCCAAAGTGTATTACACACTCTGAATGCTCTTCATTCCTTCAATCCTGGCCTTAAGGGCATCCTATATTTTAAATGCTCCACCATTGGTGGACTTGGCTTTAGCTAGCTAGACCCTGCAAGTTCTGGATTTGCCTGCTTAAACTTTTTTTTGCCTCTTTGGCTCTCTCCCCACCCCCACCACCAACCTTAAAGATGCTCCTTAAAACTTTCTTTGACCAGTCCTAATATCTGTTGATACAGTTCAGCACATCTGACCATGCTGCTGTGAAGCGCCTTGGGATGATTTGCCACAGTAAAGGCGCTATATAAATGTAAATTGTTGGAAAGTCAGATACCTGGTTATATCTCCTATTGAGAGTCAACATCACGCTTTGATCAAACGGTCACAGGCTAGGCTCACACAGGAAGTGCGACCATCTGACAGGGCGGGGGGAGTAACAGTTTACTCTTAACCCCAGCTCCCTGATCATTGTTCTGTATCTCGGCCACGCGCAGCTACAGGGTGAAAAAAAAAAACCTGGCTTTAATTCAAAATCAGGGTTGAATTTTCCTGTAATTCAAACATGAACAGCGTGACAAAGTGGGCACTTAAAAGTACAGAAAGACTCAAAAAAAAGGAACACCAGCTAACTCAATTTTAACAAGTCGACTTCATTTCATTTTTGTAACCACATAAATGTGGTGGTTTCGTGTCACTGGAACCTTCGCTGGTTGTGTTAAATAATCTTCATGTAACTCAAGCTGCTGCGCCCTAATAAAGCGCAAATATTTGTATTTTTATTCGCCAAATGTCAGCATAGACAAGCAGTGTGTTCGGCCTAGCTTTGTGGCTAAGTGTTGACAGTTGGTGTCATATGTACAGTGAAACCAGACAGCTCTTGTCTCATGTCGTAGGCCCAGATGTTGTGTTAAAAATATATTTAGAAGCCAATTATCATGATGAAACAACCAAAGTTCTCAGAGGGTTTGACAGGGTAGATGCCGAGAGAGGCTGTTTTCCCCTGGCTGCAGGGTCTAGAACGAGGGCACCACAGTCTCAGGATAAGAGGTCGGCCATTTAGAACTGAGGTGAGGAGGAATTTCTTCACTCAGGGGGTAGCGAACCTCTGTAATTCTCTAACCCAGGGAGCTGTGGACATTCAGCCATTGGGTATATTCAAAAGTGAGATAGATAGATTTTTTTGGACAGTAAGGCAAATCAAGGAATATGGCAATTGGGCAGGAACTGAGGTAGAAGATTGGCCATGACCTTACTGAAGGGTGGAGCAGGCTCAATGGGCTGTGTGTCCTACTCCTGCTCCTACTCCCTATGTTCCTGATGTAATTGAGAAGGATCCTTGATTTGTTTTCTTAAAGAATCCCTCAACATTAGCATTAGATGTTACTCATGGTGATGGATCGTAATAATACACAGGAACAGGAGGAGGCCATTCAACCCCTCAAGTCTGTTCTGCCATTCAATGAAATCATTACTGGCCTGTATCTTAAACTCCATCTGCTGACCTTGGCTCAGTAACATTCATGCCCAAGAAAACATCTTCCTCTGCGAGCTCATATATATCTCTCTCTCTCAACCAGGCCTGGGAACGAGTTGAGTGTGATTAAAACAAAAACAAAAACAGCTGGAAAAACTCAGCAGGTCTGACAGCATCTGCGGAGAGGGACACAGTTAACGTTTCAAGTCTGCATGACTCTTCAACAGAACTAAAGAAAAATAGAAAAGAGGTGAAATATAAGCTGGTTTGAGGGGGGGTGGGACAGGTAGAGCTGGATAGAGGGCCAGTGATAGGTGGAGGCAAAGAAGAGATTGCCAAAGATGTCATAGACAAAAGGACAAAGGGGTGTTGACGGTGGTGATATTAGCTAAGGAATGTGCCATTGGTGACATTAAGGGTAGAAAGCAGGACGAGCAAGGTACAGATAGCCCTAGTGGGGGTGGGGTAGGGGGAAGGGATCGAAATAGGCTAAAAGGTGGAGACAAAACAATGGATGGAAATACATTTAAAAATATTAGAAATAGGTGGGAAAAGAAAAATATATTTTTTTTAAATTATCAAGAGTGTGATTAAAAACTAGTTTCATTCATCATTCATTTCATTGGCTTAGCCATAATTACAGAGAGGAACGGAAACTACTTTTATCTGCAATGAAATATTAATAGCTTCTCAGAATTCAATTCAGAGACCAACATCTTTTCATTTAACTCTAAACATAGGCTTAATGTCTGTTGGCTTTGTAGGTAATAAACCATTTGACAAGCAAGCTGATGTATGTTGTACTGATTTTAAGTGAGTGTTGCCTTCTGTGAAATGGCAGTGGGTTCCAGATCACTCAAGGAGTCCAAGTTTGCTGTGGCCACATACACTTTTACCTGCATGTTGTAGTCTGGAGCTATGGATAATGATGGGAGAGGCTTCAACTTTTTTTCTATCACATGGCTGACCAGGAATCCCTCCCACTTTTACCATCTTAACATGTGTTGGAAGGGTTTAGCAAGTTTATGCTCAACCTGTTTAGCTATGTTTTGAACATGTCTTTCTTGGCCATCAAGTCCTGGGGTGGGACTTGAACCCAGGGCTTCTAGCTCAGTGGTCAGGGACGCTACCCACTGCACCACAAAGGCCCCCCAGCCTTCTGTAAAATACCTGCTTTTAATGACATTATGCTGAGGGTGAGTTTCTGCTCTAAGAAACACCTCAAATAGAAATAAATACAGCCCAGGAAATCCCTGGGATTGGGAAGGATGCAAGTGAACTTTCTGGGGAATATCTGGAATTTAAGCCTGACCCCAGCTCTGCCCTTTTTGGACCAGCCTTGGGATGTACAACTTGTGTTGTGGGCAGATGTATCACTTGACCTCACTCTGGTTAAGCCAATGTCCCTTAATGCCCCACAACAAAAAAATCCATCTCAGCTTTGAGATTTTCAATTGTTCCCTTTCCCCATCGTTTTTTTGGGAGAGGGAGTTCTAGATTTGGAACCATGCAGAAGGAGGGCACTGGGCACAGTGACGGACAGCTGGGGCTTGTATGTGGCCGTACCAACACCTGGCAATTCACCCTCCCTTCGAATGGCAGTGCCTTTCACAGAACAGAGGGATCATAGAAGGATTTGAGAAAGATTGGCAAGGGACCGAGGTTCATTGTGTGGAGAGTGCCAAGGTTGAAAACAGCAGGAGACAGGATCAAACAAATCAAGAAGTAATATTTTAAGAGCAGGTTTCACAAAGAATTAGCTTGTGGCTAAAGAGGGATTAGAAAAGTGAGTTGTTCCCCAGTATTGAGATTCTTGGAAAGAATAGGGGCAATTTTGACTTTGGGCTGCAGGTCATAGTGACCAATATCAAATCTTCTGAGCATCTCCCTGATTTTTGCTGCAATTAAAGTCATCAGGAGTCTAATCCAATATGCTACCACCCAAAAGTCAAAATTAGCCTCAATGGAGCTCATTGATGATGTAATGAGCCTGATATTCAGCACATCAAGGAAGGGCGATGAGGAAGAGTGTGTGGAATAAAACGTAGTAAAGGAAAGTTGTTGATGACAGTGGTGGTACTGAAAGAGAAGGATAGTAATAGTTGTGATGGAGAGAGGGGGGTAGTGGTTGGAGGTGAGAGCAGGACCATCCATCAGCTTTCTCATATAAGCTGCCTGGGAGCTTGGGAAAGCATTTGGGTTGAATGAAATAGTTTGGCATCATAGGGTCAATGAGTTTGTCACTCTGGAGGAAGGAATAATGAAATTTACTACTTGTGGTGCCTCAATCAGTGTCCACTGCACTTGACTCAAAATACATGGGTGCCTGTTGCCTTAGCCACTCTGGAGCTGCCTCAACAAAGGACAGAGTTATGAGTTCAAGTCCCACTTCAGAGACTCAAGCACATAATTCACACTGACACTCCCAGAGGGAGTGCTGCACTGTCAGAGGCTCCACCTTTCAGATGAGACATTAAACTGAGACCTGATCGTAAGTGAATGCAAAAGCACCCATTGCACTATTCAAAGAAAAGCAGGAGAGATATCTCCAGTGTCCTGGCCAACAGTCATCCCTCAATCACAAAAACACATTATTTGGTCACTATTACATGGCTGTTTGTGGGAACTTGCCATGTGCAAATTGACATGCATTTCTTACAACAGTGATTATACTTCAAAAGTGCTTCATTGGCAGTAAGCGCTTTGGGATATCCTGAGGCCATGAAAGGTGCTATATAAATGCAAATCTTTCTTTTTTATTAGGACAGACCTGACAAAGCACTGGGAGGTGTCATGACACAGTGAGTGGAAAGGGTATCAAATGAAACCTAGTGCAGGGATTATATGGGAAGAACTGTTAGAAGTGGATATTGCACAGTTCTTGACACAGCACAGCAGACAGTGAGTCCAACAAGGCAGTGGGTGGTGGAGAGTAACTGATACTCTCCTGTACAGAAGATGTTATGAGATGTCACGTGCAGAATGCAGGCAGATAAATCACCGGCTGTCCCATCACATTTCAGACCAGTTAAGTTTAATTGAACTTATCCATCTGTTATTCGCACAACACAGACTGAGTGGAGGCAAGAGATCCAATTTTTAAAGACAGTAAGGTGCCTTCAAGAGGAGATTTCTGGAGAAATGTTTCATTTACAGAGCAGAACATTACTTCTCCCCAGAAGTAATTGAGCAACCCCGAGCTTTGTCTCATTTTCAGATTATTTTCCATTCTCATTCTCACCCCCTTTCCCTGCTAACCACCAACTCCTTCTGGTTAGTTTGACCTGCTGCAAAGCTGAACCTGACTCTCCTTCACAGTACGTGAACCTTATTGGCTATGTCTCTTTTCTTAATCCAACTCATTGCTAAATGAGTAGATTCTAAAGGTCAATGATAATAGATGAAAACATCAGCACCTTCTGCCTGGCACTGAAACATGTTCCATTACAACCCCCAAGTTTGTGCTGAATTAGCTGATTTCTCATGGTGTGACAGTTGAGGTATAACAATTAATCTCAATTTTTCACCACCTAGGAAGATCTTGGTTGTTCCTTTAAAGGCATTGAGGACATGACGAGGCCATTCAGCTCCTCGAGTTTGCTCCACCATTCAATTAGAACAGGCTGATTTTTTCTTAACTCCATTGTCACGCTTTTCATCCTTATCTCTTGATCACCAAAACCAAACTCTACTGATATTAGTCTTGAATGCTTCAATTGTCCCCTGAGCACTAACAGTGTCTCAGGTGAAGGGACCAAAGTTCAGGAACTTCAGCTTTGGTATGAAAATCCAAGGGTGGCTCACTCTCACCTCACCCCTCTAGCCTCACAGCTCCATATCCCTCTCTGTTGCAATCTTTCTTGCCTCCATATTTTACTCCTTCTTTACAAGAGCCATTGCTTTTCTCAATGTGTATCTCTTACTAGGCTCCAAATGTGCTGTCTTCCACACACCTCCATCTTATATTTTATTTACTTGTTCACGGGATGTGGGTGTCGCTGGCTAGGCCAGCATTTATTGCCCACCCCTAATTGCCCTTGAGAAGGTGGTGGGTGAGCTGCCTTCTTGAACCGCTGCATTCCATGTGGTGTAGGTACACCAACAGTGCTGTTGGGGAGGGAGTTCAAGGGTTTTGACCCAGCAACAGTGAAGGAACGGCGATATATTTCCAAGTCAGGATGGTGAGTGGCTTAGAGGGGACTCCCAGGTGGTGGTGTTCCCATGTGTCTGTTGCCCTTGTCAATCTAATTGATAGAGGTCGTGGGTTTGGAAGGTGCTGTTCAAGGAGCCTTGGTGAGTTGCTGCAGTGCATCTTGTAGATGGTACACACTGCTGCTACTGTGCATCGGTGGTGGAGGGAGTGAATGTTTAGGATGGTGGATGGAGTGGCTGCTTTGTCCTGGATGCTGTCGAGCTTCTTGAGTGTTATTGGAGCTGTCAAATAGACAGTATTCCATCGCATTCCTGACTTGTACCTGGTAGATGGTGCACAGGCTTTGGGCAGTCAGGAGGTGAGTTACTCACCGCAGAGTTCCTACTGAACTTCCCGGTTGTCTACAGTCTCACAGAGAAAAAAACAAGACTTGTTGCATTTTCACCCTAACCAATTCTTTCCCATACCTTCAAACTGGGGAACTCTTCACCTCCTCTGGTTTTCCCTCCTTCTAAAACTAAGCTGGGTGCCAGCTAACCACCAGCCCTCAATTTACCTCGTCTGCCCTCCTGTTTTATTCAACCTTATTGGTGCCCTGAGTACTGAGAGAGTGCTGCTCTGTCTGAGGCACTGTCTTTCCGATGAGACTTTAAACTGGTGGAAGTGAAAGATGCCATGGCATTACTTTGAAGAAAAGCAGTGGGGGTTATTCCCAGTGTTATGACCAAAGTTCATGCTTCAACCAATACCCACAAAAAAAGCAGATTATCTGGCCATTACCTCATTGCTGTTTGTAGGAGCTTGCTGTGTGCAAATTGGTTGAAGTGTTTCCCACAAGACAACAGTGACTATACTTCAAAAGCGGCTGTAAAGCACTTTAGAACAGTGCTTTACACTATTGTGTAAACAGTGTACACAGTCTGACAATCCTAAATCAGTTTTCAGAGTAATTCTTAGCACAATCAGGATTGTTCAGCAGGTGTTGTCCAAATGCGGAGTGACAACTAATGTAGACCCTTTACAAAAGCGCTATAGAAATGAAAGTTATTCCTTAGACTTCCAAGGGAAGTGATGCTTCCCCTGATAACCCTTAGCAATTTTAGGCCTCCAAGTACAAAAGCAAAATACCGAGGATGCTAAGAATCTGAAATAAGAACAAAAAATGTTGGGAAAACTTCAGCGGGTCAGGCAACATCTGTGGAGAGAAAGACAGAGTTAAGGTTTCCAGTCCGCACGACTCTTCTTCAGAGCTCTGAAAAAGAGTCACACGGACTCAAAACGTTAACTCTGTTTCTCTCTCCGCACAGGCTGCCAGACCCTGCTGAGTTTTCCCAGCATCTTCTGTTTTCATTTCAGATTTCCAGCACCCGCAGTGTTTTGCTTTTATAGCACTTTAGGTGGATGACTTTTCCATCGGAACTCCGACGAAAGGTCATCGGCCTGAAACATTAACTCTGTTTCCCTCCTCCACAGATGCGGCCTGACCTGCTGAGCGTCTCCAGCATCCTTGGTTCTGATTCCACCTCCTGGTGGCGCGTTCAAAAATGCAGTTGTGGGCGGGGAATGAATTTTTAAAATCCAGACGCCAATTTTTACTGTAAAAATGCAACACTGTCTGTGTTGTGTAAAAAGATGGGGTACGTTAACTGGGGGAGTTTCCTCAGCTATCCTCCGGATTGCCTTACGCCAACCTTCCTCCGAAAATACGCCAATGGGTTGGGAGAAAGCACCCCCCACTCCCTCACCAAGGAAATTCACCCCCATGATGTCAACATGCAGCACCCTGAATGCGTCAGCATTGAGCAGAAATTCCCAAAACAAAGCAAAAGACTCAGCACCGACATAAGACAGTCCACATGTATGACATAGAGGTGTACCTTGCTGGGAATGGTCCAATGCTGGCTCCTGGAAAGAACGTTTTCCGGACAGTCGATTAGAAAATGTAGTCAGTAATCTCCGGATCCTCTCAGCTGAGTCTGACTTCACCTTTCTCAGAGTTCCAGGGACCCTTGTGGATTGGGTTGACTCAGAATGAGTGCGCTGGGAGCTCGATTTCTTGGACAGATTGTCCCTCTTGCTCCGCACAGCTTGACCGTCACCATGGGTTGGACGACTCTGGTTGGCACTCTCCCTGTCGGCTGTGATCTTGTTCCCCTTGAGCTCTGGGGAACCTTCCCCTTGAGTGCCCTGCCGAGCAGCCTCAGCGCCTCCAGCAGCCTCCTTCAAGTCCCCTTCCTCTGGGGCCTCCCTCTCTGAAGCTGCCTGCTCCTCTTCTTCTTCACCCTTCCTAGCATTCAACTTGGACCCTGTGAACCACTTGTAAGCCTTCAACGGGTTGTCCCCCGCCTGTTGCTCGAGAGGATTTGCCGCGGCAGAGGCTGAATTCTCCTCCACATTCATCGCTAAGCGACTGGTCGAAGAAAGCCAACTCCGTTGATCGTATCTGGTGATCCTCTGGCTGAAAGAAACCTGTCACGTGTCGTTCAGCCCCCGCTGAACTCAACTCAGCAATACGTGCTCGTCTCTCTTTTGTGTGTGAGTGTTTTTTTTCAAAGGTGACGTTATAGTATGCCTGTAGAAAAGGAAGTAGAGGAGGGCACTACGGCAGGAAGATTGCCGAGCGCACTCAGCTACACCAAAGGAGACTGCAAACCACAAGGTCAGATGGAAGGAGATAAAGAGGATTGTTTTCTTTCAGTAAAAGCTCAACATCTGCCAAAAGGGGACAGAGCAGTATCCCTCGTGAAACTCCTCAAACAAGAGGAATGATTTGATGACATTAGTAAAACTTTTCTAGTTGTACCACACTTCAGCAGAAGTGGCCTCTTTCATTCAATTGGACCTTAAGGGAGAGGTTGTGTTTTTTGCCTCAGGGGCTTTGAGGGACCCCCTTAGCTCCATAGATTCCTTCAACTGTAGGTTTGTTCCCCATCTGGGAATGGGACTGTACGGCTCAGAAAGCGCTTGAAATAAATCCCTCTTCTAGCAGGATAAGGAAATGGTACAACGTGCATTTCAGTTCAACATCTCCCTCTGTACAGTGTTACCATAGTAATACCTATACCACAACTGTGCCTTTGTTACCTCCAAACCCAACCATTCTAATGTTGGCTCCACCCTCTGTGAACCTGAGCTCATCCAAACCTCTGCTGCCTGTATCCTAATGCGCACCAAGTCCCATTCACCCATCACATCCTGTGCTCGCTGACCAATATTGGTTTCTAGGGAGGCAATGGTTTGACTTTAAAATTCGCATCCTTTTCTTCAAATCCCTTCACGGTCTCACTCCTCCCTATCTCTGTAATCTCCTCCGACCCCACAACTTTCTAAAATCTCTGTGTTCCTCCGGTCCTGGACTCATGCACATACCAGATATCATTGCCACACCAATGGAGGCCATGCCTTTAGCTGCCAAGGCGCTAATCTCTGGAATTCTCTCTTTAAGTCTCCTCACTACACTCTCTCTCTCTCTCTCTCCCCTCCTCCTTAAAGATGCTCCTTAAAACCAGACTTTGACTGAGATTTTTGTCACCTATCCTGATATCTCCTTATGTGAGTCGGTGTCAAATTTCGATAACAGTCCTGTGAAGCACTTTAGGTCATTTTACTACATTAAAGGCAATCAGACAAAGCACTAATATTAGGGAAGTAAAACAGAATGATCTATTTCTTAGAAGCTGACAAATTTCCATTTTACAAAGAACCTGCATAGCACATGTTGAACATGATACAGGAAATGGTTTTGTGCTTTAATTAGTCTGAGAGAGGCTGGAAGACATGACTACTCCTGGTGTTCTGCCAAGCCAAGAATAGCTTGAGTATTAGTGTGACTGAAAGGATGATCAAATCTATCCTAAAGTCACAACACAACCAAAGTTGCATTGAAAAACACACAAAAAGATGATAATCCTCTAATCCTCACCACACAGAAGATACAATAAGTCCTGACTTGAGTGGTGTGTAGATCACAGGGTACAACATAGGAAGAGACCACCCAGCCCTCGACAATGTACTGTACCGCCATTCAGTTAGATTATATCTGATCTGCATCTTAACTCTATCCAGCCATCTTGGTTCCATAAGCCTTCATACCCTTGCCTGGCAAAAATCTCCCAATTTAAAAAATTTTCAATTCAACCCCCCCCGGCCCTCAACAGAGAGAGTTCCAGATTTCCAATGCCCATTTGTGTGAAGAAGTGCTTCCTGGCATCATCCCAAACGGCCTGGCTCTAGTTTTAAGGCTACACCCTTTTATATCCCCAATATCACACAAGTCCAGAACATATCTGTCGCTATCTGCTTTTGCAACACAAGTCAAAGATTACGAAGAAAATAGCTGGGTCTGGAGCTGATTATATAGCTCTTTCAGAGAGCTGGAATAGGCACAATGGGCCCAATGGCCTCCTTGTGTATTGTATAATGCAATGTTAAGCGATATGTGAGTACAATTCCCTTCAGTAAATACTGTATACATTTAAAAATTGTAAGCCAATGTTAAATAATTCACCGTGAATGAACTGGGCAAATTGCACTTTAAAATTAATGTGTTTATTATTCATGTAACCATGGCTGTGTCTATGTAGCTCTTCCTTGTTTAAGGGCTTGTCTTCATGTTTCATGGTCTCCGCATGGTCTCTCTATGCATTGCTCTTCAGTGGTTACGATGCTGCAGTGGTCACACTGGTTTATTCAACCTCCTGATACAGGGATACAGATCAAAGGGTTAGAATTAAGCCTTCCTATCTGTCCACACAATTGGTCCCAGCTCAACTGCAGAGAAGTGCATCCTGCTTCAGCAATACAGCATTTCTCCATTTCCACACCCATGGCCCCTCTGGGTGGCAACTAGTGTTGAGGAAGCAGTAGCTGGATCGAGATTGCTCAGAATCATTTCACATCCTTCCAGCCAACTGACAGAAGGGAACCATTAGCCTAAACTGCGTCTGAGGCCAGAGAGACAACCCAGTCCTCTTCACTCCCTGTATCCTCATCTTCACATTAAAAGCATAAAGGTAGCATTCGTTCAACATAGAATGTCTATTGTAAAACTTTGGAAGACTCTTTCGAGTTACCAACAGTCACAGATTGCAACTTCTTTCGAGTACAATCAGAGTTCTTGGTTTTCCAGGAGTGGGACATGAACCCACAACCCTCTGATTCAAAGACGAGGGTGCTATGAACTCAATCATGTCAATGTATCAGTAATCACATTGTCAAGGTCCAATAACAATTATCTTTATGACTGGCAATTACATTGTTAAGATAATTGCATTGTTAAAACAGGTGATGGGCATTGGCTCACCTATAAATAGGTACAGCTAGAACTGCAGTGTTGTTTGGAGGATAAACTTTCTTGAGGTGAAAGATTAGCTTTGGGTTCATTCTCCCATGACAAGCACTTATTGTGGGTAACAAATCCTGTTGCTGTCATAGAGGACCTTTTTGGGTTCACCTCTAAGCTGAGGTCTGAGATGCAGGACAGGACAAGAAAATTGAGTGGCGATCTGTAATTATTGAGGCTTGCTCTGCATTCCCTTGAGTGTGGCTCAAAGCACCAATGCCAATGTCACTCATTTCTTGACACTGGCACAGGTAAACCCAGCCTGGTATTGGAAGATGTCAATCAACGCAGGACTGGTGGGGTAGAAGGTGTTTCAAAAAAGTGCAAAAAGCATCAATAATGGAGCCGCAGGATACAACATTTGGTCAGTGTGAAAAGGAAGAGGGACAGTGACGATGGCGGGAGCACTGAAGGAATAGCTGAGAAAAGATTGAAATGCTATGGTCACCTGTTGCAGAGAGAGCGAGAAGTAATCTAGTGATGTGAGTAACGGAGATGGGACTGCCAGGAAGGAGGAGAAGAGGAAGGTCCGACACTCGATGGAAAGATGCGATAGTGAGAGGCTTAAACACAGCGGGATTGGGAGAGGAATGAGTGACTGATGGGAGGTGATGGAGAAGGGTGATCAAGCAGCATTGTGGTGATCCCAAATAATAGGGGAGAAGCAAGAAACGAAAGAAGAAGAGTAAAGAAAGAGAAGCAGGGTCTGGCCGCTCAGCACTTGTACCACATTCCTTCATGTGCTAGTTTAATAAACCCTTTAGCACAAATGGGTTGATGAGGTCACTGAGGAGGGACAAATAGGAATTGGGCACTGAAGATGATATTGGCCCCAACCCTTCACAAAATAGTCCATGGTGTGATGTCAATTCCCGGAGATTACCCAATGGAAATACTATTACCTTAAAGGCCTCCCAGGTCTTGATTTCATTGAAGAGCCTATCTCCTGGGCACGTGGTTGGTCTGTGTTGTCGATGTCCCTGGATGGTGTAATTACTGGCTATTCTCTTGTCAATCACAGCACACTTCATGAAATTTTCTTTGACTAGTTCCATTGCAGCCTGGTCTGGGAGCTCCGAGGCGTAGTCACCGATGAAGCTCACTCCATACCCCCTAGAGTTTTGTCCTTTGGTGTGAGCTCCTTGCCAGAGCCATCCACGACCTTCGTAAATGTATCCATCAGAGCCTGCCACAAAGCTACAAAGACCATTCCAGAAATTAACACAGCAGGTAATGGTTTAATTTATCTGCACACATTAGCCATGGTTCAGTGAATAATGCTCTTCTCTCCAAGACAGAGGTCGTGGGTTCGAATCCCACAGCTGAAACTTGAGCACAAAATCCAAGCCGACACCCTGAATGTAGTACTAAGGGTGTGCTGCACTGTCAGAGTCTTTCAGACTATGTTAAATTGATACATGAGCATAAAAGATCCTAGAACGTTACTTTGAACAAGAACAGGAGCGGTCCTGACTTCCAGGCCAATATTTATCCCTCAACCATCACTAAAACAGATCATATTGTCAAATCACAACAGTAACTAGGCTCCAAATATATTTAAATGATCAAGGATTAATTTCCTGCAGGGGTTTTGATGTTACACTTGCGATTCTCTCCAGAGTACTTCATATTCATCACATCTTTAATGTTTCAGTATGAAGTCCCTCGTGCGAGCAAATCACTTTCCTTTTATATCTTTCGGGGCTGGGGGCACACCACAGCCATTTCCCTATAATCCTGAAAATGAGTCTTCTTCATGTATAGGTCTGATTGCCTTTTGAAAGTTCCAACTGCTTCCAGCCCCCTTCCACGTAGTGCGATCTAGATCCTAACAATCCTCTGTGCAAAAACATTTCTCAATTCCCCTCTAGTTCTTTTGCCAATTATTTGACATCTGGAACCTGTGGTTAGGGAAAATACTTTCTGCCTATTTGTTCTATCAAAGCCCTTCAGAGTTTTGAACACCTCTATTATGCCCCCCTCTCCCCCTAACCTTCTCTGGTCTAAGGAGAGCAATCTCAGCTTCTCCCAGTTAACTGGACTCTCTCGCTCATGGTACCATCTGGATAAACCACCTTTGCACCATCTCTGAGGCATGGACTTCCTTCCTAAAGTGTGGTGCCCGGGGTTGTAAAGGTATTCCACGTTGTAAGACGGATGCGGAGGCGCTGGAGAAGGTATAAAGAAGAATTAGTAGGAGGACACTGGACTGAGAGGTGAAACCCATCAGGAAAAATTGGACAGCCTGGGCTTCTGTTCTCTAGAAAAGAGAAGTCTGAGGGGTGATCTTGTAGAGATCTTGTTAAGGCTTAGAATGACTTCCTTGTTTTTGTATTCAATGCTGTTATTTATAAAGCCAATTACCTCATACGCTTCCTTGACCATCTTATCAACTTCCCCTGCGGAGGCTTGTGAATATGCACCCCATAGGCTTGGGGTGCGGGACAAAGGGAGTGGGGTGCATGTGGGCCATTTGACTCCTTGCTTCACTGAACCGCAGTTTGAATATTCACGGCAATTAGTAGCTCTGCTGCTCGGAACTTATCCTTGTGGGAGTGGGTGGGTTGGACGGGGACACATTAGCTCCGGCACCTGCTCAGAATGGCATGTGCAAAGGACAATAATCTAGCTTCCATCTCCCACATTAGTGACCCTTTCACTTTAGCCCCCTTCCCTCCGCCTCCAGCGCCCCCTCAGAAACATACCAGGAGCATCACCCTTTTTATTTAAATGGGGTTAGATTTTGAAAGATACTCGTGACAAATTGAATGGATAATTGATGTGTTCAAAGGGGAATCTAGATAAGCTCAGGAGGGAGCAATGAATAGAAGGACACATTGATTGGGCGGGGTAAAGAGGGGTGTGAGGAGGCTTGTGCGGAGCGGAAACACCAGCATGGATCAGTTGGGTTGAATGGCCAGTTTGTGTTCCGTACGTTCCTCAGGACCTGTCAAGAAGGTGGGATCCTTACTTGTAACCTATGTCGTCCCATCCACGATCCTCCTGGTGGAACCGTTGCATGCTCTTCATGTCCGCTGCGCAGTCCTGGAAATTGGTGCAGGGTCGGCCTGGCTGGTGGGTATGGTGGATATAAACAAAGTGGAGGGGGAGCACCAGATTCACCGGGGAACCTTTGTAGGGCTTGGCAGCCCACATACAGCGAGGGATAATGGCAGGGCACTCTGCAAAACAATAAGGAAGATACACTGAAGCTGCATGTTAAATAAAGGATGAGCTATGCACAGCACAGTAAGAAAGAGAGACTTGTATTTACCTTATGCCATTCACAACCTCAGAGTGCCACAAAGTGTTTTACAGCCAATGAAGTATTTCTGAACTGTAATGTGAGAAATGTGGTAGCTAATTTATGCACAGCAAGATCCCACAAATAGCAACATAATAATGATCGGATAATCTGTTTTACTGATGTTGATGGGGAATAAAAATTGACCAAGACACTGGGAAGAACTCCCCTGCTCTTCTGCAGAATAGTGCCCCTTTGGATCTTTTCTGTTTACCTGAGAGAGCAGAATAGATCTCGATCTAATGCCTCATCCTGACGATGGGAGCTCCAACAGTGCAGTACTGCCTCAGTACAGCACTGGAAGGTCAGCCCAGATATTTGGAAGGTCATAAGATCATAAGAAATAGGAGCCAAAGTGGGTCATGTGGCCCACTGACCCTGCTCCGTCACTCAATAAGATCACGACTGATCTGATTGTAGCCTTAACTCCACTTTCCTGTCTGCTGCCCCATAACGCATGTCAATCAAAAATCGATCTCATTCAGCATTGAATATATTCAATGACCCAAACTTCATTGCTCTCTGTGAAAGAGTTCCAAAGACTAACAACTCTCCTCATCTCAACATGAAACTGTTCCTGATGGTCCCATGAGAAGGAACATCCTCTCAGCATCCACCCTGTCAAGTCCCTTCAGGGTCTTATATGTTTTAGTAAGATCACCTCTCATTCTTCTAAACTCCAACGAGTATAGGCTCAGCCTTTCCTCATAGACAAACCAGGAATCGGCCTAGTGAACCTCCGTGAACTGCTTCCAATGTAAAAATATCCCTCCTTCTAAGTAAAGAGACAAAACCTGTACACAGTATTCTGGATGCCATCTCACCAACGCCCTGTACAGTTGTAACAAGACTTTTGTACTTATCTTTTCCATCCCCATTGGATAAAGGCCAACATTCCTTTTGCCTTCCTAAATACCTGCTATACTTGCATGCTAACTTTTTGTGATTCATGTACAAGGACACCAAGATCCCTCATATCGCAACATTCTGCAGCCTCTCTCCAACTAAATAATATTCTGCTTCTCTATTCTTTCTGCCAAAGAGGACAAGTTCACATTTTCCCACATTATACTACACCTGTCAAATGTTTGCCCATTCACTTAACCTATCAGTATTCTTTGCAGTATCTCTTTGTATCCTCCTCACAACTTGCTTAACCGCCCATCTTTGTATCATCAGCAAATTTGATTTGGCTACAATACAGTCAGCCCCTTCAGCCAAGGGATGAAGTCACTCACCATCCTGACCTGGAAATATATCACCGTTCCTTCACTGTCACTGGGTCAAAATCCTGGAACTCCCTCCCTAACCGCACTGTGGGTGTACCTGCACCACAAAGACTGCAGCGGTTCAAGAAGGCAGCTCACCACCACCTTCTCAAGGGCAACTAGGGATAGGTAATAAATGCTGACCCAGCCAGCGACGCCCACATCCCGTGAATGAATTAAAAAGAGGAGCACTGATTCATCAGCTGAGGGAAAGCGGTAGGTGGTAATGTTTGACCTGATGCCCTGAGACTTCATGGGGTCCGGAGTCGATGTTGAAGACTCCCAAGGCAATTCCCTCCTGACTGTATACCACTGTGCCGCCATCTCTGCTGGGTCTGTCCTGCTGGTGGGACAGGACATACCCAGGGATGGTGATGGTGGAGTTGGGACATTGTCTGTAAGGTTTGATTCCATGAGAATGACTATGTCAGGCTGTTGCTTGACTAGTCTGTGAGACAGCTCTCCCAATTTTGGCACTAGCCCCCAGATGTTAGTCAGGAGGACTTTGCAGGGTCGACAGGGCTGCGATTGCCATTGTCATTTCCAGTGCCGAGGTCGATGCCGGGTGGTCCGTCATGTTTCATTCCTTTTTTGTGTCTTTGTGGCGATTTGATACAACTGAGTGTCTTTCTGGGCCATTTCAGAGGGCAGTTAAGAGTCAACCACATTGCTATGGGTCTGGAGTCACATGTAGGCCAGACCAGGTAAGGACGGCAGATTTCCTTCCCTAAAGGACATTAGTGAACCAGATGGGTTTTTACAACAATCGACAATGGTTTCATGGTCATTATTGGACTTTTAATTCCAGATTTTTATTGAATTCAAATCCCACTATCTGCTGTGACAGGATTCAAACCCAGGTCCCCAGAGCATTACCCTGGGTCTCTGGATTACCAGTGCCACCACCCGGGTCCACAGAGCATTACCCTGGGTCTCTGGATCACTAGTCCAGAGACAATATCACTATGCCATCACCTGGCTACTTTATAAAATTATTATTTTTATTTTAAAAATGGACGAGGCTTTACCATGACTAGCCATGATTCATACCAGAGGAATCTCTAACCTTCAGAAACCAGCAGGGACTTTGTTATTTTTAAAGAGGTGTTAATGCCCTCTGTGATTGCCAACAATCAAGTTCCAAAGGAATGCACCCCATTTACATTTTTAAGGCAGAACTCCCGCCAACAGAGAGGGTATGTCTGTAAAGGACAAAAGGGACCCTGACTCCTCTATTAAACACCTCAAGATTCCAGATCTTGGAAAACACTTCCTTTGACTAACACCCAGGAGAAGAAGCGTATGTTACATGACCTCCTCCAAGCCACTAGAACCTGTAATATCGCTGTTTGGAACTGAACCCATCTAACAGCAGAAAGAAGTGCCAGGACCTCATCTACACTGTGAACTACTGGGACATTGGAACTTCTGCCTTCAAGTGCCTTCCCCCATCATGGGGGTCCTCACTTTTTTTTTTACTAGTTCACAGGATGTGGGTGTTGCTGGCGAGGCCAGCATATTGCCTACCCTTTGTTCATAGGGCATTTAAGAATCAACCACATTGCTGTGGGTCTGGAGTCACATGTAGGCTCCACATTTACATTTGGAATGTATGGCCGATTTCCTTCCCTAAAGGGTATTAGTGAACCAGATGGGTTTTTTATGACCATCCAGATTTTTATTGAATTCAAATTTCACCATCTGCCATGGTGGGATTTAAACCCAGGATCCCCCCAGAGAATTACCCTGGGTCTCTGGAATAGTGACAATACCAGTACGCCACTCACTTCTGGAAAGTCAGCTCACCCTGCAACAGTTTCAGCCTGCTAACCTCTGAAGCAATCCACAACAAGACTTTTTGATTCTAGACTCACTTTCTTTTTATTCGTTCATGACTAGGCCAGCATTTATCGCCCGTCTCCAAATGAGTAAGGGCAATTAAGAGTCAACCGTATTGCTGAGGGTCTGGAGTCACGTGGAGTGGTTAGTGAACCAGATGGGTTTTTACGACAATTGGCAGTGGTTTTTGTGGCTTTTAATTCCAGATTTTTGCTGAAATCAAATTTTTCCATCTGTCACGGTGAGATTCAAACCTTAGTCCCCAGAGCGTTACCCTGGAAACTAGTCAAGTGACAATACCACTATACCACTGCTTCCCCCATAAATGTCTTATTTTTATTGTGGCACTTGCCCTGAACCCCTTTCTTTCCCTTATCCCTCTTTTATTGTACGAATGCAAAAGAGGCGGACATTGTGAAACCCCTTCCCCGCATTATGTGCGTGTGTAAAATAAACTAACCCTCTGATTTTACCTTATCTTGAGTTTGCTGTGGGGCTGTTAATAGAGGATGGGATAACTCCAAAACTGAAGGGTTGGGAAAATAGGCCACGACTTATCAAGGGGGAGATCAGAAATCAAAAACACCTTCCTGTTTACGGACAGGTAGTGAGTGGAGAAATCAGGGCTGTCTAAATTAATCCCCCTCCCGTCCATAACAGCTGAAGAACTGAGGCTGAATTTTACTCTTGCTTGTACCCGGGTGGGAAGGTGAAACTGAAGAGAGCCACATTGGGCAACCTGAACTGACCCCCCACCTCCTCCACCAGGACCATCAGTTGACAACGTCCGCCCGCCCAACATGTGTTAGTTCCGGGTTTCCCAACCCATCCCTGATCCACCTGCTCTCAGGACTACCAAATAAACCATAGGAGGGGGCAGGGCTGGTAATGACAATGCGACCGTGACAACTATCATTAGCTGTGGTACAAACCCACCTGGCTCACTAACGCCCTTTAGGGAAGGAAATCTGCCATCCTTACCCGGTCTGGCCTACACGTGACTCCAGACCCACAGCAACATGGTTGGCTCTTAACTGCCCCTCTGAAATGGCCTAACAAGCCACTCACTTCAAGGGCAATTAAGGATGGGCAACAAATGCTGGCCTAGCCAGCGACGCCCACATCCCATGAAAGAAAAAAAATTGGCAAATGGAGGCTGAGTGCCAACTATTTCCTCCTCCGCTAGTTTAACCGAAGGCCTTGGTTTGTGCTCCAGGTCGTGGGTCCATGTGGCCCCCATAATGTCACTCCCACCTCTTCAGGAAGTGCAGCACACCTAGACTCTCTGCAGGGCCCTGGTCGGCTCCTGCCAGGAATACAGGAAGCAGGACTGGTTCGTGGGAAAGTCAAGATGGTGGGATGAGGTCCTGCTCCGAGCCTTTCTGAATGGGGGGCCTGGAATTGCCCTGGTTAGACGGGGCGGCAGCCGATCCCAGGCCGGAGGAGCAGAATTTGGCGAATTCGATCGGGGGTCCTGGTCCACACCAGTATCTGTTGGAAAGTGGATGAAATCAGGGCTGCCTGTGGACAAACGGCAAAGGGGATTGATGCGGAAAGTAGTTAAAGAGGTCATAGAGCAGGTGTACATGGCACAAGACAACTTGAGGAGACTCCTGATGCCAATGCATTCAAATTGAATGCGATGTAAGATAGGCGACCAATGGGCAATCACCCATCTTACACAACTGCAGAAAGTCAAAATATCCCCTTTTGAGCTGGGTGTGGTTTGGTGTCATCCAATCCTGGTTTATGTTATGGTAGCCTGATTGAATGAGCTCTTTCCTGTGCTGAGCATCAATTCTGAGTGGAATATATCTCAGGGAGGCCTGAGGGTAACAAGCCCTGAAACAATCAGTTTACCCGATGTTCACAACCGGGCAGAACAAACGTGGGAGCAAACCAATAGGATTTCGGACTGAGCAGAGGTCAGGTCGCCTCCCTGGGGCTGAATTTGAGTTCAGACCAAACGATGGGATGATGCCTTCTCTCCTTTCGGTGGGAAGATGAGACTGGACAGTCCCACCCTAGCTTTAGCGAGCAAGATACGAACCTTAGCTTGCAACTAATCGGCACTGATTTGGCAAAGGAGTCACAGGGACAGATGGTGTAGGAAATGCAACTATCACATTGGCATAATGGGGGAAGCTTATTCAGCTTCAATGATCCTTTGGCACTGACATCGGGTACTAAAAGCAGATGAATGTACCATTCCCTAACACTTACATCACACACTTTAATGAGCATAAAATAGCAGTGTAATATTTTGAAGAAAAATTAAACGTGAATTCGTTGACACCATTTCCCATATGATTTTTATGCCATTGGTTTCAATGCAAATGGCATTGCAAGTAAAGAGGAAACTCTAATATTTGAGTGTTCTTTGAAATTTGCAATAAAATTAAAGACGTAAACTTGCTTCTTACCAGCCATAGGGATAAAGTCACCAACTCTCACACACACACACACACACACACACACACATCAGGAAGCTGCGCTCAGAAAGAATGTGGGGCAGAGATTGGACTGTAATGAAACTGCACTCCCTGAGGTCACAGCTCTCTCCTGGGGTTGAGGAATTATCCTTTATAATTGGTCTGAACTGCAGCTCATTATTATTGGAGTGCCACAGCGCAGAAGGGATCCAACCTTGGCTCTATGATATTAGAGAAAACGCCAATCTATACTTTAAAAAAAAAACTTCCACAGGGCAAACCTTGCTTCTTGTTGATGTGGCTTCTGGTCAAACTTTTCATTTAGCATTTAGCCCAGTAGGTTGCCATGCCAACACATCCCTTTAAGTTTTTCAATGTCAACAGTCACCATGTAGGCTTTGGTCATGAGGTGGCACATTGTAGGGAGTTCTTAAAATCTCTCTTATTTTGCAATCTTGTACAGCATATAAATGGATCTTTTATTCATTAACTGACAGTGCCCCAGGGAATCTATTACAAAACAGAAGTGGTTTGAATGAACTTTTTACAGGTAAGGGTTCAACTTGTTTTTTGAAGGGAGTTTTTTTGAATTGTTTACCTACCGAGATAGCTGTGATGAAACTGGTTAACTCCTTGCTCAGAAATCTTTCTGAGGGTGTTGTTGTTGAGGTTTTGGAGAGTTGCATTGTTCCTGATGTGGTTGTACAGGTAAACAGCACTTATAACCTGATTGATAAAATTACCAAGGTCAACCTTTGCTTCAAAATTCTTACGCCGTGCGTTTGCCCTTAAACCCATTTGCCCCTGACCCTCTCCGTAGTAACCTCTCAACACAGCGCTGAGGTTGGGCAGTGGACCTTGGAGCTTTGTTAAGTAGCTCCCCAGGATAAAGCCATCCATGCCTCCATTAATCAAAGCATTAGTGACCAGGGACCAGGGACCTGATCCAGTGAAAACTTGAGGAGAAGTCACATTATCCCAACAACCATCAGGTCCCAGTAACACTTGACTTTTGTTCAAGTGATGGGCCACGATTGCTAACCCTAGATCTTTGGCTAATGTCAGGGCATAAAGACTATCAACTGGGACTGGGAGTCCACCTGCCACATCCGGCCAAGGGTGGTCAATATTTCTCTTCAATCCAGCTTCAATCCCTGCAATAAGGTGCCCAACAGCAATTGTCGTTCCATCTGGAGTGAGAACCACGCCATGTTCAGCTGAAGAGTCAACTTCATGGTTCATCACATTCTTAATAAAAGATCGTTGGTCTTCAGATAGAGGTTCCAGAGAGACAGAAGGCATTGAGGTTTCACCAAGGAGGAGGAGATGGTAATCTTGGTCAGACTTTCTCAGTCCTCCTAGGGTAGTAGTAATGTTGAGAATAGTCAATGCAGGATCATAACCTTCCAACTCCTCGATGATGCTCAGAACGTTATTGAGGTGATAGTCTGGGGTCGCTGGAAAGAAAACCAAACAAGTAAAGACTTTCAGAAAGAAACAGAATGACCAGTAATGTGTTGTCACAAATACAAGGTTGACTGGATACCCTCCTCTTAGTGATGCAGTGAGCATTCCTTGTGTCACAACAAGTTGAGCCAAATCTTCACCCTCACTAATTGGATTTACTCTCTCAAATAAACTCTCCATTGCCACAAAAACCCTTCATTTGCAAAACAAAAACAAACCCTTGCCAAATGGAAGGAATGAGGCTGTACAAATTCAAGCGGACCATGCAGCAAACACTGATGAAATTTGACATATGTATTCAAGGGTGAAACACACATTGGGTTTCCGATTACACTGAGAAACTGTGAGACGCCTCTCAAGGCTAATGACGTTTTCGGAATCCTTTGATTTGTTACTTTCTTGTACCTGAGATGTAGGCCCTTCCACATCTCTGACTTCCAAACTCTTCCTCTCCATTGCAATCTCACGATAATCCGAGTGTCTTGTTTCATTAGTACTATTACAGTCACTCCTTTTCCAAACTTCTGCTGTCCTTCCTCAGCTCTCAATGTGCTTTTTAAAAGTTCGTTCAAGTGGGTGTCGCTGGCAAGGCCAGTATTTGTTGCCCATCCCTAATTGCCCTTGAGCTGAGTGACTTGCTAGGCCGTTTCAGAGGACAGTCAACCACATTGCTGTGGGTCTGGAGTCTCATGTAGGTCTTCCCAAAAAGGGGCATTAGTTTTTACAACAATCAATAATAGCTGTCATGGTCACCATTACTGAGACTAGCTTTTAATTCCAGATTTTATGAAGTGAATTTAAATTCCACCAGTTGCTGTGGTGGGATTTGATCCCATGTTCCACAGAGGATTAGCCTGAGCCCCGGGATTACTAGTCCAGCGACATTACCACTGCACCACCATCTCCCCCTCCTATTTCTATTACTCCCCTCCTCTTCTTTATCATTGTGTTGAAATCAAGATTCGTTGCTTCTTTTTCTCTAACTTGTTCTTACCCAGGAGCAGCCTCTCGCCTCAGAGCCAGAAAATTGTGGGTTCAAACCCCGCATACAATCCAGATCAATTGTCCCAGTGCAGTACTGAGGGAGTGCTGCACTTTCAGGTAAGACACTAACCAGGTCCTCACCTGTCCTCTCAGGTGGATGTAAAAGATCCCATATCACCACTTTGAAGAAGAGAAGGGCATTTCTCCCCCTGTGCCCTGGCCAATAGTTATCCCTCGACCAATATCATTAAAAACAGATTATCTGGTCATGATCTCACTGTTGCATGTGGGAGCTTGCTCTGCGCAAATTGCGTTTCCTACATTATGCCAGTGAATACATGGCAAAAAGTACTTAATTAGCTGTAAAGTATTTAGGGGCATCCCAAGTTTGTGAAAGGTGCTATACAAATGCAAAGTCTGTCTTTCTTCAATGAATAAGTAGTCTTTCTGTTTTTTGCTGATTTTGATGGCAGAATGAAAGCAAAGACATTGAGTGAACTCCCTGCATTTCTTCAGAAAGGTGAATGAGATCTTTAACACCCCCCACCCCGAAAAGGTATTGATTTAATAGTTCACACTAAAGGAATTTCTACCTCAGAATGTCTATATAAAACACAGATTGATTTACATTTCAGGGTTTTAAACCATCACAGGATTGAGATAATGTCCCCGGCTGCAGATTTGTGTTTGAAATAAGTCAGCCCACTCCCTCGATTGTTTACTGCCACTTGACGTATTGCTGATTGTGACTTATACTGTATCTAATAACAGGTTGTATCAATGTTCACCGAAAGGACATTCATGTTTACAAAAGGAAATGCTGCCCACCTTCAACAGACCAAAGGAATGTGTAGAACGACCAGAGGAGGAGGAGGAAGCAGTGTAGAATTCTCACTTGGTTAGGCATCCTCGGAGTCCCTGAAATGACCTTTGTTCCCTTTACTCAGATCGGTTGAAGGGTCATGAGGACTCGAAACGTCAACTTTGTTCTTCTCCGCCGATGCTGCCAGACCTGCTGAGGTTTTTCCAGGTAATTCTGGTTTCGTTTTGTTTCCTTTACTGTTTGGTTTGGTCTGAAAGCTTGTGTGTCATTGGCTTGAACTTTACTTCCTCTAATCAACGAGCCATTACTAAATCAGACGTTATTGCAATATTATCCCATCCTGATTGGTACTCTTTCTAAAACTTTCAAAGCTTTTGATTAAAGTTTTAAGGATAGCTTTTTTTTTGGGAGCCATTTTCAGGGCTTTTGATAGGCCCAATGTCCACTAGACACTTTTAATTAAACTGTTCAAACACATCGTACACAGGCCAGATAAGGCCAGGCAGAGGGGAGGCATTCACCCCTTTGAGTCAGTAGATGTCATAGATCTTCAATCAAAATGGAGGGTGTGTGTGACTTTTTACTGTAGTTGTTTCAGGCAATGTGAGTCAGGCAGGCATATGCATCTCCAATAACACCTCTTTCTCACTTCTCAAGCTGCTAATCACCACTTGACTAGCACATACGAGCAGATGAAATAGGAGAGAGCCATTCAGCCCCTTCAGCCTGCTCTGCCATTCAATGAAAGCATGGCTGATCAGATCATGGCCTCAACTCCGCTTTCCTGCCTGTTCCTCATAATCCTTAACTCCCTTGTAAATCAAAAATCTGTCGAGCTCAGCCTTGAATATATTCAATGGCTCAGCTTTCACTGCTCTTTGGAGTAGAGGATTCTAAAGATTAAAGACGTACTGAGAGAAGAAATTCCTCCTCATCTCCACCTTAAATGGGCAACCCCTTATTCTTAAATGATGTTGCCTAGTTCTAGATTCCCCCATGAGAGGAAGTATCCACTCAGCCTCTACCCTGTCAAGTCCCCTCAAAATTCTTAAATGTTTCAAAGAGATTAGCTCTCATTCTTCTAAACTCCAACGAGTATAATCTCAACCTTTCTTCATAAGGCAACCCCTTCATCCCAGAAATCAACCTAGTGAACATTCTTTGAACTGCCTCCAAGTATGTATATCCACCCTTAAGTAAGGAGACCAAAACTGTACATAGTACTCCAGGTATGGTCTCTCGAATGCCCTACACAGTTGTTCAAATGTTCAAAGATTTATTGTTTGCATTCAAATCCCTCCATGGCCTCATTTCCTCCTTATGTCTGTAATTTCCATCAGCCCCCAGTGCCCTCCTAGGTCTCTGCGTCCCTCCAACTCTGGCCTCTTGACCATCCTAGATTTTCATCGCTCCACCATTGGCAGCTGGAGCGGCCATTGCTGAGGCCCTAAACTCTGGAATTCTCCCCCTCAGTGTCTCGGCCTCTCTTTCTCCTGCATTAAGACGTTCCTTATAAACCTCTCTCTCTTTGAGTTGTGCCAGCTTTTGGACAACGGCCCTAACACCTCCTTATATGACTCAGTGTTCACGTTCCTGGGAGCACCTTGGAGAGTTTTATTACACTCAAGGTGCTATATAAATGCAGGTTATTGTTGTAAATCAATCCGTGATGATGCAGTTCCTTGCTATGGCCACAGGGTTGCACTGCAGAACAATTTCTGGTTTCTTAGGTCCCACAAAGTTCTCAGTAACGTCTCAGTTGTAGCCAGAATACAAAATACTGTCACTCCCATTGCTCATTAAGCATTTCATTGTAACTTTCAACTTCACTGGCTAAATTCATCCTTCGGTGACAGAGATAAACAATTCCCCAGCTCAACAGATCAGATCTAAGCTCTGCAGTCCTGCCACATCCAGTTGTGAATGGTAGTGGACAGTTAAACAACTCACTGGAGGAGGAGGCTCCACAAATATCTCCATCCTCAATCCTGGAGGAACCCAGCACCTCAGTGCAAAAGATAAGGCTGAAGCATTCGCAACAATCTTCAGCCAGAAGTGCTGAGTGGATGATCCATCTCAGCCTCCTCCGGAGGTCCCCAGCATCACAGATGCCAGTCTTCAGCCAATTCGATTCACTTCACGCGATATCAAGAAATGGCTGAAGGCACTGGATACTGCAAATACTATGGGCCCTGACAATATTACAGCAATAGTACTGAAGATCTGTGCCCCAGAACTTGCCACGTCCCTAGCTAAGCTGTTCCAGTAAAGCTACAACACTGGCATCTAACTGGCAATGTGGAAAATTGCCCAGGTATGTCCTGTACACAAAAAGCAGGACAAATCCAACTGCCATCAGTCTGCTCTCGATCATCAGTAAAGTGATGGAAGGGGCCATCAACAGTGCTATCAAGCAGCTCTTGCTTAGCAATAACCTGCTCACTCACACCCAGTTTGGGTTCCGCCAGGGCCACTCAGCTCCTGACCTCAAAACAGCCTTGGTTCAAACATGGACAAAGAAGCTGAACTCCCGAAGTGAGGTTAGAGTGACTGCCCTTGACATCAAGGCAGCATTTGACCGAGTGTGGCATCAAGGAGCCCCAGCAAAACTGGAGTCAATGGGAATCAGGGGGAAACTCTCCACTGGTTGGAGTCATACCGAGCACAAAGGAAGATGGTTGTGGCTGTTGGAGGTCAGTCATCTCAGCTCCAGGACATCACCGCAGGAGTTCCTCAGGGTAGTGTCCTAGGCCCAACCATCTTCAGCTGTTTCATCAATGACCTTCCTTCCATCATAAGGTCAGAAGTGGGGATGTTCGCTGATGATTGCACAATGTTCAGCACCATTCACAACTCCTCAGATACTGAAGCAGTCCATGTCCAAATGCAGCAAGACCTGGACAATATCCAAGCTTGGGCTGACAAGTGGCAAGTAACATTCATGCCACACAAGTGCCAGGCAATGACCATCTCCAACAAGAGAGAATCTAACCATTGCCCCTTTACATTCAATGGCATTACCATCACTGAATCCCCCATCATCAACATCCTGGGGTTTACCATTGACCAGAAACTGAACTGGACTAGCCATATAAATACTGTGGCAGGTCAGAGGCTAGAAATCCTGCAGCAAGTAACTCATCAAAGCCTGTCCACCATCTACAAGGCACAATTCAGGAGTGTGATGGAATACTCTCCACTTGCCTGGATGAGTGCAGCTCCCACAACACTAAAGAAGCTCAACACCATCCAGGACAAAGCAGCCCACTTGATTGGCACCACATCCACAAACATTCACTCCCTCCACCACCGATGCACAGTAGCAGCAGTGTGTACCATCTACAAAATGCACTGCAAAATATCACTGAGGCTCCTCAGACAGCACCTTCCAAACCCACAACCACTACCATCTAGAAGGACAAGGGCAGCCCTACCTGGACATTCCCCTCCAAGCCACACACCATCCTGACTTGGAAATATATCGCCCTTCCTTCACTGTCGCTGGGTCAAAATCCTGGAACTCCGTCCACAACGGCGCTGTGGGTGTACCTACACCACATGGACTGCAGTGGTTCAAGAAGGCAGCTCACCACCACCTTCTGAAGGGCAATTAGGGATGGGCAATAAATGCTGGCCCAGCCAGCGACGCCCACATCCCGTGAGTGAATTTTTAAAAACATACTTTTTTGCTGTTTGTATTGTGCTTTTGGCAGCAGTAGAATCAGTGCAGAAGCAGGTCCAACTGGTCTATGCTCTGTTTATGCTTCACAGGCCTGCCTCCGACTTTTCTCATTTAACCATCACCTGCGTGGTGAAAAGCTCAAAGTATATGTCACTGTATAAAGGAAGCAGAGCCAATCATGACTCAAATACTTCAATATTTATTGATGATTTGTTGGGATGGGGAAAGAAGAAGGGGAAAATTCAACCTATTTGTCAGATTCAAAACTTTAATCTGCTTGTTTAAATGCTCACCACTAGCTCTGGGAGTGTAGAGAGCGGTAAAGAAGTCAACTCAGAAAAGACAATTTACATCAAAACATCTTTGTTAAGATACTGCTCATAAAATTGCATTCACCCACCTGTGCACTGTCGATTTCATGTGTGTGGCATGTGGTAAGTGAAGGGAAACCTTCTGTGGCTGGTAGGGATTAGTGTGACACATAGACACAGAATGACATCAGAGCTTTAGTTTTCTCATCCTTGTTTTCAAATCCCTCTTTGGCCTCACCCGATCTCTGTCATTGCCTCCCATGCCTGATCACTTCAGGAGCACTGCACTCTAATCCTGGCCACGCGAGCATCCCTGCTTTTAATCGCTTCACCAATGGCAGCCGTGCTTTTCAGCTGCCCGGGCCCTAACCTCTGGAGTTCCCTCCCCAAACCTCTCTGCCTCTGTACTTCCTTCCTCCTCTAAGATGCTCCTTGCAACCCTCCTCGTCGACCAAGCTTTGGGCCACCTGCCCCAATATCTCCTTATGTGGCTCAGTGCCAAATCACACGAATGAAGCACCTTCGGACATTAAAGGTGCTATAGAAATGCATTTTTATGGTGGTTTCATGAGTTATTTTTTTGATTTTGCGGAAAGTAGACTGCTATCGAATTATTTACTTAGTTTTGTTCAGTTGCTGATTCAGGGGAGCTGACTCTAACTCACCTGGCTAAATGAATAGACCCTACTCCGGGTGTGCTGCTGTGTTACCCTCGCCGAGCTGTAGTCCAACCCTGGTGCGGAAGCGCTGCACTCACAGCCAGTGCCACGGTCGTCTCTGGGAGCTGCCGTCCAGCACGCGTGTGGAGGACCTGCGCGTGCAGCCAACCCTGGGGGCAGGCAGACTACAAACAAAAACAAACAATGCTGGGAAAACTCAGCAGGTCTGGCAGCATCTGTGGAGAAAAAAAACAAAGTTAACGTTTCAAGTCCATATGGCTCTTCTTCAGTAGAAATGTGGTGAAATATATACTGTTTAAGATGGGGGGTGTGGGACAGGTGGAGCTGGATAGAAGGTCAGCGATAGATGGAGGGTAAGGAGAGACTGCAAAAGATGTCACAAACAAAAGGTCAAAGGGTTGTTAGCAGTGGTGGTACTGGCTAAAGGAGGTGCTAATGGTGACATTAAGAGTGGAAAGCAGGATGTGATAATGGTCGGACCAGGGTAAGCACTCTGGAAAGGGGATGGAGAGAGAGCTCATGGTCTGAAGTTGTTGAACTCAATGTTAAGTCCGGCAGGCTGTAAAGTGCCTAGTCGGAAGATGAGGTGCTGTTCCTGGACATGTGGGCATGAGAGCAGGGTGGTGTGTTGAAATGGCAAGCGGCAGAGAGGTCTGGATCATGCTTGCAGACAGACCGAAGGTGTTCCGCAAAGTAGTCACCCAGTCTGCGTTTGGTCTCTCCAATGTAGAGGAGACCGCATTGGGAGCAGCGAATGCAGTAGAACAAATTGAGGGAAGTGCAAGTGAAATGCTGCTTCACTTGAAAGGAGTGTTTTGGCCCTTGGATGGTGAGGAGGGGGCAAGTAAAGGGGCAGGTGTTGCGCCTTCTGCGGTTGCATGGGAAGGTGCCGTGGGAGGGGGTTGAGGTGTAGGGGGTGATGGAGGAGTGGACCAGAGTTACCCGGAGGGAAAGGTCCCTGCTGAATGCCGCCAGGGAGGGTGACAGGAAGATGTGTTTCGTGGTGGCATCATGCTGGAGTTGGCAGAAATGACAGAGGATGATCCTTTGAATGCGGAGGCTGGTGGGGTGAAAAGTGAGGACAAGGGGGACCCTAGCATAAGGTAGCTGTGGGAGTCAGCGAGCTTGTAATGAATATTGGCGGACGGTGTATCACCAGAAATTGAGAGAGGTTAGGGGAATGGAGGGAAGTGTCAGTGATGGATCATGTGAAGGTGATGGATCATGTGAAGGTGATGGACCATGTGAAGGTGATGGACCATGTGAAGGTGATGGAGCATGTCAAGGTGATGGACCATGTGAAGGTGATGGACCATGTGAAGGTGATGGACGAGGTGAAGGTGATGGAGCATGTGAAGGTGATGGACCATGTGAAGGTGATGGACCATGTGAAGGTGATGGACGAGGTGAAGGTGATGGAGCATGTGAAGGTGATGGGCCACGTGAAGGTGTTGGACCGGGTGAAGGTGATGGACGAGGTGAAGATGATGGACAAGGTGAAGGTGATGGACCATGTGAAGGTGGTGGACCATGTGAAGGTGTTGGACCAGGTGAAGGTGATGGACGAGGTGAAGGTGATGGACGAGGTGAAGGTGATGGACCATGTGAAGGTGATGGACCATGTGAAGGTGATGGACCATGTGAAGGTGATGGACGAGGTGAAGGTGATGGACCAGGTGAAGGTGATGGACCATGTGAAGGTGATGGACCAGGTGAAGGTGATGGAGCATGTGAAGGTGATGGAGCATGTGAAGGTGATGGAGCATGTGAAGGAGATGGACAAGGTGAAGGTGATGGAGCATGTGAAGGTGATGGACCATGGGAAGGTGATGGACCATGTGAAGGTGATGGGCCATGTGAAGATGATGAACGAGGTGAAGGTGATTCACCATGTGAAGATGATGGACGAGGTGAAGGTGATTGACCAGGTGAAGGTGATGGACGAGGTGAAGGTGATGGACCATGTGAAGGTGATGGACAATGTGAAGGTGATGGAGCATGTGAAGGTGATGGACCACGTGAAGGTGATGGACCAGGTAAAGGTGATGGACCAGGTGAAGGTGATGGACCACGTGAAGGTGATGGACCACGTGAAGGTGATGGAACACGTGAAGGTGATGGACCATGTGAAGGCGATGGACCATGTGAAGGTGATGGACCACGTGAAGTTGATGGAGCATGTGATGGTGATGGACCATGTGAAGGTGATGGACGAGGTGAAGGTGATGGAGCATGTGAATGTGATGGACCATGTGAAGGTGATGGACCATGTGAAGGTGATGGACCATGTGAAGGTGATGGACCATGTGAAGATGATGAACCATGTGAAGTGGATGGACGATGTGAAGGTGATGGAGCATGTAAAGGTGATGGACCATGTGAAGGTGATGGACCATGTGAAGGTGATGGACCATGTGAAGGTGATGGACGAGGTGAAGGTAATGGACCATGTGAACGTGATGGACCATGTGAAGGTGATGGACGAGGTGAAGATGATGGACGAGGTGAAGGTGATGGACGAGGTGAAGGTGATTGACCATGTGAAGATGATGGACGAGGTGAAGGTGATTGACCATGTGAAGGTGATGGACGAGGTGAAGATGATGGACGAGGTAAAGGTGATGGAGCATGTAAAGGTGATGGAGCATGTGAAGGTGATGGAGCATGTGAAGGTGATGGAGCATGTGAAGGTGATGGACCATGTGAAGGTGATGGACCATGTGAAGATGATGGACGAGGTGAAGGTAATGGACCATGTGAAGGTGATGGACCATGTGAAGGTGATGGACCATGTGAAGGTGATGGAGCATGTGAAGGTGATGGACCATATGAAGGTGATGGAGCATGTGAAGGTGATAGGCCATGTGAAGGTAATGGGCCATGTGTAGATGATAGATGAGGTGAAGGTGATGGACGAGGTGAAGGTGATGGACCATGTGAAGGTGATGGACCATGTGAAGGTGATGGACCATGTGAAGGTGATGGGCCATTTGACGGTGATGGACCACGTGAAGGTGATGGAGCATGTGAAGGTAGACCACGTGAAGGTGATGGAGCACGTGAAGGTGATGGAGCACGTGAAGGTGATGGAGCATGTGAAGGTGATGGAGCATGTGAAGGTGATGGACTATGTAAAGACGATGGACCACGTGAAGGCGATGGACCACGTGAAGGCGATGGACCACGTGAAGGTGATGGACCACGTGAAGGTGATGGACCACGTGAAGGTGATGGAGCATGTGATGGTGATGGACTATGTGAAGGTGATGGATGAGGTGAAGGTGATGGACCATGTGAATGTGATGGACCATGTGAAGGTGATGGACCATGTGAAGGTGATGGACCATGTGAAGATGATGGACCATGTGAAGGTGATGGACCATGTGAAGGTGATGGACCATGTAAAGGTGATGGAGCATGTAAAGGTGGTGGACCATGTAAAGGTGATGGACCATGTGAAGGTGATGGACCATGTGAAGATGATGGATGAGGTGAAGGTAATGGACCATGTGAAGGTGATGGACCACGTGAAGGTGATCGACGAGGTGAAGATGATGGACGAGGTGAAGGTGATGGACGAGGTGAAGGTGATTGAACATGTGAAGATGATGGACGAGGTGAAGGTGATTGACCATGTGAAGGTGATGGACGAAGTGAAGATGATGGACGAGGTGAAGGTGATGGAGCATGTAAAGGTGATGGAGCATGTGAAGGTGATGGACCATGTGAAGGTGATGGAGCATGTGAAGGTGATGGAGCATGTGAAGGTGATGGAGCATGTGAAGGTGATGGACCATGTGAAGGTGATGGACCATGTGAAGATGATGGACGAGGTGAAGGTAATGGACCATGTGAAGGTGATGGACCATGTGAAGGTGATGGACCATATGAAGGTGATGGAGCATGTGAAGGTGATGGGTTATGTGAAGGTGATGGGCCATGTGAAGGTGATGGACCAGGTGAAGGTGATGGACTATGTGAAGGTGATGGCCTATGTGAAGGTGATGGACCACGTGAAGGTGATGGACCATGTCAAGGTGATGGAGCACGTGAAGGTGATGGGCCATGTGAAGACGATGGACCATGTGAAGGTGATGGACCACGTGAAGGTGATGGACCACGTGAAGGTGATGGACCACGTGAAGGTGATGGAACACGTGAAGGTGATGGACCAGGTGAAGATGATGAAGCATGTGATGGTGATGGACCATGTGAAGGTGATGGACGAGGTGAAGGTGATGGAGCATGTGAAGGTGATGGACCATGTGAAGGTGATGGACCATGTGAAGATGATGGACCATGTGAAGGTGATGGACCATGTGAAGGTGATGGAGCATGTAAAGGTGATGGACCATGTAAAGGTGATGGACCATGTGAAGGTGATGGACCATGTGAAGGTGATGGACCATGTGAAGATGATGGACGAGGTGAAGGTAATGGACCATGTGAAGGTGATGGACCATGTGAAGGTGATCGACGAGGTGAAGATGATGGACGAGGTGAAGGTGATGGACCAGGTGAAGGTGATGGACCACGTGAAGGTGATGGAACACGTGAAGGTGATGGACCAGGTGAAGATGATGAAGCATGTGATGGTGATGGACCATGTGAAGGTGATGGACGAGGTGAAGGTGATGGAGCATGTGAAGGTGATGGACCATGTGAAGGTGATGGACCATGTGAAGATGATGGACCATGTGAAGGTGATGGACCATGTGAAGGTGATGGAGCATGTAAAGGTGATGGACCATGTAAAGGTGATGGACCACGTGAAGGTGATGGACCATGTGAAGGTGATGGACCATGTGAAGATGATGGACGAGGTGAAGGTAATGGACCATGTGAAGGTGATGGACCATGTGAAGGTGATCGACGAGGTGAAGATGATGGACGAGGTGAAGGTGATGGACCAGGTGAAGGTGATGGAGCATGTGAAGGTGATGGACCATGTGAAGGTGATGGACCATGTGAAGATGATGGACGAGGTGAAGGTAATGAACCAGGTGAAAGTGATGGACTATGTGAAGGTGATGAGCTATGTGAAGGTGATGGACCACGTGAAGGTGATGGACCATGTGAAGGTGATGGACCATGTGAAGGTGATGGACCATGTGAAAATGATGGACGAGGTGAAGGACCATGTGAAGGTGATGGACCATGTGAAGGTGATGGACCATGTGAAGGTGATGGAGCATGTGAAGGTGATGGACCATGTGAAGGAGATGGACCACGTGAAGGTGATGGACCACGTGAAGATGATGGAGCATGTGAAGGTCATGGACCATGTGAAGATGATGGATGAGGTGAAGGTGATTGACTATGTGAAGGTGATGGATGAGGTGAAGATGATGGACGAGGTGAAGATGATGGACCATGTGAAGGTGATGGACCATGTGAAGGCGATGGACCACGTGAAGGTGATGGACCACGTGAAGGTGATGGACCACGTGAAGGTGATGGACCACGTGAAGGTGATGGAGCATGTGATGGTGATGGACCATGTGAAGGTGATGGATGAGGTGAAGGTGATCGACCATGTGAATGTGATGGACCATGAGAAGGTGATGGACCATGTGAAGGTGATGGACCATGTGAAGATGATGGACCATGTGAAGGTGATGGACCATGTGAAGGTGATGGAGCATGTAAAGGTGATGGAGCATGTAAAGGTGGTGGACCATGTAAAGGTGATGGACCATGTGAAGGTGATGGACCATGTGAAGGTGATGGACCATGTGAAGATGATGGACGAGGTGAAGGTAATGGACCATGTGAAGGTGCTGGACCAGGTGAAGGTGATGGAGCATGTGAAGATGATGGACGAGGTGAAGGTGATGGACGAGGTGAAGGTGATTGACCATGTGAAGATGATGGACGAGGTGAAGGTGATTGACCATGTGAAGGTGATGGACGAAGTGAAGATGATGGACGAGGTGAAGGTGATGGAGCATGTAAAGGTGATGGAGCATGTGAAGGTGATGGACCATGTGAAGGTGATGGAGCATGTGAAGGTGATGGAGCATGTGAAGGTGATGGACCATGTGAAGGTGATGGACCATGTGAAGATGATGGACGAGGTGAAGGTAATGGACCATGTGAAGGTGATGGACCATGTGAAGGTGATGGACCATATGAAGGTGATGGAGCATGTGAAGGTGATGGGTTATGTGAAGGTGATGGGCCATGTGAAGGTGATGGGCCATGTGAAGGTGATGGACCAGGTGAAGGTGATGGACTATGTGAAGGTGATGGGCTATGTAAAGGTGATGGACCACGTGAAGGTGATGGACCATGTCAAGGTGATGTAGCATGTGAAGGTGATGGACCATGTGAAAATGATGGACGAGGTGAAGGTGATGGACCATGTGAAGATGATGGACGAGGTGAAGGTGATGGACCACGTGAAGGTGATGGACCACGTGAAGGTGATGGAACACGTGAAGGTGATGGAGCACGTGAAGGTGATGGACCATGTGAAGACGATGGACCATGTGAAGGTGATGGACCACGTGAAGGTGATGGACCACGTGAAGGTGATGGACCACGTGAAGGTGATGGACCGCGTGAAGGTGATGGAACACGTGAAGGTGATGGACCAGGTGAAGATGATGAAGCATGTGATGGTGATGGACCATGTGAAGGTGATGGACGAGGTGAAGGTGATGGAGCATGTGAAGGTGATGGACCATGTGAAGGTGATGGACCATGTGAAGGTGATGGACCATGTAAAGGTGATGGACCATGTGAAGGTGATGGACCATGTGAAGGTGATGGACCATGTGAAGATGATGGACGAGGTAAAGGTAATGGACCATGTGAAGGTGATGGACCATGTGAAGGTGATCGACGAGGTGAAGATGATGGACGAGGTGAAGGTGATGGACCAGGTGAAGGTGATGGACCACGTGAAGGTGATGGACCACATGAAGGTGATGGAACACGTGAAGGTGATGGACCAGGTGAAGATGATGAAGCATGTGATGGTGATGGACCATGTGAAGGTGATGGACGAGGTGAAGGTGATGGAGCATGTGAAGGTGATGGACCATGTGAAGGTGATGGACCATGTGAAGATGATGGACCATGTGAAGGTGATGGACCATGTGAAGGTGATAGAGCATGTAAAGGTGATGGACCATGTAAAGGTGATGGACCACGTGAAGGTGATGGACCATGTGAAGGTGATGGACCATGTGAAGATGATGGACGAGGTGAAGGTAATGGACCATGTGAAGGTGATGGACCATGTGAAGGTGATCGACGAGGTGAAGATGATGGACGAGGTGAAGGTGATGGACCAGGTGAAGGTGATGGAGCATGTGAAGGTGATGGACCATGTGAAGGTGATGGACCATGTGAAGATGATGGACGAGGTGAAGGTAATGGACCAGGTGAAAGTGATGGACTATGTGAAGGTGATGAGCTATGTGAAGGTGATGGACCACGTGAAGGTGATGGACCATGTGAAGGTGATGGAACACGTGAAGGTGATGGACCAGGTGAAGATGATGAAGCATGTGATGGTGATGGACCATGTGAAGGTGATGGACGAGGTGAAGGTGATGGAGCATGTGAAGGTGATGGACCATGTGAAGGTGATGGACCATGTGAAGATGATGGACCATGTGAAGGTGATGGACCATGTGAAGGTGATGGAGCATGTAAAGGTGATGGACCATGTAAAGGTGATGGACCATGTGAAGGTGATGGACCATGTGAAGGTGATGGACCATGTGAAGATGATGGACGAGGTGAAGGTAATGGACCATGTGAAGGTGATGGACCATGTGAAGGTGATCGACGAGGTGAAGATGATGGACGAGGTGAAGGTGATGGACCAGGTGAAGGTGATGGACCACGTGAAGGTGATGGAACACGTGAAGGTGATGGACCAGGTGAAGATGATGAAGCATGTGATGGTGATGGACCATGTGAAGGTGATGGACGAGGTGAAGGTGATGGAGCATGTGAAGGTGATGGACCATGTGAAGGTGATGGACCATGTGAAGATGATGGACCATGTGAAGGTGATGGACCATGTGAAGGTGATGGAGCATGTAAAGGTGATGGACCATGTAAAGGTGATGGACCACGTGAAGGTGATGGACCATGTGAAGGTGATGGACCATGTGAAGATGATGGACGAGGTGAAGGTAATGGACCATGTGAAGGTGATGGACCATGTGAAGGTGATCGACGAGGTGAAGATGATGGACGAGGTGAAGGTGATGGACCAGGTGAAGGTGATGGAGCATGTGAAGGTGATGGACCATGTGAAGGTGATGGACCATGTGAAGATGATGGACGAGGTGAAGGTAATGGACCAGGTGAAAGTGATGGACTATGTGAAGGTGATGAGCTATGTGAAGGTGATGGACCACGTGAAGGTGATGGACCATGTGAAGGTGATGGACCATGTGAAGGTGATGGACCATGTGAAAATGATGGACGAGGTGAAGGACCATGTGAAGGTGATGGACCATGTGAAGGTGATGGACCATGTGAAGGTGATGGAGCATGTGAAGGTGATGGACCATGTGAAGGAGATGGACCACGTGAAGGTGATGGACCACGTGAAGATGATGGAGCATGTGAAGGTCATGGACCATGTGAAGATGATGGATGAGGTGAAGGTGATTGACTATGTGAAGGTGATGGATGAGGTGAAGATGATGGACGAGGTGAAGATGATGGACCATGTGAAGGTGATGGACCATGTGAAGGCGATGGACCACGTGAAGGTGATGGACCACGTGAAGGTGATGGACCACGTGAAGGTGATGGAGCATGTGATGGTGATGGACCATGTGAAGGTGATGGATGAGGTGAAGGTGATCGACCATGTGAATGTGATGGACCATGAGAAGGTGATGGACCATGTGAAGGTGATGGACCATGTGAAGATGATGGACCATGTGAAGGTGATGGACCATGTGAAGGTGATGGAGCATGTAAAGGTGATGGAGCATGTAAAGGTGGTGGACCATGTAAAGGTGATGGACCATGTGAAGGTGATGGACCATGTGAAGGTGATGGACCATGTGAAGATGATGGACGAGGTGAAGGTAATGGACCATGTGAAGGTGCTGGACCAGGTGAAGGTGATGGAGCATGTGAAGATGATGGACGAGGTGAAGGTGATGGACGAGGTGAAGGTGATTGACCATGTGAAGATGATGGACGAGGTGAAGGTGATTGACCATGTGAAGGTGATGGACGAAGTGAAGATGATGGACGAGGTGAAGGTGATGGAGCATGTAAAGGTGATGGAGCATGTGAAGGTGATGGACCATGTGAAGGTGATGGAGCATGTGAAGGTGATGGAGCATGTGAAGGTGATGGACCATGTGAAGGTGATGGACCAGGTGAAGGTGATGGACTATGTGAAGGTGATGGGCTATGTAAAGGTGATGGACCACGTGAAGGTGATGGACCATGTCAAGGTGATGTAGCATGTGAAGGTGATGGACCATGTGAAAATGATGGACGAGGTGAAGGTGATGGACCATGTGAAGATGATGGACGAGGTGAAGGTGATGGACCACGTGAAGGTGATGGACCACGTGAAGGTGATGGAACACGTGAAGGTGATGGAGCACGTGAAGGTGATGGACCATGTGAAGACGATGGACCATGTGAAGGTGATGGACCACGTGAAGGTGATGGACCACGTGAAGGTGATGGACCACGTGAAGGTGATGGACCGCGTGAAGGTGATGGAACACGTGAAGGTGATGGACCAGGTGAAGATGATGAAGCATGTGATGGTGATGGACCATGTGAAGGTGATGGACGAGGTGAAGGTGATGGAGCATGTGAAGGTGATGGACCATGTGAAGGTGATGGACCATGTGAAGGTGATGGACCATGTGAAGGTGATGGACCATGTAAAGGTGATGGACCATGTGAAGGTGATGGACCATGTGAAGGTGATGGACCATGTGAAGATGATGGACGAGGTAAAGGTAATGGACCATGTGAAGGTGATGGACCATGTGAAGGTGATCGACGAGGTGAAGATGATGGACGAGGTGAAGGTGATGGACCAGGTGAAGGTGATGGACCACGTGAAGGTGATGGACCACATGAAGGTGATGGAACACGTGAAGGTGATGGACCAGGTGAAGATGATGAAGCATGTGATGGTGATGGACCATGTGAAGGTGATGGACGAGGTGAAGGTGATGGAGCATGTGAAGGTGATGGACCATGTGAAGGTGATGGACCATGTGAAGATGATGGACCATGTGAAGGTGATGGACCATGTGAAGGTGATAGAGCATGTAAAGGTGATGGACCATGTAAAGGTGATGGACCACGTGAAGGTGATGGACCATGTGAAGGTGATGGACCATGTGAAGATGATGGACGAGGTGAAGGTAATGGACCATGTGAAGGTGATGGACCATGTGAAGGTGATCGACGAGGTGAAGATGATGGACGAGGTGAAGGTGATGGACCAGGTGAAGGTGATGGAGCATGTGAAGGTGATGGACCATGTGAAGGTGATGGACCATGTGAAGATGATGGACGAGGTGAAGGTAATGGACCAGGTGAAAGTGATGGACTATGTGAAGGTGATGAGCTATGTGAAGGTGATGGACCACGTGAAGGTGATGGACCATGTGAAGGTGATGGAACACGTGAAGGTGATGGACCAGGTGAAGATGATGAAGCATGTGATGGTGATGGACCATGTGAAGGTGATGGACGAGGTGAAGGTGATGGAGCATGTGAAGGTGATGGACCATGTGAAGGTGATGGACCATGTGAAGATGATGGACCATGTGAAGGTGATGGACCATGTGAAGGTGATGGAGCATGTAAAGGTGATGGACCATGTAAAGGTGATGGACCATGTGAAGGTGATGGACCATGTGAAGGTGATGGACCATGTGAAGATGATGGACGAGGTGAAGGTAATGGACCATGTGAAGGTGATGGACCATGTGAAGGTGATCGACGAGGTGAAGATGATGGACGAGGTGAAGGTGATGGACCAGGTGAAGGTGATGGACCACGTGAAGGTGATGGAACACGTGAAGGTGATGGACCAGGTGAAGATGATGAAGCATGTGATGGTGATGGACCATGTGAAGGTGATGGACGAGGTGAAGGTGATGGAGCATGTGAAGGTGATGGACCATGTGAAGGTGATGGACCATGTGAAGATGATGGACCATGTGAAGGTGATGGACCATGTGAAGGTGATGGACCATGTGAAAATGATGGACGAGGTGAAGGACCATGTGAAGGTGATGGACCATGTGAAGGTGATGGACCATGTGAAGGTGATGGAGCATGTGAAGGTGATGGACCATGTGAAGGAGATGGACCACGTGAAGGTGATGGACCACGTGAAGATGATGGAGCATGTGAAGGTCATGGACCATGTGAAGATGATGGATGAGGTGAAGGTGATTGACTATGTGAAGGTGATGGATGAGGTGAAGATGATGGACGAGGTGAAGATGATGGACCATGTGAAGGTGATGGACCATGTGAAGGCGATGGACCACGTGAAGGTGATGGACCACGTGAAGGTGATGGACCACGTGAAGGTGATGGACCACGTGAAGGTGATGGAGCATGTGATGGTGATGGACCATGTGAAGGTGATGGATGAGGTGAAGGTGATCGACCATGTGAATGTGATGGACCATGAGAAGGTGATGGACCATGTGAAGGTGATGGACCATGTGAAGATGATGGACCATGTGAAGGTGATGGACCATGTGAAGGTGATGGAGCATGTAAAGGTGATGGAGCATGTAAAGGTGGTGGACCATGTAAAGGTGATGGACCATGTGAAGGTGATGGACCATGTGAAGGTGATGGACCATGTGAAGATGATGGACGAGGTGAAGGTAATGGACCATGTGAAGGTGCTGGACCAGGTGAAGGTGATGGAGCATGTGAAGATGATGGACGAGGTGAAGGTGATGGACGAGGTGAAGGTGATTGACCATGTGAAGATGATGGACGAGGTGAAGGTGATTGACCATGTGAAGGTGATGGACGAAGTGAAGATGATGGACGAGGTGAAGGTGATGGAGCATGTAAAGGTGATGGAGCATGTGAAGGTGATGGACCATGTGAAGGTGATGGAGCATGTGAAGGTGATGGAGCATGTGAAGGTGATGGAGCATGTGAAGGTGATGGACCATGTGAAGGTGATGGACCATGTGAAGATGATGGACGAGGTGAAGGTAATGGACCATGTGAAGGTGATGGACCATGTGAAGGTGATGGACCATATGAAGGTGATGGAGCATGTGAAGGTGATGGGTTATGTGAAGGTGATGGGCCATGTGAAGGTGATGGGCCATGTGAAGGTGATGGACCAGGTGAAGGTGATGGACTATGTGAAGGTGATGGGCTATGTAAAGGTGATGGACCACGTGAAGGTGATGGACCATGTCAAGGTGATGTAGCATGTGAAGGTGATGGACCATGTGAAAATGATGGACGAGGTGAAGGTGATGGACCATGTGAAGATGATGGACGAGGTGAAGGTGATGGACCACGTGAAGGTGATGGACCACGTGAAGGTGATGGAACACGTGAAGGTGATGGAGCACGTGAAGGTGATGGACCATGTGAAGATGATGGACCATGTGAAGGTGATGGACCACGTGAAGGTGATGGACCATGTGAAGGTGATGGACCACGTGAAGGTGATGGACCACGTGAAGGTGATGGACCGCGTGAAGGTGATGGAACACGTGAAGGTGATGGACCAGGTGAAGATGATGAGGCATGTGATGGTGATGGACCATGTGAAGGTGATGGACGAGGTGAAGGTGATGGAGCATGTGAAGGTGATGGACCATGTGAAGGTGATGGACCATGTGAAGGTGATGGACCATGTGAAAATGATGGACGAGGTGAAGGTGATGGACCATGTGAAGATGATGGACGAGGTGAAGGTGATGGACCACGTGAAGGTGATGGACCACGTGAAGGTGATGGAACACGTGAAGGTGATGGAGCACGTGAAGGTGATGGACCACGTGAAGGTGATGGACCGCGTGAAGGTGATGGAACACGTGAAGGTGATGGACCAGGTGAAGATGATGAAGCATGTGATGGTGATGGACCATGTGAAGGTGATGGGCTATGTAAAGGTGATGGACCACGTGAAGGTGATGGACCATGTCAAGGTGATGTAGCATGTGAAGGTGATGGACCATGTGAAAATGATGGACGAGGTGAAGGTGATGGACCATGTGAAGATGATGGACGAGGTGAAGGTGATGGACCACGTGAAGGTGATGGACCACGTGAAGGTGATGGAACACGTGAAGGTGATGGAGCACGTGAAGGTGATGGACCATGTGAAGACGATGGACCATGTGAAGGTGATGGACCACGTGAAGGTGATGGACCATGTGAAGGTGATGGACCACGTGAAGGTGATGGACCACGTGAAGGTGATGGACCGCGTGAAGGTGATGGAACACGTGAAGGTGATGGACCAGGTGAAGATGATGAAGAATGTGATGGTGATGGACCATGTGAAGGTGATGGACGAGGTGAAGGTGATGGAGCATGTGAAGGTGATGGACCATGTGAAGGTGATGGACGAGGTGAAGGTGATGGAGCATGTGATGGTGATGGACCATGTGAAGGTGATGGACGAGGTGAAGGTGATGGAGCATGTGAAGGTGATGGACCATGTGAAGGTGATGGACCATGTGAAGGTGATGGACCATGTGAAGGTGATGGACGAGGTAAAGGTAATGGACCATGTGAAGGTGATGGACCATGTGAAGGTGATCGACGAGGTGAAGATGATGGACGAGGTGAAGGTGATGGACCAGGTGAAGGTGATGGACCACGTGAAGGTGATGGACCACATGAAGGTGATGGAACACGTGAAGGTGATGGACCAGGTGAAGATGATGAAGCATGTGATGGTGATGGACCATGTGAAGGTGATGGACGAGGTGAAGGTGATGGAGCATGTGAAGGTGATGGACCATGTGAAGGTGATGGACCTTGTGAAGATGATGGACCATGTGAAGGTGATGGACCATGTGAAGGTGATAGAGCATGTAAAGGTGATGGACCATGTAAAGGTGATGGACCACGTGAAGGTGATGGACCATGTGAAGGTGATGGACCATGTGAAGGTGATGGACCATGTGAAGGTGATGGACCATGTAAAGGTGATGGAGCATGTAAAGGTGATGGACCACGTGAAGGTGATGGACCACGTGAAGGTGATGGACCATGTGAAGATGATGGACGAGGTGAAGGTAATGGACCATGTGAAGGTGATGGACCATGTGAAGGTGATCGACGAGGTGAAGATGATGGACGAGGTGAAGGTGATGGACCAGGTGAAGGTGATGGAGCATGTGAAGGTGATGGACCATGTGAAGGTGATGGACCATGTGAAGATGATGGACGAGGTGAAGGTAATGGACCAGGTGAAAGTGATGGACTATGTGAAGGTGATGAGCTATGTGAAGGTGATGGACCACGTGAAGGTGATGGACCATGTGAAGGTGATGGACCATGTGAAGGTGATGGACCATGTGAAAATGATGGATGAGGTGAAGGACCATGTGAAGGTGATGGACCATGTGAAGGAGATGGACCATGTGAAGGTGATGGACAAGGTGAAGGTGATGGAGCATGTGAAGGTGATGGACCATGTGAAGGAGATGGACCACGTGAAGGTGATGGACCACGTGAAGATGATGGAGCATGTGAAGGTCATGGACCATGTGAAGATGATGGATGAGGTGAAGGTGATTGACTATGTGAAGGTGATGGATGAGGTGAAGATGATGGACGAGGTGAAGATGATGGACCATGTGAAGGTGATGGACCATGTGAAGGCGATGGACCACGTGAAGGTGATGGACCACGTGAAGGTGATGGACCACGTGAAGGTGATGGACCACGTGAAGGTGATGGAGCATGTGATGGTGATGGACCATGTGAAGGTGATGGATGAGGTGAAGGTGATGGACCATGTGAATGTGATGCACCATGTGAAGGTGATGGACCATGTGAAGGTGATGGACCATGTGAAGATGATGGACCATGTGAAGGTGATGGACCATGTGAAGGTGATGGAGCATGTAAAGGTGATGGAGCATGTAAAGGTGGTGGACCATGTAAAGGTGATGGACCATGTGAAGGTGATGGACCATGTGAAGATGATGGACGAGGTGAAGGTAATGGACCATGTGAAGGTGATGGACCACGTGAAGGTGATCGACGAGGTGAAGATGATGGACGAGGTGAAGGTGATGGACGAGGTGAAGGTGATTGACCATGTGAAGATGATGGACGAGGTGAAGGTGATGGACCATGTGAAGGTGATGGAGCATGTGAAGGTGATGGACCATGTGAAGATGATGGATGAGGTGAAGGGGATGGAGCATGTGAAGGTGATGGACGAGGTGAAAATGATGGACGAGGTGAAGGTGATGGAGCATGTGAAGGTGATGGAGCATGTGAAGATGATGGAGCATGTGAAGGTGATGGAGCATGTGAAGGTGATGGACCATGTGAAGGTGATGGACCATGTGAAGGTGATGGAGCATGTGAAGGTGATGGACCATGTGAAGGTGATGGAGCATGTAAAGGTGATGGACCATGTAAAGGTGATGGACCACGTGAAGGTGATGGAGCATGTGAAGGTGATGGACCATGTGAAGATGATGGACGAGGTGAAGGTAATGGACCATGTGAAGGTGATGGACCATGTGAAGGTGATCGACGAGGTGAAGATGATGGACGAGGTGAAGGTGATGGACCAGGTGAAGGTGATGGAGCATGTGAAGGTGATGGACCATGTGAAGGTGATGGACCATGTGAAGATGATGGACGAGGTGAAGGTAATGGACCAGGTGAAAGTGATGGACTATGTGAAGGTGATGAGCTATGTGAAGGTGATGGACCACGTGAAGGTGATGGACCATGTGAAGTTGATGGACCATGTGAAGGTGATGGAAAATGTGAAAATGATGGACGAGGTGAAGGACCATGTGAAGGTGATGGACCATGTGAAGGTGATGGACCATGTGAAGGAGATGGACCATGTTAAGGTGATGGACAAGGTGAAGGTGATGGAGCATGTGAAGGTGATGGAGCATGTGAAGGTGATGGACCATGTGAAGGAGATGGACCACGTGAAGGTGATGGACCACGTGAAGATGATGGAGCATGTGAAGGTCATGGAGCATGTGAAGATGATGGATGAGGTGAAGGTGATTGACTATTTGAAGGTGATGGATGAGGTGAAGATGATGGACGAGGTGAAGATGATGGACCATGTGAAGGTGATGGACCATGTGAAGGCGATGGACCACGTGAAGGTGATGGACCACGTGAAGGTGATGGACCACGTGAAGGTGATGGACCACGTGAAGGTGATGGAGCATGTGATGGTGATGGACCATGTGAAGGTGATGGATGAGGTGAAGGTGATCGACCATGTGAATGTGATGGACCATGTGATGGTGATGGACCACGTGAAGGTGATCGACGAGGTGAAGATGATGGACGAGGTGAAGGTGATGGACGAGGTGAAGGTGATTGACCATGTGAAGATGATGGACGAGTTGAAGGTGATTGACCATGTGAAGGTGATGGACGAAGTGAAGATGATGGACGAGGTGAAGGTGATGGAGCATGTAAAGGTGATGGAGCATGTGAAGGTGATGGACCATGTGAAGGTGATGGAGCATGTGAAGGTGATGGAGCATGTGAAGGTGATGGACCATGTGGAGGTGATGGACCATGTGAAGATGATGGACGAGGTGAAGGTAATGGACCATGTGAAGGTGATGGACCATGTGAAGGTGATGGACCATATGAAGGTGATGGAGCATGTGAAGGTGATGGGTTATGTGAAGGTGATGGGCCATGTGAAGGTGATGGGCCATGTGAAGGTGATGGACCAGGTGAAGGTGATGGACTATGTGAAGGTGATGGGCTATGTGAAGGTGATGGACCACGTGAAGGTGATGGACCATGTCAAGGTGATGTAGCATGTGAAGGTGATGGACCATGTGAAAATGATGGACGAGGTGAAGGTGATGGACCATGTGAAGATGATGGACGAGGTGAAGGTGATGGACCACGTGAAGGTGATGGACCACGTGAAGGTGATGGAACACGTGAAGGTGATGGAGCACGTGAAGGTGATGGACCATGTGAAGACGATGGACCACGTGAAGGTGATGGACCATGTGAAGGTGATGGACCACGTGAAGGTGATGGACCACGTGAAGGTGATGGACCACGTGAAGGTGATGGAACACGTGAAGGTGATGGACCAGGTGTAGATGATGAAGCATGTGATGGTGATGGACCATGTGAAGGTGATGGACGAGGTGAAGGTGATGGAGCATGTGAAGATGATGGACCATGTGAAGGTGATGGACCATGTGAAGGTGATGGAGCATGTAAAGGTGATGGACCATGTAAAGGTGATGGACCATGTGAAGGTGATGGACGATGTGAAGGTGATGGACCATGTGAAGATGATGGACGAGGTGAAGGTAATGGACCATGTGAAGGTGATGGACCATGTGAAGGTGATCGACGAGGTGAAGATGATGGACGAGGTGAGGGTGATGGACCAGGTGAAGGTGATGGACCACGTGAAGGTGATGGACCACGTGTAGGTGATGGACCAGGTGAAGATGATGAAGCATGTGATGGTGATGGACCATGTGAAGGTGATGGACGAGGTGAAGGTGATGGAGCATGTGAAGGTGATGGACCATGTGAAGGTGATGGACCATGTGAAGATGATGGACCATGTGAAGGTGATGGACCATGTGAAGGTGATGGAGCATGTAAAGGTGATGGACCATGTAAAGGTGATGGACCACGTGAAGGTGATGGACCATGTGAAGGTGATGGACCATGTGAAGATGATGGACGAGGTGAAGGTAATGGACCATGTGAAGGTGATGGACCATGTGAAGGTGATCGACGAGGTGAAGATGATGGACGAGGTGAAGGTGATGGACCAGGTGAAGGTGATGGAGCATGTGAAGGTGATTGACCATGTGAAGGTGATGGACCATGTGAAGATGATGGACGAGGTGAAGGTAATGGACCAGGTGAAAGTGATGGACTATGTGAAGGTGATGAGCTATGTGAAGGTGATGGACCACGTGAAGGTGATGGACCATGTGAAGGTGATGGACCATGTGAAGGTGATGGACCATGTGAAAATGATGGACGAGGTGAAGGACCATGTGAAGGTGATGGACCATGTGAAGGTGATGGACCATGTGAAGGAGATGGACCATGTTAAGGTGATGGACAAGGTGAAGGTGATGGACCATGTGAAGGTGATGGAGCATGTGAAGGTGATGGAGCATGTGAAGGTGATGGACCATGTGAAGGTGATGGACCATGTGAAGGTGATGGACCACGTGAAGATGATGGAGCATGTGAAGGTCATGGACCATGTGAAGATGATGGATGAGGTGAAGGTGATTGAATATGTGAAGGTGATGGATGAGGTGAAGATGATGGACGAGGTGAAGATGATGGACCATGTGAAGGTGATGGACCATGTGAAGGCGATGGACCACGTGAAGGTGATGGACCACGTGAAGGTGATGGACCACGTGAAGGTGATGGACCACGTGAAGGTGATGGAGCATGTGATGGTGATGGACCATGTGAAGGTGATGGATGAGGTGAAGGTGATGGACCATGTGAATGTGATGGACCATGTGAAGGTGATGGACCATGTGAAGGTGATGGACCATGTGAAGATGATGGACCATGTGAAGGTGATGGAGCATGTAAAGGTGATGGAGCATGTAAAGGTGGTGGACCATGTAAAGGTGATGGACCATGTGAAGGTGATGGACCATGTGAAGATGATGGACGAGGTGAAGGTAATGGACCATGTGAAGGTGATGGACCACGTGAAGGTGATCGACGAGGTGAAGATGATGGACGAGGTGAAGGTGATGGACGAGGTGAAGGTGATTGACCATGTGAAGATGATGGACGAGGTGAAGGTGATTGACCATGTGGAGGTGATGGACGAAGTGAAGATGATGGACGAGGTGAAGGTGATGGAGCATGTAAAGGTGATGGAGCATGTGAAGGTGATGGACCATGTGAAGGTGATGGAGCATGTGAAGGTGATGGAGCATGTGAAGGTGATGGACCATGTGAAGGTGATGGACCATGTGAAGATGATGGACGAGGTGAAGGTAATGGACCATGTGAAGGTGATGGACCATGTGAAGGTGATGGACCATATGAAGGTGATGCAGCATGTGAAGGTGATGGGTTATGTGAAGGTGATGGGCCATGTGAAGGTGATGGGCCATGTGAAGGTGATGGACCAGGTGAAGGTGATGGACTATGTGAAGGTGATGGGCTATGTGAAGGTGATGGACCACGTGAAGGTGATGGACCATGTCAAGGTGATGTAGCATGTGAAGGTGATGGACCATGTGAAAATGATGGACGAGGTGAAGGTGATGGACCATGTGAAGATGATGGACGAGGTGAAGGTGATGGACCACGTGAAGGTGATGGAACACGTGAAGGTGATGGAGCACGTGAAGGTGATGGACCATGTGAAGACGATGGACCATGTGAAGGTGATGGACCACGTGAAGGTGATGGACCATGTGAAGGTGATGGACCACGTGAAGGTGATGGACCGCGTGAAGGTGATGGAACACGTGAAGGTGATGGACCAGGTGAAGATGATGAAGCATGTGATGGTGATGGACCATGTGAAGCTGATGGATGAGGTGAAAGTGATGGAGCATGTGAAGGTGATGGACCATGTGAAGGTGATGGACCATGTGAAGGTGATGGACCATGTGAAGGTGATGGAGCATGTAAAGGTGATGGACCATGTGAAGGTGATGGACCATGTGAAAATGATGGACGAGGTGAAGGTGATGGACCATGTGAAGATGATGGACGAGGTGAAGGTGATGGACCACGTGAAGGTGATGGACCACGTGAAGGTGATGGAACACGTGAAGGTGATGGAGCACGTGAAGGTGATGGAGCATGTGAAGGTGATGGAGCATGTGAAGGTCATGGACCATGTGAAGATGATGGACCTTGTGGAGGTGATGGACCACGTGAAGGCGATGGACCATGTGAAGGTGATGGACCACGTGAAGGTGATGGACCACGTGAAGGTGATGGACCACGTGAAGGTGATGGAACACGTGAAGGTGATGGACCAGGTGAAGATGATGAAGCATGTGATGGTGATGGACCATGTGAAGGTGATGGACGAGGTGAAGGTGATGGAGCATGTGAAGCTGATGGACCATGTGAAGGTGATGGACCATGTGAAGATGATGGACCATATAAAGGTGATGGACCATGTGAAGGTGATGGACCATGTGAAGATGATGGACGAGGTGAAGGTAATGGACCATGTGAAGGTGATGGACCATGTGAAGGTGATCGACGAGGTGAAGATGATGGACGAGGTGAAGGTGATGGACAAGGTGAAGGTGATGGACCACGTGAAGGTGATGGACCACGTGAAGGTGATGGAACACGTGAAGGTGATGGACCAGGTGAAGATGATGAAGCATGTGATGGTGATGGACCATGTGAAGGTGATGGACGAGGTGAAGGTGATGGAGCATGTGAAGGTGATGGACCATGTGAAGATGATGGACCATGTGAAGTTGATGGACCACGTGAAGGTGATGGACCATGTGAAGATGATGGACGAGGTGAAGGTAATGGACCATGTGAAGGTGATGGAACATGTGAAGGTGATCGACGAGGTGAAGATGATGGACGAGGTGAAGGTGATGGACCAGGTGAAGGTGATGGAGCATGTGAAGGTGATGGACCATGTGAAGGTGATGGACCATGTGAAGATGATGGACGAGGTGAAGGTAATGGACCAGGTGAAAGTGATGGACTATGTGAAGGTGATGAGCTATGTGAAGGTGATGGACCACGTGAAGGTGATGGACCATGTGAAGGTGATGGAGCATGTGAAGGTGATGGACCATGTGAAAATGATGGACGAGGTGAAGGTGATGGACCATGTGAAGGTGATGGACCATGTGAAGGTGATGGACCATGTGAAGGAGATGGACCATGTTAAGGTGATGGACAAAGTGAAGGTGATGGACCATGTGAAGGTGATGGAGCATGTGAAGGTGATGGACCATGTGAAGGAGATCGACCACGTGAAGGTGATGGACCACGTGAAGGTGATGGACCACGTGAAGATGATGGAGCATGTGAAGGTCATGGACCATGTGAAGATGATGGATGAGGTGAAGGTGATTGACTATGTGAAGGTGATGGATGAGGTGAAGGTGATGGACGAGGTGAAGTTGATGGACCATGTGAAGGTGATGGAGCATGTGAACGTGATGGACCATGTGAAGATGATGGATGAGGTGAAGGGGATGGAGCATGTGAAGGTGATGGACGAGGTGAAAATGATGGACGAGGTGAAGGTGATGTTGCATGTGAAGGTGATGGAGCATGTGAAGATGATGGAGCATGTGAAGGTGATGGACCATGTGAAGGTGATGGACGAGGTGAAGGTGATGGACCATGTGAAGGGGGTTGACCATGTGAAGGTAATGGACCATGTGAAGGTGGACCCCGTGAATGTGATGGAGCATGTGAAGGTGATGGAGCATGTGAAGGTGATGGAGCATGTGAAGGTGATGGACCATGTGAAGGTGATGGACGAGGTGAAGGTGATGGACCATGTGAAGTGGATGGACCATGTGAAGGTAATGGACCATGTGAAGGTGGACCCCGTGAAGGTGATGGAGCATGTGAAGGTGATGGACCATGTTAAGGTGATGGAGCATGTGAAGGTGATGGACCATGTTAAGGTGATGGAGCATGTGAAGGTGATGGACCATGTGAAGGTGATGGAGCATGAGAAGGTGATGGACCATATGAAGGTGATGGAGCATGTGAAGGTGATGGGCCATGTGAAGATGATGGACAAGGTGAAGGTGATGGACGAGGTGAAGGTGATGCACCATGTGAAGGTGATGGGCCATGTGAAGGTGATGGACCATGTGAAGGTGATGGACCAGGTGAAGGTGATGGGCCACGTGAAGGTGATGGACAAGGTGAAGGTGATGGGCCATGTGAAGGTGATGGACCGTGTGAAGGTGATGGACCATGTGAAGGTGATGGACCATGTTAAGGTGATGGACAAGGTGAAGGTGATGGGCCATGCGAAGGTGATGGACAAGGTGCTGGTGATGGGCTATGTGAAGGTGATGGGCCATGTGAAGGTGATGGACGAGGTGAAGGTGATGGGTCATGTGAAGGTGATGGGCCATTTGAAGGTGATGGACCACGTGAAGGTGATGGAGCATGTGAAGGTAGACCACGTGAAGGTGATGGAGCACATGAATGTGATGGAGCATGTGAAGGTGATGGACCATGTGAAGGTGATGGAGCATGTGAAGGTGATGGACCACATGAAGGTGATGGACCACGTGAAGGTGATGGAGCACGTGAAGATGATGGAGCATGTGAAGGTGATGGAGCATGTGAAGGTGACGGACCATGTGAAGATGATGGACGAGGTGAAGGTGATTGACCATGTGAAGATGATGGACGAGGTGAAGGTGATGGACCATGTGAAGGTGATGGACCATGTTAAGGTGATGGACAAGGTGAAGGTGATGGACAAGGTGAAGGTGATGGACCACGTGAAGGTGATGGACCACGTGAAGGTGATGGACCATGTGAAGGTGATGTAGCATGTGTTGGTGATGGAGCATGTGAAGGTGATGGACCACGTGAAGGTGATGGACCACGTGAAGATGATGGAGCATGTGAAGGTGATGGAGCATGTGAAGGTGATGGACCATGTGAAGGTGATGGACGAGGTGAAGTTGACTGACCATGTGAAGATGATGGAGCATGTGAAGGTAATGGACCATGTGAAGGTGATGGAGCATGTGAAGGTGATGGAGCATGTGAAAGTGATGGAGCATGTGAAGGTGATGGACCATGTGAAGATGATGGATGAGGTGAAGTTGATTGACCATGTGAAGGTGATGGAGCATGTGAAGGTGATGGACCAAGTGAAGGTGATGGACCATGTGAAGGTGATGGACGAGGTGCAGGTGATGGGCCATGTGAAGGTGATGGACCATGTGAAGGTGATGGACGAGGTGAAGGTAATGGACCATGTGAACGTGATGGACCATGTGAAGGTGATGGACGAGGTGAAGATGATGGACGAGGTGAAGGTGATGGACGAGGTGAAGGTGATTGACCATGTGAAGATGATGGACGAGGTGAAGGTGATTGACCATGTGAAGGTGATGGACGAGGTGAAGATGATGGATGAGGTAAAGGTGATGGAGCATGTAAAGGTGATGGAGCATGTGAAGGTGATGGAGCATGTGAAGGTGATGGACCATGTGAAGATGATGGACGAGGTGAAGGTAATGGACCATGTGAAGGTGATGGACCATGTGAAGGTGATGGACCATGTGAAGGTGATGGAGCATGTGAAGGTGATGGAGCATGTGAAGGTGATGGACCATATGAAGGTGATGGAGCATGTGAAGGTGATAGGCCATGTGAAGGTAATGGGCCATGTGTAGATGATAGATGAGGTGAAGGTGATGGACGAGGTGAAGGTGATGGACCATGTGAAGGTGATGGACCATGTGAAGGTGATGGACCATGTGAAGGTGATGGACCACGTGAAGGTGATGGAGCATGTGAAGGTAGACCACGTGAAGGTGATGGAGCACATGAAGGTGATGGAGCACGTGAAGGTGATGGAGCATGTGAAGGTGATGGAGCATGTGAAGGTGATCGACGAGGTGAAGATGATGGACGAGGTGAAGGTGATGGACGAGGTGAAGGTGATTGACCATGTGAAGATAATGGACGAGGTGAAGGTGATTGACCATGTGAAGGTGATGGACGAGGTGAAGATGATGGACGAGGTGAAGGTGATGGAGCATGTGAAGGTGATGGACCATGTGAAGGTGATGGAGCAGGTGAAGGTGATGGACCATGTGAAGGTGATGGACCATGTGAAGATGATGGAGCATGTAAAGGTGATGGACCATGTGAAGGTGATGGACCATGTGAAGGTGATGGACCATGTGAAGATGATGGACCATGTGAAGGTGATGGACCATGTGAAGGTGATGGAGCATGTAAAGGTGATGGACCATGTGAAGGTGATGGACCATGTGAAGGTGATGGACCATGTGAAGATGATGGACGAGGTGAAGGTAATGGACCATGTGAAGGTGATGGACCATGTGAAGGTGATCGACGAGGTGAAGATGATGGACGAGGTGAAGGTGATGGACCAGGTGAAGGTGATGGAGCATGTGAAGGTGATGGACCATGTGAAGGTGATGGACCATGTGAAGATGATGGACGAGGTGAAGGTAATGGACCAGGTGAAAGTGATGGACTATGTGAAGGTGATGAGCTATGTGAAGGTGATGGACCACGTGAAGGTGATGGACCATGTGAAGGTGATGGAGCATGTGAAGGTGATGGACCATGTGAAAATGATGGACGAGGTGAAGGTGATGGACCATGTGAAGGTGATGGACCATGTGAAGGTGATGGACCATGTGAAGGAGATGGACCATGTTAAGGTGATGGACAAGGTGAAGGTGATGGGCCATGTGAAGGTGATGGAGCATGTGAAGGTGATGGACCATGTGAAGGAGATGGACCACGTGAAGGTGATGGACCACGTGAAGGTGATGGACCACATGAAGATGATGGAGCATGTGAAGGTCATGGACCATGTGAAGATGATGGATGAGGTGAAGGTGATTGACTATGTGAAGGTGATGGATGAGGTGAAGATGATGGACGAGGTGAAGATGATGGACCATGTGAAGGTGATGGAGCATGTGAAGGTGATGGACCATGTGAAGATGATGGATGAGGTGAAGGGGATGGAGCATGTGAAGGTGATGGACGAGGTGAAAATGATGGACGAGGTGAAGGTGATGGAGCATGTGAAGGTGATGGAGCATGTGAAGGTGATGGACCATGTGAAGGTGATGGACCATGTGAAGGTGATGGACGAGGTGAAGGTGATGGACCATGTGAAGGGGATGGACCATGTGAAGGTAATGGACCATGTGAAGGTGGACCCCGTGAAGGTGATGGAGCATGTGAAGGTGATGGACCATGTGAAGGTGATGGACCATGTGTAGGTGATGGACCATGTTAAGGTGATGGAGCATGTGAAGGTGATGGACCATGTGAAGGTGATGGAGCATGAGAAGGTGATGGACCATATGAAGGTGATGGAGCATGTGAAGGTGATGGGCCATGTGAAGATGATGGACGAGGTGAAGGTGATGGACGAGGTGAAGGTGATGGACCATGTTAAGGTGATGGACAAGGTGAAGGTGATGGACAAGGTGAAGGTGATGGACCACGTGAAGGTGATGGACCATGTGAAGGTGATGGACCAATTGAAGGTGATGTAGCATGTGTTGGTGATGGAGCATGTGAAGGTGATGGACCACGTGAAGGTGATGGAGCATGTGAAGGTGATGGACCATGTGAAGGTGATGGACCATGTGAAGGAGATCGACCACGTGAAGGTGATGGACCACGTGAAGGTGATGGACCACGTGAAGATGATGGAGCATGTGAAGGTCATGGACCATGTGAAGATGATGGATGAGGTGAAGGTGATTGACTATGTGAAGGTGATGGATGAGGTGAAGGTGATGGACGAGGTGAAGTTGATGGACCATGTGAAGGTGATGGAGCATGTGAACGTGATGGACCATGTGAAGATGATGGATGAGGTGAAGGGGATGGAGCATGTGAAGGTGATGGACGAGGTGAAAATGATGGACGAGGTGAAGGTGATGTTGCATGTGAAGGTGATGGAGCATGTGAAGATGATGGAGCATGTGAAGGTGATGGACCATGTGAAGGTGATGGACGAGGTGAAGGTGATGGACCATGTGAAGGGGGTTGACCATGTGAAGGTAATGGACCATGTGAAGGTGGACCCCGTGAATGTGATGGAGCATGTGAAGGTGATGGAGCATGTGAAGGTGATGGAGCATGTGAAGGTGATGGACCATGTGAAGGTGATGGACGAGGTGAAGGTGATGGACCATGTGAAGTGGATGGACCATGTGAAGGTAATGGACCATGTGAAGGTGGACCCCGTGAAGGTGATGGAGCATGTGAAGGTGATGGACCATGTTAAGGTGATGGAGCATGTGAAGGTGATGGACCATGTTAAGGTGATGGAGCATGTGAAGGTGATGGACCATGTGAAGGTGATGGAGCATGAGAAGGTGATGGACCATATGAAGGTGATGGAGCATGTGAAGGTGATGGGCCATGTGAAGATGATGGACAAGGTGAAGGTGATGGACGAGGTGAAGGTGATGCACCATGTGAAGGTGATGGGCCATGTGAAGGTGATGGACCATGTGAAGGTGATGGACCAGGTGAAGGTGATGGGCCACGTGAAGGTGATGGACAAGGTGAAGGTGATGGGCCATGTGAAGGTGATGGACCGTGTGAAGGTGATGGACCATGTGAAGGTGATGGACCATGTTAAGGTGATGGACAAGGTGAAGGTGATGGGCCATGCGAAGGTGATGGACAAGGTGCTGGTGATGGGCTATGTGAAGGTGATGGGCCATGTGAAGGTGATGGACGAGGTGAAGGTGATGGGTCATGTGAAGGTGATGGGCCATTTGAAGGTGATGGACCACGTGAAGGTGATGGAGCATGTGAAGGTAGACCACGTGAAGGTGATGGAGCACATGAATGTGATGGAGCATGTGAAGGTGATGGACCATGTGAAGGTGATGGAGCATGTGAAGGTGATGGACCACATGAAGGTGATGGACCACGTGAAGGTGATGGAGCACGTGAAGATGATGGAGCATGTGAAGGTGATGGAGCATGTGAAGGTGACGGACCATGTGAAGATGATGGACGAGGTGAAGGTGATTGACCATGTGAAGATGATGGACGAGGTGAAGGTGATGGACCATGTGAAGGTGATGGACCATGTTAAGGTGATGGACAAGGTGAAGGTGATGGACAAGGTGAAGGTGATGGACCACGTGAAGGTGATGGACCACGTGAAGGTGATGGACCATGTGAAGGTGATGTAGCATGTGTTGGTGATGGAGCATGTGAAGGTGATGGACCACGTGAAGGTGATGGACCACGTGAAGATGATGGAGCATGTGAAGGTGATGGAGCATGTGAAGGTGATGGACCATGTGAAGGTGATGGACGAGGTGAAGTTGACTGACCATGTGAAGATGATGGAGCATGTGAAGGTAATGGACCATGTGAAGGTGATGGAGCATGTGAAGGTGATGGAGCATGTGAAAGTGATGGAGCATGTGAAGGTGATGGACCATGTGAAGATGATGGATGAGGTGAAGTTGATTGACCATGTGAAGGTGATGGAGCATGTGAAGGTGATGGACCAAGTGAAGGTGATGGACCATGTGAAGGTGATGGACGAGGTGCAGGTGATGGGCCATGTGAAGGTGATGGACCATGTGAAGGTGATGGACGAGGTGAAGGTAATGGACCATGTGAACGTGATGGACCATGTGAAGGTGATGGACGAGGTGAAGATGATGGACGAGGTGAAGGTGATGGACGAGGTGAAGGTGATTGACCATGTGAAGATGATGGACGAGGTGAAGGTGATTGACCATGTGAAGGTGATGGACGAGGTGAAGATGATGGATGAGGTAAAGGTGATGGAGCATGTAAAGGTGATGGAGCATGTGAAGGTGATGGAGCATGTGAAGGTGATGGACCATGTGAAGATGATGGACGAGGTGAAGGTAATGGACCATGTGAAGGTGATGGACCATGTGAAGGTGATGGACCATGTGAAGGTGATGGAGCATGTGAAGGTGATGGAGCATGTGAAGGTGATGGACCATATGAAGGTGATGGAGCATGTGAAGGTGATAGGCCATGTGAAGGTAATGGGCCATGTGTAGATGATAGATGAGGTGAAGGTGATGGACGAGGTGAAGGTGATGGACCATGTGAAGGTGATGGACCATGTGAAGGTGATGGACCATGTGAAGGTGATGGACCACGTGAAGGTGATGGAGCATGTGAAGGTAGACCACGTGAAGGTGATGGAGCACATGAAGGTGATGGAGCACGTGAAGGTGATGGAGCATGTGAAGGTGATGGAGCATGTGAAGGTGATCGACGAGGTGAAGATGATGGACGAGGTGAAGGTGATGGACGAGGTGAAGGTGATTGACCATGTGAAGATAATGGACGAGGTGAAGGTGATTGACCATGTGAAGGTGATGGACGAGGTGAAGATGATGGACGAGGTGAAGGTGATGGAGCATGTGAAGGTGATGGACCATGTGAAGGTGATGGAGCAGGTGAAGGTGATGGACCATGTGAAGGTGATGGACCATGTGAAGATGATGGAGCATGTAAAGGTGATGGACCATGTGAAGGTGATGGACCATGTGAAGGTGATGGACCATGTGAAGGTGATGGACCATGTGAAGATGATGGACCATGTGAAGGTGATGGACCATGTGAAGGTGATGGAGCATGTGAAGGTGATGGACCATGTGAAGGTGATGGACCATGTGAAGGTGATGGACCATGTGAAGATGATGGACGAGGTGAAGGTAATGGACCATGTGAAGGTGATGGACCATGTGAAGGTGATCGACGAGGTGAAGATGATGGACGAGGTGAAGGTGATGGACCAGGTGAAGGTGATGGAGCATGTGAAGGTGATGGACCATGTGAAGGTGATGGACCATGTGAAGATGATGGACGAGGTGAAGGTAATGGACCAGGTGAAAGTGATGGACTATGTGAAGGTGATGAGCTATGTGAAGGTGATGGACCACGTGAAGGTGATGGACCATGTGAAGGTGATGGAGCATGTGAAGGTGATGGACCATGTGAAAATGATGGACGAGGTGAAGGTGATGGACCATGTGAAGGTGATGGACCATGTGAAGGTGATGGACCATGTGAAGGAGATGGACCATGTTAAGGTGATGGACAAGGTGAAGGTGATGGGCCATGTGAAGGTGATGGAGCATGTGAAGGTGATGGACCATGTGAAGGAGATGGACCACGTGAAGGTGATGGACCACGTGAAGGTGATGGACCACATGAAGATGATGGAGCATGTGAAGGTCATGGACCATGTGAAGATGATGGATGAGGTGAAGGTGATTGACTATGTGAAGGTGATGGATGAGGTGAAGATGATGGACGAGGTGAAGATGATGGACCATGTGAAGGTGATGGAGCATGTGAAGGTGATGGACCATGTGAAGATGATGGATGAGGTGAAGGGGATGGAGCATGTGAAGGTGATGGACGAGGTGAAAATGATGGACGAGGTGAAGGTGATGGAGCATGTGAAGGTGATGGAGCATGTGAAGGTGATGGACCATGTGAAGGTGATGGACCATGTGAAGGTGATGGACGAGGTGAAGGTGATGGACCATGTGAAGGGGATGGACCATGTGAAGGTAATGGACCATGTGAAGGTGGACCCCGTGAAGGTGATGGAGCATGTGAAGGTGATGGACCATGTGAAGGTGATGGACCATGTGTAGGTGATGGACCATGTTAAGGTGATGGAGCATGTGAAGGTAATGGACCATGTGAAGGTGATGGAGCATGAGAAGGTGATGGACCATATGAAGGTGATGGAGCATGTGAAGGTGATGGGCCATGTGAAGATGATGGACGAGGTGAAGGTGATGGACGAGGTGAAGGTGATGGACCATGTTAAGGTGATGGACAAGGTGAAGGTGATGGACAAGGTGAAGGTGATGGACCACGTGAAGGTGATGGACCATGTGAAGGTGATGGACCAATTGAAGGTGATGTAGCATGTGTTGGTGATGGAGCATGTGAAGGTGATGGACCACGTGAAGGTGATGGAGCATGTGAAGGTGATGGACCATGTGAAGGTGATGGACCATGTGCAGGTGATGGACCATGTGAAGGTGATGGACTACAAGTCCCAGCATGCAGGGGCGGCGGCCTCAGCCAATCAGAGGGGAGTGTGTGGAGGCCAGTGGGAGCCTCAGCCAATGGGCGGCCCTGCAGAGGCGGCGCAGGCGCGGTGTTGTGTGTGTGGGTTGAGGGGGAGAGTTGACGGCGGCAGCCTTGGAAACGGAGCGGGAGCGGGAGCGGGGCCCCGGTGCCGGTGAGTGGACACCTCCCCCCGGAGAGGGAGGGGCCTCTAATCCATTCCAAGCGGCGTCTCCGCCTCTCTTCCCCGGCCCCAGGGAGTAAAACCACATCGGGAACCCGGGGCTGCAGCGCGAACCCGCCCCGCCCCCTCCGCATCCCCCCCTCCCCCTCTCCCTCCCCCCCTCCCCCTCTCCCTCCCCCCACCCTCCCCCTCTCTCTCCCCCCCACCCTCCCCCTCTCTCTCCCCCCCACCCTCCCCCTCTCTCTCCCTCCCCACCCTCCCCCTCCCCCCCTCCCCCTCTCTCTCCCCCCTCCCTTCCCTCCCCCCTCCCCCTCTCTCCCCCCCACCCTCCCCTCTCTCTCCCCCCACCCTCCCCCTCTCTCTCCCTCCCCACCCTCCCCCTCCCCCCTCCCCCTCTCTCTCCCTCCCCACCCTCCCCCTCCCCCCCTCCCCCTCTCTCTCCCCCCCCACCCTCTCCCTCTCTCTCCCCCCCCACCCTCCCCCTCTCTCTCCCCCCCCACCCTCCCCTCTCTCTCCCCCCCCACCCTCCCCTCTCTCTCCCCCCCCACCCTCTCCCTCTCTCTCCCCCCCCACCCTCTCCCTCTCTCTCCCCCCCCACCCCCTCTCCTCTCTCTCCCCCCCCACCCTCTCCCTCTCTCTCCCCCCCCCACCCTCTCCCTCTCTCTCCCCCCCCCACCCTCTCCCTCTCTCTCCCCCCCCCACCCTCTCCCTCTCTCTCCCCCCCCCCACCCTCTCCCTCTCTCTCCCCCCCCCACCTCTCCCTCTCTCTCCCCCCCCCCACCCTCTCCCTCTCTCTCCCCCCCCCCCACCCTCTCCCTCTCTCTCCCCCCCCGCCCTCTCCCTCTCTCTCCCCCCCCGCCCTCTCCCTCTCTCTCCCCCCCCACCCTCTCCCTCTCTCTCCCCCCCCACCCTCTCCCTCTCTCTCCCCCCCACCCTCTCCCTCTCTCCCCCCCCATCCTCCCCCTCTCTCCCCATCCTCCCCCTCTCTTCCCCCCCATCCTCCCCCTCTCTTCCCCCCCATCCTCCCCCTCTCTTCCCCCCCATCCTCCCCCTCTCTTCCCCCCCCATCCTCCCCCTCTCTTCCCCCCCCATCCTCCCCCTCTCTTCCCCCCCCCATCCTCCCCCTCTCTTCCCCCCCCATCCTCCCCCTCTCTTCCCCCCCATCCTCCCCCTCTCTCCCCCCATCCTCCCCCTCTCTTCCCCCCCATCCTCCCCCTCTCTTCCCCCCCATCCTCCCCCTCTCTTCCCCCCCATCCTCCCCCTCTCTTCCCCCCATCCTCCCCCTCTCTTCCCCCCCATCCTCCCCCTCTCTTCCCCCCCATCCTCCCCCTCTCTTCCCCCCCCATTCTCCCCCTCTCTTCCCCCCCATTCTCCCCCTCTCTTCCCCCCCATTCTCCCCCTCTCTTCCCCCCCATCCTCCCCCTCTCTTCCCCCCCATTCTCCCCCTCTCTTCCCCCCCCATTCCCCCCCTCTCTTCCCCCCCCATTCCCCCCCTCTCTTCCCCCCCTCTCTTCCCCCCCTCTCTTCCCCCCCTCTCTTCCCCCCCTCTCTTCCCCCCTCTCTTCCCCCCTCTCTTCCCCCCCCTCTCTTCCCCCCCATCTTCCCCCCCCATCTTCCCCCCCCCATCTTCCCCCCCCCCATCTTCCCCCCCCCCATCTTCCCCCCCCCCATCTCCCCCCCCCCCATCTTCCCCCCCCCATCTTCCCCCCCCCATCTTCCCCCCCCCATCTTCCCCCCCCCATCTCCCCCCCCCCCATCTTTCCCCCCCCCATCTTCCCCCCCCCCATCTTCCCCCCCCCCATCTTCCCCCCCCCCATCTTCCCCCCCCATCTTCCCCCCCTCTCTTTCCCCCCCATCCTCCCCTTCTGTCCCCCCTCCATCCTCCCCCCCTCTCTCTCTCCCCCCCTGCATCCTCCCCCTCTCTCTCTCTCCCCCCCTCCATCCTCCCCCTCTCTCTCTCTCCCCCCCCATCCTCCCCCTCTCTCTCTCTCTCCCCCCCCCATCCTCCCCCCCTCTCTCTCCCCCCCCCATCCTCCCCCCCCCCCACCCCCCCCCCCACCCTCCCCCCCTCTCTCTCCCCCCCCCACCCTCCATCCTCACCCCCACTAGCCCTCTTCTCCCCATTTCTCCCTCGCCCCCTTTTCTTCTCCCTGTCCCTAAAATTGTCAAACGCACTCAGGAAACATTTGCTCTTCCTGACTTCCTTCGCTTATCACTTTTGGTTTTGAGGGGACCTGTGTTTTGCTTCTACTGCAAAAGAACATCTGCTCGTGTTTAGGTGAATGTTGGTATGGGTCAGCTGTGGCTCAGTTCATAGCACCCTCGCCTTTGTATCAGAGGGTTGTGGGTTCATGTCCCACTCCCGGAAACCAAGAACTGTGATTGTACTCGAAAGAGTTGCAATCTGTGACTGTTGATAACTCGAAAAGAGTTTCTTTCTCATCATGCCTTCCTCGTGTGTTGCTAACTTTAGTGTCTGAGGGAGCTGTGAGTAACTGCTTATATTCACAACAAGCGCTAGCTCCTATGCCGAGCTCTGGGTTCTGTATTGCTGCTATACAGCGGTCAGGCAGTGCTTTGACTCTTTTTAAAAAAAAAAGTCTCAAATGCTGCACCCTTATCTGGAGATTCTCTTTCACCCATCCCAGATAAGATGCATTATCCAATAAGTGTCACATCCTGTCGTCGCTCACTCGCTTGCTCTCCATATCTCCACATTTCTTGTTTTTGTTTGTTTTATTAATGTAACTATGGTCCAACCCTCTTCTCACTTGTCTCTCTCAATTCCTCCTGAGCTGCAGATACATACTGTAATGCAAGGCACGCTTCCTTCTTCCCACCTCCTTACTATCTTCAAACCTGGATGAATTGCACAGTATTCTGCTTCGACTCATTCTTTGCCAGGTTCTGCAGACTTTATAAAACCTAGATTTAAGTCCTACTTACTTTATTTCCCCAGCTTCTCTCCACTCCCAACTGGCAGCGTTGCCTTTCACCCGGGTTCTCAATAAAGCCTGTGGGCGCAGACATGATTGACTGAAGCCCATGGCTGATTGGTGCTGTGAGTGGCGTTCTGGGTGCTTTAAGTTGTAGTGTTCTAAGTTTCTATTCTGTTTATCTTCTCAGTTGGAGGACAAAGTTGTGTGGGACTTTGACTAGATGCGATGAATAGCTTGAGGCTTGTTGGTACCCTTCTCCTGTTGGGACATCCCTTTATCCTCTGCGCGGAAATGTGTGATGTGGCCGCATTCATGTTGAAATAGTGTTGTAATATTGTGAAAATGTTTGATTACTTCACTGGGGACCACTTGGTGCTTGCGCCAGATTCCTGGAACTAAATAACGTCCCGTTCCTCAGGACTAACATTGCTCAGCTCGATCAGTTCAAAATTCTGCATCACAGAGATCATATTCATCGGAATCTCACCCCATGGTTCATGTAACAAATCTCTGAGCCTTGCTCTTGTGTGTTATTCTGAACCCCTTGTTGTACAATCCAGAACTGGAACTGTTCTGAGATCGGTTTCATTGGCATTCTGAGCAGCCCATCAGCACAGAGAGAGCAGTCAGCTTGTTGGGATACTAAACCAGCTATCCTTGAGCTGCTCCTTTAAAAGTGTGACGATGAGACCCATTTGAATTTGATTTTTTTTTTATTCGCTTTCAGTCCAAGTCCATCCCTGTGAATGGGGCATGGGGAGGGGCTAGCAGAGAACTCTGTTTGCTGAAAAGCTTCCAGTGAGTGAAGCACTTGTTTGAAAATGGAACAGCGCCTTGCTGGAACGCTGCCTGTGAGCTGCTCCACAAAACCACAATGAGGTATCTTTGTGTCGAGTGAAGTAGATCAAAACAGGAAAGTTGCTGCATGCAAATGGGAGGTGAGATCTTCCTTTGAGTCTGAACTGCACCCCTTCCCAGTTTTGTCAGGGAGTACCAACATTAAAAGAAAGAAAATTTACTTCAGTCTGTAGTTTCGATGCCACAAGAGTGAAGGGATTCTTAAGACATTGTACCGGGATTGGTGAGTTACTAGATCTTCAACTTTGCTTAGTTAAGATAGCTTTTCACTTGAAAACCTTAGCACCTCATCTCGGGACAGAGTGTTGAAGTTGATGCATGTTTACAGTATTTACCATTTACTGGTCAGCTTTCATGGTGCTTAATCTAAACATGTAGTTATGACAGTAGTATATCTGCTGTCATTGCACTTAAGGTCAAATTCTGGAATTCTCCGTTTAAGACGAAGGGAGGGTGGCCCTCCCTTTTTCAATCATGAAATGCAAAACCCTCAACTTCTCAAATGAAGATCACTCCAAGGATTGAAACAATGGAGCATTTTATCCCTGGAGTGAATTTTTTTGTGTGTGTGTGTTGCTTGTTGCAGAATGGTGCGCTATGCTGCCCTCAGTTGTCAGGTCGGTCGGGGATTTTTTTGATTGGTGCTGGATAGATCAGGAGACTGCATGGTGCCAAAAGACTGGGCTCAGTGGGTGGGAACGGAACTTCTGAAGCATATGGTAAAAAATGGGCAATAAATCGTGACATTAGGAGTCTGACACAACTTGAGCAGCTTAATGGTACAAGGACGAGGGAATTCAATTATGTGGGGGAGGCTAGAGAAGTTGGGGATTGTTCGTCTCAGAGCAGAGGAGATTTAATAGAGGGGTTTTGATAGAGTAAATAAGGAGAAACTTGTTTCCAGTGACAGGAGTGTCGGTAACCAGAGGACACAAATTTAAGGTAATTGGCAGAAGAGCCAGAGGGAGATGAGTAGAATGAGAAGTGAATTATGATCTGGAATGTGCTGCCTGAAAGGTTGGTGGAAGCAGATTCTACAGTAACTTTCAAAAGCGAGTTGGATAAGCACTTGAAAAGGAAATCATTTGCAGGACTGTTATGTAACTAACTGGATAGCTCTTTCTGAGAGCTGATATAGGTACAATGGGCTGAATGGCCTCCTGTAATAATAATTTCCATCTTCCGAACTTTTTAATTTTTTTGATTGCTGAGATCAGCTTATATTTAGATAACATCTTTAACACCATAAAATGTTTCAAGGCACTTCACGGGAATGTTAAAATACAAAATATGCCACTGAGCCACATGAGGTAATAGGTCATATGACCAAAAGCTTGTTCAAAGAGGTATGTTTTAACCAAGTACAGAGAGAGAAAGGAATTGTCCTGGACCTCTATTGTGGTGTATACTATTTTCAACATTTTGCATGCCCGATGTGAATATTCCCTCCCAAAAAGATTCATGACTATAAGAACCTCTTCAATGACATCAGTGTTGCAGTAAAGCACTTTGAGCTGGGGAAGGTATTGCCACTGATGTTGCTAGTGCTGGTGGGAATGGTTTGATGAGGATAGGCTAAGAGCACCATGAAACTGTGATGGCGTCACACACAGTAACGGCGTGTCATGCTCCTAACTTTTGAGATACAAACTCTATTCATTGTGTACTCTTTGAAATTGACTTTTCCTCTTTAAAAAGTGGACAATGTCCTGCAAAGATGGCCACTGATGATCCGATGAGCTGGCTTGTGTATTCAAAAAACCGACTCACTGTCTAACAGACAAAATGGCACAGCCCAGGCAAAAAGGTGTCAACAACAACACATCCAGAGACCATCAAAAGACATGTTGAATGGGTCTTTTTGGCTTAACCCTCTCAGGATAAATGTTATCAAACAATAAACCAGGGTGTGACTAATCAACCCAAGACCACCACCATATTTGGGAAAGGAACTGCAATTGTGAGAAGTCACATGGTAAGGTGGCCATATCTGTCCTTTGCTAATCTCAAAATGCTGACTGCAGTAAATAAGACAGCAGCAACAGAAAAGGCAGTAACCTGTCTTAAGAGAACCAGAGGCTGTAACATCGCAAAGTCTCCAAGCCTGTTCCTTTTCAGATCCACCAATGCAGCAGTCTAACCTCCGTGCTAATGAGACGACAAGCAATTAACTTCGTGACCTGCAGAAAGTCCACCCCACCAAGAGAATCCTGAAACAACTTTGGCATGTAACGTCATCTGTTGAATTCACCCAAACTACCCTTCAGGACCGAAGGCGTCTTCTCCATCAGGCCTGCAATGTATGTTTTCCAGAACAAGACAATCACATGAGTGATGAACTACTGTATCCTTTTTGCTTACAACCTGTAAAAGTGCACTATTCTCTTCAACTGTGCTTTCCTGGAGTGTGTGTGTGTGTGTGTGTGCGCGCATAACTCAGTGCTGTAACATTAGATTTTGGGGTAAGTGTGTAAATAAACAATCCCCTTTATTTAAACCTACAAAAAGCTTGCTGCTGGTCATTCAAACTGTCCACACACTCAGGGGTTAAAGAAACATACACCTCTTCCTCTCAAAAGCTATTGATTGTGAACAGTTATGAAGGTAATGGGGATTTCAGCATTCCTCTTGCCCTGTCTGTAGGATTGTAGAAAACTGGCTAATTGGGTATTTTGTTTCCAGTCTCTTGCTACCAATCAGTTAAGCACTTGGTGCTTTGTCACAATGCTGTTCCTTCTCTTCCACAGCTCCACCCAAATACAATAATATTTCTGCTCCTGAACTGTGTGGTGTAGCTGGTCAATCGGTGTTTACCCACACACTTTTACTGGGTTAAGTGATTTGCTGATGAGGATTCATTCCAGATCAGTGTAAAAGCAGAAGCCTGTGTTGCTTTTACTTTCTGGCTGGTCACGTGTCGATTAGTTATACGGCTTTGAACTAACAGCACATTGTGGAGCAGAGAAATAACCCAAGAAGAGGCCATTCAGCCCAGCCAGTGTTTCTGTTCCTGGGCCGAAATCCTAATCCAGCTGTTCACGTATCTCTGAAGTTGCCTTTCCTTCAACCCATTCACTTCCTTTTTTAAATATTGGAAGTATTTTTGCTTCTTGCTTTTGTTCTACCTTTTTATTCTTTCATGGGATGTGGGTGTTGCTGACTAGGCCTCTCACAGCAACACCCCCCTCACTACTACAGTGGAGTGTCAGATTAGATTTTGAGCTCAATTCCCTGAAGCAACATTTGAAACCCACAACTATCTGACCCGGGAGGGAATGCTACACACTGAGACATACCTGATAATTCTAGGATAAGGAAGACATTATGGATTTTGGCTAGTATGAGGATTAGAGTAACATTGTTCTAAATTGTGCTAGACAATTTAAGCCTATCTACAGCTAGATATTTCATTGCTTATCAGTTAAGGGAACTAGTTAATACTTTATTACACAATGCCTTTCCTCTGCCAAAATCAGTTGTATTTATCAAGGTTATGACGAGGGAAGCAATTATGCAATGCAATCGGATTGGTACATTTTGTTTGACCATTCTACGGCTGTGCTTGTTCAGCCACTGAGTATATTTAAACCAGAGATCGATTATATTTTTAGACACAGGGAATCTAGGGATTTGGGAATATTGTGGAAAGATGAAGCTGAGGTAGGGGATCAGCTATGATCTTATTGGCTGAGAAGGCTCAAAGAGCTGAAGGGCCTACTATTTCTTATTTCTAATCAATTTGGATTAGATTGTGATTTAGGTTAGTAATGTGTCCACACTGTCACATTCACAGTGGCCTTGATTTTTGCTGGTGGGGTAGGGTGCGGAGCAAAGGAAACCTGGACAGGGGGCCGGGAGCGTGGGGTGGCGGTGTGGGGGGTTGGCCTCGGAGTAAGACCTGGGGTCATTTTAACTCCCAGGCAGGGTAGGGCAGTCTCTGAATCCGGCAAGGCTGACTTAAGGGCTGGGAAACAGGGATTATAAACGCATATAACCTCAGCACTGGAAAAGGGCTTTGACGACCAATGCCGGCAGTGAGAGGGAGAGGCAAGACTTGGGCTGGGGAGGCCCAAGGACTCATCGCAGAGTCTTGTTTTGGACTTCTGCTTAAAAGTGAGGGTGATGTTCAGGGCACGCAAATAACCACTTGTAGTATATGCAGTTGATTTGTGAATCTGTTTATTTGAGATACTCTACACAAGATGTCTACTCCTGTCCTGTTGGACTATTTCCAGTTGAAAGACCTAACGTTACTCAAGCTGGTACCCTAATACCCTAATAATCTAGCAACTGCTCCGGTGACAAAGTGGTGGTTAGCATTGACAATAAAGCCTAATTGTTACTCTGTGTAAATATCTCTTGTGCACCGTTGTTAATAACAATGAACTTTTTTTTAATGTTTAACAGGCAACCTCTAGACAGGATGCACAGCGTGGCTAGTTGTAGTGCATCCCTGGGATCTCTGGGATTGATGCAACTCTTTGGGGTTTCCTGGGCCTGGAGTATTGCTGCTAGCTTTGGCATTTACCTGGGAAGTGGAGGATGGAGGTTTATTCGAATAGTGTTAAAAACTGCGCCGAGAGATTTTTTGTAAGTTGCACTATGTGAGCTTATTGAGTAATGTGTGTGCACCTTTTTGTATTAATGTCGGATTGCCAGTATTGCATATCACCCCATTCTGTTGACAAAAAGCTTAGTTCTGGGCTGGGCCACCCAACTTTTTTTGTCCCCATTTGTTCTGCCATCCTACTTTATTACCAAATTGGCAGTCCTCATCTCTCTCAGCTGCTCCCCTGTAATCCTTGAATGTTACAGCACAGATGGAGTCCATTCGGCCCGTCATGCCTTTAGCGTACTGGGTCTCTGAAAGAACCATCCCAATTAGTCCCACCATCTCCCCCTGCTTTTTCCCCCACAGCCCAGTAAAATTGTCCTTGTCCTTCCTTCACCTGATCTTGTTGCCACATTTTAAAAAAAATGTTCCTTCATCAGCTGTTGTCATGGTTTATCTGATCGTGATTACTTTAGATACATACACCTTGGGCTTGCCACTCCCAAGATTAGATTTCTGATTCCCCAAACTAAGGGTGTTAAACAAGATCAGCTATTGGAGAGAAAATACTCTCATATTATAATGGTTTTGTGTGGATTTAGACCCAGTGAAATGGCCCATGTTCCAAACTGGCACAGTACTGCATCTTAAAATATATGGAATGCAAAGTGGAGCTGGTAACTCCTTTGCTGTAGAGATCCTTCACTTAATTCTATTGGGGAGTTATCTAAATTTGATATTTTCATCCATTTAGAATATGTTCCTTCATCAGCTGTTGTCATGGTTTATCTGATCGTGATTACTTTAGATACATACACCTAGGACTTGCCACTCCCAAGATTAGACTTCTGATTCCCCAAACTAAGGGTGTTAAACAAGATCAGCTATTGGAGAGAAAATACTCTCATTATAGTGGTTTTGTGTGGATTTAGACCCAGTGAAATGGGATTAATTATCTTATTTTTTTAGAAAATAAAGCTCAAGATGGGGTTATGGTGTCTGTGCTTAGCTTGGCAGGCCAGCTGTCTCTCCCTCTCTGTCATCTCAAGAGTTTGTCCCAATTTCTGACACACTCTACTTGGGTCTGTCTCTATCATACAACTCAGTGAGCTATAAACAGACACATTACCATTATGTAAAGCTATAATTTTAATGGCATTGACCCTTCCCATTTGAACCAACTTCTTTAAAAGAAAAAAGCAAAAAACTGCGGACGCTGAAAGAGTCATACAGACTCGAAACGTTAACTGTGTTCCTCTCCGCAAATGCTGTCAGACCTGCTGCGTTTTTCCAGGTATTTTTATTTTTCTTTAAAAGAAAGTCTGTTCATTGCTGTTAACCTTGTCCTGATCAAACTATTTGTTACAAGGTAATGATCTCTTAAATTGGTGTGTTTGTTGTTTAAAACAATGTATTGCTCTCATCAGGAATGTTGCTCAGTATTTCGTTGAAGTTCATGTTGACTAAATTGTTATATTTACTGTAGGATTAGGAAGGTTGACAAGACTGTGATATATTGCAGTGACTGTATTATTTTTGAGATGTTTTGCAACACTCATTATGCAACCTTTTCTAGAGCTGTGTGTTCCTCCAACTCCTGATCTTTTACTTATCCCCCCCACTTCCTTTGCTCCACCAATGGCAGCTGTGCCTTCATCCATCTTGGCCCGAAGGTCAGGAATTTCTGCTCTCGCTTGCCCTCTCTCGCTGTCTCACCCTCTCCCAGTCCCCTCTTTGTCTTTCCTCTAAGATACTTCATTAAATCCCATCGCTTTAAATAAAGTTTTAATCACCCCACCTAATGTCTTCATTTTTTTGACCCTGTATTAATCTTGTAATGCAGCACAGACTAACCAGCCTAAATTCTGATCCTGCTTTTAGACGTGTCCAAATCAAGTATAGATTGGTCCCATTCCCCCCCTCGCCTCCTGTTTCACTTGTATCATGTTACTGTGTATGTTTTTGTGATTATTTGGGCACATTACCCTGCCTGAAAGTCAGACTCCTCTCAGGGCAGCCTGCAGCCAGCATTACGCTATTTTCGATTTCTGTTTTCATTTTTTGGTCCCACTTAACTTAAGGCAACTTTTTAAATTGCCAAGAAAAGTTCACAATGATCTCGAAGTCTGCACACCCTTTTTAAAAGAAAAAACAGAGAATTGGTGACAGTCTAATGCAACTGCAGAAAGCTGCCTGCTTATTCCGGTTAGATTGTAACAGCCCTATTGGACACACCCTCTGTAGCATCAGCTTCTTGACTGCTTCCCTTGTAATTGACGGTTTTAAAAAAAAAAGCTTACATTTATCTAGCACCTTATCTCATCCACATGGTGCCCCAAAGTGTGTTTCATATTCATTCGGTTACTGTTGGCAGATAGTAACTTAGACGTCTAAAAGCAGGATCAGAATTTAGGTGGTTTCGTTTTCTTCTGCATCATAAGATTAATACAGCATCAAAAAGGTGAAAACATTAGGTGGGATGATTAAAAGTTGGGAAACAGGCAGAGTTCCAGATTTTGACTTCCTTTCAAGTGAAGATGGTTATGATTTTGGGGAGCATTTTGCAATTATGTATGGAGCCTTGACGCCTTAACCAGTTAAGGCAATAGCTAGTTCAGGATAATCCCAATGACACTGTTTGAGGCGGTGCTGCATTGTCAAAGGCGACCTCTCTCAGACAAGACTTTTAAACCTGTTTAGGTTGACGAGAAGGATCCGAGAGTGGGTTCTCGTGGTGTCCCAGTCACCATTCCTCTTTCAACCAGGAAAACCAGACGAATTGATTGTTCATCTCTCTCGTTGCTTGAGGGGAGGTTGTGCATAATTGGATCCTAGATTTTTTTTCAAAATTCATTTGTGGGGTGTGAATGTCCCTGGCTAGGCCAGCATTTATTGTCCATGCCCAGTTGCCCTTGAGGTGGTGGTGAGTGGCCTTCTTGAACCATTGCACTCCATCTGGTGTAGGTACACCCACAGTGCTAACGAGGGTTTGCTCAGTTACTATCTGCCAAAGATTAAAAATTTGGGGTAGATGGATTTTTGTTGTGCAAGGATATTAAGGGTTCGGAAAACAAAGCAGTTAAACAGGGTTAAGATACAGTTAAGAGTTAAGATTGTGGGGAGATGGTGGCGAAGTGGTAATATCAGTGGACTAGTAATTCAGAGGTTCAGAACTCAGAAGAAGAGTCATACAAACTTGAAACATTAACTCTGTTTCTCTCTCCGCAGATGCTACCAGGTCTGCTGAGATTTTTCCAGCATCTCCTGTGTTTATAGGAGTACAGAGGCCCAGGCTAATGCTCTGGGGACATGGGTTCAAATCCCACCACGGCAGCTGGTTGAATTTGAATTCCATTAATAAAAAAATCTGGCATTGAAAGCTGATCCCAGTAACGGTGGTCGTGAAACTATCATTGAATGTTGTTTTTAAAAACCCCTCTGGTTCACTAATGCCCTTTAGGGAAGGAAATCTGTCGTCCTTACCTGGTCTGGCCTACAAGTGACTCCAGACCCAATGTGGTTGACTCTTAACTGGCTATTGAAATGCCCTAAAAAGCCACTTATTGCTCATCCCTACTTGTCCGTGAACTAAGTGCTGACCTGGCCAGCGATGCCCGCGTCCTGCTGTGACTGAAAGATCAGCCATGATCTTACTGAATGCCGGAGCAGGCTCGAGGGGCTGAGTGACCTTCTCCTCCTCCTTCATATGTCTGTATGTACGTTTGTATCATTTTTTAAAATTGCAGATCAGCCATGATCTAGTTGAATGTGGAATGGCCTCCTCCAACTGAAATGACTCACTAAGATGAAAAATGGCACGTTAAAATGAGAAATTTTAAATACTTTGCTATTGGGATAAGGCAGCTTGTTTTAATCATGCAAGTATGGAGGCTGCTGCACAGAGGCTGCTCTCTCATGACCCAAACTGTTGAAGCCCCAAATATAAAAACGCCTCAGGTTAAGGTCGTTCTTCTGTTCTGTTCTGTCCTGTCCTGTCCTGTCCTATCCTACGGGTGACTTCACAAGCTTCTTTGGAAGGCTGTTTTACCATTGTACTCAGTCCTAACGTGCACTGAATCCTGCTCGCCCATTACCCCTGGCATTGGTTCTTGGCCCAGCAGTGCCTCATTCTCATTTTCATATTCAAATCCCTCCATGGCCTCACCCCTCCTTATCTGTATAACCTGTACTAGCCTCCCAATCCTCCCAGACCTGTACGCTTCTCCCTGGCCTCTGACATCCCCAATACCTTTTGCCCACCAATAGTGACCATATTTTGAGCCATCCAAGCCCCAGGCTCTAGGCTTTCCTCCCTGTCTCTTTTTTGGGACACTCCTTAACTTCCTCAAAGGCATACCTTTTTCCAGTCATCCCTCCTAATATTGGCTTGGTTTAATTCTTTTTTTCCTAATCCTGTGAAGCAGCTTAAGCAGAGTTTAGGTAGGTCAGTCTTTGGAGTGGTTTGTTCACCGAACATGGAGAGAAACTGCAATTAAAGGCCAAATCTGGGCAGTAACCCTTGCCAAAAGAAGCTTATTAGCAGAAAACAGCTTCTCAAAATGATTCATCTTGCTGACCTTTCCTAACAAGGATACAGGTTCTGACCCAAAGGCTACACAGGTTCATGTCATTTGGAATTCCCTCAGCTGTACATCCTCTCCCAAAGGCTTGTAAAATGAGAGCCATTGTTGTTGGGAGCGAGCAGTGGGTTTAAGGGCAGCACTGCACAGATTTTCTTGGTGCCTTGCCAGCAAACTTGAGCCAGTGTCGCTTATAATATTGTTTCAGATTTGTTGGAATGGTTTGTAATGAGTTACTCCCTTATCTTTGCCTTAGAGTATGCGAGACTTTTTAAAAATTAAGAAACTTCTTTGTGATGGGCCAAGACTTCAGGGCACTGCCAGGTTTGGTTACGTAAAGATCGTGACTTGTACATTGAGAAGATTGAGGGGCGATCTGCCCAGATGTTAAACAGACTTGATCAGGCAGATATTGTTTCCTCTGGTGACGCTATCAACAGGGAGGGGAAGTAATCTTGAAATTAGTGCCAGGTCATTCAGAAGTGAAATCAGGAAGTATGCATCCCACATCACAGTGGAAACCTGCAGTTCTACTCTATCCTTCTCTCCTTCCCCCCCCCACCACCACCACACCCACCCTCTAGCAAAAAGGCTGGGACAATAGCAGCTTTCAAGACTGAGATCGAGAGAATAGTGTAGGTTAAGGAACATGAAGTTAAGGCAGATAAACATAAGGTGCTAGCCAGCCTTCATCTAATTGAATGGCAGCACAGGCTCAAGGGATAAATGGCCTACGGCAGCTCTATATGTTCTAAGTAATGGTCTACAACTAGGCCTTGAGCCTCAGTGGAGCGAGGCTGCAGGGAAAAGGAACAAAGTGCCAGTGACAAAAACAAAAATAGCTGGAAAAACTCAGCAGGCCCGACGGCATCTGCGGAGAGGAAGACAGTTAACGTTGCGAGTCCGTATGACTCTTCGTCAGAAGTGTCGGTGAGATTTGTAGTGCGCTCCTTTATAAAGTGACAGTGAAGGTTTGGCATCAGGGGCCAGAGTAATCTTTCAGGAGCAGGTCAAAACTGCAGATCACATTTCTGACTTGAGCGCACGTTGGTCATTTATGATTTTGCAAGTTCAGCGGAGAATGAAATCAAAACAGAGTTAATGGCCTGTGACTTTTTTTCCCCCTCCCCCACCCCACCCACCCCACCCACCCCCTTTTTGACAGTGGTCTGTTATTGCTGCTGAGGGTTAAATTAGCTGTGTGGAAGCACCAGCGGGAAGACAGCACCATTCCGAAGATCTTTCACCAGATCGTGCAGAGGCATCCAGATAAAGTGGCCCTCGTTTACGAAGGAGTTGACCAAAAGTGGACCTTCAGGGAGCTCGACGAGTACTCCAATGCGGTGGCCAACTTCCTGCATGAACAGGGCTATGGGCCAGGCGACGTTGTTGCGTTGTTTATGGAGAGCAGGCCCGAGTTCGTTGGCCTGTGGCTTGGCATGGCAAAAGTCGGAGTGGAGGGTGCGCTGCTGAACTTCAACCTTCGCCTGGACGCGCTTACTCACTGCCTGTCCGTGTCAGGAGCCAAAGCTATTATTTTTGGAGCGGAGATGAGTGACGGTGAGTCAGCAGTATGCAGCTAAAAAGAGAAAAAAAACTTGTGTTTCCACACACTTCCAAATCCTGGGGATGGCAAAGTGCTTTCCAGTCAATTCATTATATGCTGTTGCTGATATGCAAGTAAATCCTGCAGCCAATTTGTACATAGCAGGCAGGAATGAGCTAAACGACCAGTTAACCTGATGGGTCCTCGATCGGAAAGATGGCATCTCTGACAGTGCAGCACTTTCTCGGCTGGAGTGTCAACCTAGATTTTGCGTGCTCGTTCCCTGGAGTGCCTAATATTTCCGCCTCTCTGCCAGAGGTCTCCTTAGGAGCCTGTCACCCAAAATGGAGTGGGGACAAGGTGATAGATGAAAGTCCTTCCCTGAACTTCCAGCTCCACCTTGCAAAATAATCGAGGCTTTATCGTCCAGTCTGTTATGTGTGCTGAATATAAGGCACCTCTTTCCCAATTGGGAAGGCCTAGGAGGAGAGAGTTTTCTAGGCTACATGCACAGATTTTTTCAGATTTCATGTTTCATTGGAAATAAGACCACTGTTTATACTTAAATATATACCCAGTAAGATATAAACTTGTAGAGATTTAGTTCAGTCCAGAATTCCTCATTGCTGAAAGGACGCTGGAAATTGATTCAGTAGTGGCTTTTCCAAAGGAAATCAGAAATTGGATAGCTCTTTCTCATGGGTAGGATGGACCAAATGGCTGCCTCCTGTGCTTTGTGAAAATTCTGGCACAAATCTCTGAAGTTTAATCTTGACGTATGAGGCTTTTTAAAATAAAAGTTGACAACTCTTCTTGCCTTTTCAAGCACGTGCTATTTCTGTATTTGTGGTATTTTTAAATCTCACACCTGTTCTGTCACAGCATGTCACGGTGTTGCTTTTGAAGCACAGCACAGAATGTGATAAACCCAGCATATCTGCAACAGGCAGAAGCACTGACTGTGGCCCTGCTGCACCTGATTGGTTTGTGTCTGTGTTTATATTCCAGCACTGTTGGAAGTAAATGGAATCCTGGGGATGAAAGTTCGGAGGTTTTGCAGTGGAAACTGGGATGCAAGCAAAGTTGCAGTAGGCACGGAACATCTTGACCCTCTACTAAGTGCAGCTTCCAAATACCCACCCTCTCCTCCTCTGGCAATAGGATTCATGGGTAATGAGTATTTTAATATAAATGTAAATACTAACATCTGTAAGTGGCTATTTGGATAAGCTGCCCCTGTTTATGTAATAATGTAACCCATAAGGCCTAGGCTTGAAGGGGTGGATGATTAGCAACTAACCAACTGCCAATGCCTTTAGCTACTGGGAAACTCAAGGTCTGCTTTGGTGTGACTCTCCCAACTGGTTTTCCCCCTCTCCTGCATTGCTGAGAAGCATTGGCAACTCCCTTGCTCGCGTTATAAATTGAACAGAGCTTATCTCGAGCCTTTGTCTCTTCCTACAACCTAAAATAAACACTAAATACTATATTGCAACGGTCCTACAACAGCCTTGTCATCAAGTGTTGGTGGAAAAGCATTCATTTCCCCTTCTCCCCTGATGTTCAGTCTAATCAGGACCTACACATTCATGGCATTTTCTCAGGCTGTGACATTAGAAGAGAGCATTTTGCTTACAGCTGACAAAGGGAGACGTGATGTTGAAGCTTTTCACCTTGCACTCCTCTGGACAGGTACAAGAATGCCAAATTTCAAAGGGAGCAACAATTCAGACTGCTTGAGAAAAGGGCACAGATTGATTGGCAAGTTGACTCTGGTCGAGGTGTTGCCATGGAGAATGCACGAGGGAACTATTGTTCCCCCCCGTGCTTTTGTTTAATCCAAGAAACCTTTACGTGTTCCTTTTGCCTGCAGAGGACTGGTCCCTGTGTATGAATATATGTAGGGATGAATATATTTCTTTGCTTTTGTCTCCCACAAGCCCACTGCTGCTCACCATCTTCAATGAATCTGCACCATCTCCCTGGTTATTGAATACTAAAGTCAAGGTTTTGTACAGCCCTCCTCCATTAAAACCAATAACCAGAGACAAGTCTATATTAAAAAAAAACTCCTGAACTATTCAGAGCCTGATTTAATCTCTTTAATAAATACTGTTGTTGAAAACGCGAGTATCACAGCCAAAGGAAGGATGCGGCCTTAATATTCTAGAAAAAACAGACAGTTGTGGATTTTCTGAGCGTAACTTCTCCGATCCATTGATTGATTGATATAGTACATTATAGCCCTGTTCTATCCTTAAACGGATTTTATAACAATGATTTCTATTTGAGTCGTAGACCTCTCGTTTATACCATTTTTAGCCCAGTGGCCTCAACTGGTTATGTTACACCGCTATCCTGGGCCTGTGGCAAGAACTTTAACACACATGTTATGCCACATTTAAAGCCATACTAACTGTACAATTGTGACCATAGGCTGGAAATAGTTAGGAATTTCCAAATCCTATCCAGTGACCACCATAAAATCAGTTCCATCTTTTACAGTAACTTCTGTACTGAGGGGTGCAGCTTATACACTGGTATGATGCATCCCGTACCCTCGGAAGTATTTGCTGTAAGCCAAGAGGGCTCTTGTTGGAATGTACTGTGCAATGTTGATGGGAGAAAACAGGCTGATTGGAGTCAGTTTTCTGGTATGTAGCTGACCTCAGGAATGTTCCTTATACCACAACCTTCCTGTGAAACTAGGCTAGTTTGTGTTCATCAAAATAAAAAGCAGGCCGTGTTCATGAAGTTTTTTGCACGCTGTAATGTTTTTGCTGTTTGGGTCTAATGTGTTCGGTTTATCCAAAACTGAAATATTAAACCCCAGTGATGCTTCAGTAATTTGTTACAATTTATCATTGCAGAACTGGTCAAAGCGGTCAGTAAAATCATTGGGACACGTTAACTTTACAAGTGTGAAAGTCTGTGCTTCTGAGACTCCGCCAGTATTCAATGTGTTAACGGCACCCTGATGCCATTCAGCATGGTAATTGGCCCATTAACAAGACACTGTTTCATTTCTTACAAAGCTACAGCACTGATCACAGAGCTGAATAGCATTATCATGTGTGTGTATGTGAAGAATGCTGCTTCCTCTGTGAATGTGAGTCTGTTTGTATGTGAGAGGGGCTTATGTACCAGCATCATTGTGTCTCTGGCTGGGGCTGTACATCACTAATTACTTGTACATGAAAGAGGATCTCAAAGACAGTATACTGCACAAGGGTGTGTTTTCACACCCGGATCTGCCTCATATCAACAATAACAACCTGCGTTTAGGAAGGGAATTTAGCGGGGAGGCGATGACGTAGTGGTATTGTCGCTGGACTAGTAATCCTGGGTTCGAATCCCACCACGGCAGATGGTGGAATTTGATTTCAATAAAAATCTGGAATTAAAAGTCTAACGATGACCATGAAACCACTGTCGATTGTTGTAAAAAACCACCTAGTCCACTAAATCTGTCATCCTTACCTGGTCTGGCCTACATGTGACCCCAGACCCACAGCAATGTGTTTGACTCTCAAACGCCCTTAGAGCAATTAGGGATGGGCAATAAATGCTGGTCTAGCCAGCGGCGCCCACACCCCATGAATGCATAAAGAAAAAATAATTCCAGAACTTGAGGCCAAGACAGCTGAAGGCACAACCACCAGTGGTAAAACGATGACAATCCAGGATGCGCAAGAGGAGGAGGAGTGCAGAGATCTGAGGTTTTGCTTCCACAGACGAATCTCTACGTTTACATAAGCTCTCTGGCACACTCATTTTAGAAATTGCACCCTCTCTAATGCCGATTTCCCTGTGGCATTTTTAAACACACATGTATAAATAAATGGTAGCTACAGGAACACAACGTAGTAGCGCAGTGTCTGCAGGCTCTTAATTGACTTTCCCAGAAACAAATCTGAGAGTTTGATCTCCACTCTAATGCTACAAAGTCTAATTCATGATAAATAAAATTGGGTAGGTTTTTTCAAAGCTTAAATATTATTTAAATTGACACCTGTTAGCCCCACCTCTGATATTATTCACCGAGCTCCTTTACCACACTATGGGATGCTCTGCCCTACACCTACCCACTCAAGGGCTCTAAAGATTAAGTTTCTTTACTTTCCATCCTGCCATCTTGCCCAATCCTCAGCCTGGGATCCGTAGATGTCCTTTTCCTGCTTGTGGTTCAAGCCAACTCCAGAATCCTTCCTACTCCATCGCCACAGCCATATTACAAGCTGTGATCAACTTTTGGGTTCTTTATGGTACTTGGCCTTTATCTCAGTAAAAACACAGCAAGTGCTAGAAAGGACTTAAAAGATATACAGGGTTTGGTGACCCAGTGGTTATGCAACTGGGCTAATAGTCCAGGAGTTAGAATCCTACAGCACAGAAGGAGGACATTTGTCCTATTGTGCCTGTGCTGGCTCTTTAAAAGAGCTGTCCAATTTAGTCCAACAACCCTAACTGTTTTTTCACTGTAACCCTGCAAATTAGTCCTCTTCAACCGCATGTCCTTTGGAAAGTTCATATGGAACCTGATTCCACCACCTTAGGAGTTCAGATCCCAACATAACACATTGTGGAATTAAATTTCTCGAGCATTTCCTCACATTTTCCAACCTCAGCAGCTCATTCTCCTCACCAATTTGGCATCTAACTGCAACAGAGAGAGGTCAGTAGCAGAGCATGGATGATGTACTGATTATGGCCTTGCATGTAGCACACACTTGAGTATTACAATACTTCCTGAAATGCTTTCCCCATTGCACTTTGTCAATAGCATCCTGATTTGTGTAAAATGACATTTCCAATTTATTGTGAAGGAAGTTGATCAAGTTGATACAACAGAAACTTGAAGTCTGGCATGAATCTGTCACACTGCAGACCTCATTGGTTATAGGCACAAAACAATCTTTTTTTTTAAAAAAAGGAGTAAGCCAGGCATTTTATTGTGTTTCTAATCTGGGAGCCTGAAATGTGTAAACAAATTATTTGACCCCTCACTCACTTCAGGGATTTATAACCAGCTAGCATTACCTAGATTCTCGGCCCTTAAGCGATGGTCATAAAGCAATATGCCAGCTCAAAAGCTGAACATCACAACAGGACTTCAGACTCCAAACTATCTATGGGAGATCCACTAGAAAGGAGAGTGAAATGGGGTGGAATGTACACATATGCATTCCTTTTTCCTTTCAGCTTCTGAATTAACTCTTATCATTTCAGGATTTCCAAAAGGCATTTGATGCCGTGCCACACAACAGATTCGAGAGCAAATTATAGCTCATGGAATAAAAAGGATAGTAGCAACATGAATACAAAATTGACTGAGCGACAGGAAGTAGAGAGTAGTGGTGAATGGATGTTTTTCAGGCTGGAGGGAGGTTTGTAGTGGAGTTCCCCATGGGGCCAGAGTTGGGACCCTTGCTTTTCCTGATATATATTAATGACCTAGACCTTGGTATACAGGGCCAAATTTACGGATGATAAGAAACTTGGAAGCATTGTGAACTGAGAGGAGGATAGTGTGTAACTTCAAAAGGACGTAGACAAGTTGGTGGAATGGGTGGCCAAGTGGCACATGGAAGTTCAATGCAGGGAAATGTACTGGGTGAATAGCAGACATGATGGGCTGAATGTAATCATTCTGTGATTCTGAGATGTCAAGAAATTGTTCTGTGCTTTTTTTTTTCCCTCACTCGAACTCTTTGCCCAGCATAATATGTACTTATCAAGCCTTATCATACCCTGAATGTGTTTTCAGCCCGTGAGTCACACCCATAAACACTTGATTCACACGAGCAAGTGTGACAGGCACTGACTCAGAATTCGGCCTTTCACCTACTTCCTACTGCTGGGGAATCATAACCTTTGCTCCACTTGAGAGGTTTTAAACGGAGTCATAGCTTGCGTCGCTGAGGCGTAAAAGAGAGAATCTTTAGACTAAAACTCACCCTCCCCTCCCTCCACCCAAGCCTGAAGCACCAGAGCGAGTTGTGAGAACCTGTTCACGTGCGCAGAAATTCAGTCATCAGTGACCTACTTTTTGTTCTTTTGAAGAACCCCTTTGTGCCAGCTTTATCGAGGTGTCCCTTAGTTTGGTTGAAGGGACATCTGTGGAACTGGAAGAACGGCCTCCTCCTGTGCCAAAAACTTGCTACGTTTTTAAATTACTAATCGTAGACCACATGCCGTTTGTCCCATCAGGGCCTGTGCCAGCTCTTTTTGGAAGAGATTTCCAATGAGCCCCGTTCTCTCCGCAGAGCCCAGCAAATTTGTGCTTTTTCAAGTATATGTCGAGTTCCCTTTTAAAAGTTTCAAATGCATGTGTGTCCGCTGCCATTTCAGGCAGTGCCTTCTAGCAGTCTGCTTCTCCAATGGCCAACCTCCCAGGGGCTTAGTGATGTGATACCTCTGACATGGTTAGAAAGATTGATTATGCTCGCCCTCCACATGAGAAACAGGAAGCAGTGGCGGGGGTATTGAGCCCTCCGCCATGATTGATATTGTCACTGTAAAAGTATCAATAATGCGTACACTTTACCAGTTACGGTTGAATGGTTAGCAGACAGAAAACAAAGCAGATGAAAGCTAGATAGAATCTTTACAGTGCAGGAGGAGGCCATTCGGCCCATCAAGCCTGCACTAGCTCGCTGAAAGAGCATGCTACCTAATCCCACTCCCCTGCCTTATCCCTGTAACCCTGCATATTCATTCTTTTCAGACAGCAATCCAATTCCCTTTTGAATGCCTCAATCGAACCTGCCTCCACCACCATTTCAGGAAGTTTGTTCCAGACTCCAACCACCCTCTGGGTGAAAAAAGTTTTCCTCCCATCACTTCTCCTTTTGCCCATTGTTTTGAACCTGCGCCCTCTAGTTCTTGATGTTCTCTTGAGTGGGAATAGTTTCTCACTATTTACCCTGTCCATACCCTTCGGGAGGCCCTCAGGATCTTGAATGCCTCTATCAAGCCTCCACTAAGCCGCCTTCTCTCCAAGGAAAACAGACCCAACCCCTCCAGTCTATCCCCATAGCTGCAGTTGTTTAACTCTGGAATCATTTAGCTCCTGCCAAGTGAAGGAAAAGCATTTTGTTAGTCACCTTGACTGCATAGCCCATGGCACCGTTCCAAGTTGTACAGGGTGTTCTTTCAGTGTCTGGCCAATCAAACCCATCAAAAAATACATTAACTGATCACCCAGTTCCCTGATGCTTGTGGGATCTTGGTGCGTGCTAAATAGTTGCCCAATTTGTGCTCATAACAGTGCGGACATTTCAAAGTAATGGCATATGAAGCACTGATGGGTGTTTTTCTGAGATACAAGTGCTACATTAATGCAGGTTGAGTAACCTGCTCATGGTGTCCCGCTCTCCACTCCTCTCAATACCAGATAGAGGAGAACCGAAAATGAGATAAACTTGTCTGGCTCCCTCCTCCCAGCCACCAGCTAATGAAACGCTATGTCCTGAAACCCCTACAGCATTGCAGTTCATGCTGAGATTGAAGGCTTTCAGTCATATGTTTTTAAAAAAATAATGCATGTTCTGTTGCTTTTCAGAGCTTGAGCTGTGTTTAACATTGGGGGCGAGACTGATATAATCGATGTTATTTTGAACACTATTGTGCCCTTTTAGATTGTTAACTTTAAAAAAAAAACCTATGTGAGAGACCGAATTAGTTCAAATGCATTTGGGAATTGATTTAATTTAACATTGGTAAGTTTTTGCCTTGTGTTTTGTGAGGGTATTGAGTGGTTACTTATACAAAGCACTGTCGTAGTGAACTGCCAATAACAGAGGATTACCAATGTCTTCAGGAGGTGACTAGGGAGTGGGGCGGGGGTGCAACAGTCTCTGGGTCAAAATCCTGGAACTCCCTCCTTAACAGCACTGTGCGTGTACCTACACCACACGGACTGCAGCGGTTCAAGAAGGCAGCTCACCACCACCTTCTCAAGGGCAAGTAGGGGTGGGCAGTAAATGCTGGGCCCAGCCAACGATGCCCAAATTCCGTGAATGAATAAAAAAAACAAATCATCCAACTGAGCCTGAGTTAATGTAAAACTATGTTCGCGGCAGACTTAGAAAATTTTCTGGTGTCATCACACCCCAGATGTCAGGTGACATAAATAGCTGCTCTTCCAAAATTAGTTGGGTAACAATTGGATTTTTGCAAGCTGGCTGGTTTGCTGTTTTTCCCTCTGACATTTCACATGACTCTTAACTAGCAAATGTTGCACCTTCACATGGAGCAATCCAACAAGACTCCTGTAGAACTGAAATAAAGCTCGGGGCCATTCGGGATAGCTAAGGAACAATGCGACTGAGCACGAGCCCTGAAACTTCAATGCCACTGAACGTGCGCGCGACTATTTTGGCTCCTCTGTGGGCAGGGTTTTAAAAAAATTTTTTAGAAGCACTTGATTCCTGAAAGGCCTGAAGCTCGCCGTCGTTTAAAGCAAGCTCTGGTTTTCTAGGAACAGGAGGCCATTCAGCCCCCTTGAGCCTGTCCCACTGTGCAGTTGAGGGTTTTGACTAATCTGTACCCGGACTTCATCAGCCTGCCTTTATTCCACAACCCTTGATGCTGTTCCCTACCAAATTGATGAATCTCCATTTTGAAAATTTAATTTGACTTTCCCCCCCCCGCCCTCCCCCACCCCCTTTCCCCTCCCTCCCCCACCCAGAGTTCCAGATTTCCCCCACCCTTTGCATGAAGAAGTGCTTCTTGACATCACCCCTGAATGGCCTATTGTTCTGTACTGCACATTTTAACCGATTTCAAGTATGTAAAACTTCTAGAATGTAGAGTCATAGAATGCGTACAACACAGAAGGAGGCCCTTCGGCCCATCGTGTCTGTGCCAGCTGGAATAGTAAGCGGAGATTTAATTTTTAAAATTCGGGAGAGCTTTAAGTGTGATGAATGGGAAAGACTGTTTCCTCTCATTGAGTAGTCGGTGCCCAGGAGACATCACTTTAATCTCTTGGTGTCAATTCTAGCAAGCAAGATTAGGTAAACCCTCATTACACTGAGGGCTGCTAAAGCATGGAATTGACTTGCCGCAGGGAGTGGTTGAGGCGGTGACCATTGAATCTAAAAAGGGAAAGTTAGATAAACGTTTGAAACCAAAGAATATACGGGGCTGTTGGGAGAACGCAGGGGTAGTGAGATTAGTTTTGGATTATAGCAAAGAACTGGTCCAGGCTTGGAGCCAAATGGCAGCTTGCTCTGCTATAAACATCTGCAGCACTGCTGTTGACTAGCTAATGTATTCATTCTGCCCCATAGGGTTCCTTAGTGACAGAAATGCCGTATTTCAGATACACCACTTCTGCAGTGAACAGCTTTCTGTTTCGGATAGATGGAAAAATGTGCGACTTAAGATAACGGTGCAGTTTATCCTTTCAGCCCATCGTCACGACCATCCTCCCTGCTTCCCGATCTGCCACTTGCAGCCTATGAAGCAGGAGTGGACTGGGTATCTCACTCACTGGCTGGCTGTCCCTCCGAATCTCAGCAAGCAGGACCAGAAGAGCAGGTGTAGAGGGTTGGGCATTGTATCCTGAAACCCCTCAAACTGCCAACAGCAGCTCCTCTTAACGGCCAATCCTGGACAGGCTCGTCTGTCTCTTACGCCTCTGTATTGCAGTTCAGTCATCGCTCCTTGGTGCTGTGACAGTACGCCTCCTCCTTTAGTGTGTGAGATAAGCACGTGAGCAGCATTGGCCTGTGCAGTGCCAAGACCAAGGGTTACTTAATGCTACATTAATTCTTATTGTAGGCAACAGTGTGAGTTTGTACATTTTGAAGATTTAGTTGTGGCTGTTTCTTTCACTGATTCCTAAGCTTTGAAAGACCGATTCCACTCTAGGCTGATGTTTGAGCTGATTGTGTATTGACCAGTCCGGTTCAAATTACCTGCATTGCCCTGTGTAATGGTTAAGAGCAGGGGGGCCTGTGAGCTAAGGGGCAATCAGAACTCTTGTTTTGGTAATCTTTCTAACAGATGCCATTATTGTCATAAAATTCTAATTGTAGGGATGTTGGGAGATGGGAAAGGAGAAGCTCTTTGTATACTGGAAATTTTAAATAGACACATAACGCTGTACCTGATTTGTCTCTTGTCTTTCTAGATCGTCTGTTTTACATCTATACGTCTGGCACCACGGGTATGCCCAAAGCTGCCATTGTTGTGCACAGCAGGTACGTAACCAAAACTGGGCAGAGATCAGTGGCTGCGTTTGCTCAGACACTTCAAAGATTCTGCTCTGGCAATGTTGACAAGAGAGCCAGAGAGCCAGATGGTGAAATATTTTTCCAGCAACAAGTTATGATCTGGAATGCACTGCCTGAAAGACTGGGTAGATGCAGCTTCAGAAGTAACTATCCAAAGGGAATTGGATAAATACAGGGCTATGCAGGGGGAGAGAGGCTAATTGGATATCTCTTCCAAAAGAGACAGCACGAGGGACCAAAATGACCTCTTTCTGTGCTGCATGATTCAATTTTTCTCAACAATGAGAAACCCGTTAATCGCCGAGAAGGTAAGTTTTATCTTTGTGCAGGTTTTCAGTACCTGAAGAAGTGAAGGATGAACCCATACAGCAGGACTTGGATTAAAATGTGTAGCCTGTGTTAGGCACTCCGTGAAACTGTGGTTGCTGACCTGCCCTGTGAGTATAAAACTCTGCCTTTCCCTTCCACCCTACTCATTGCTAGCTGTTCTTGCTTACAGGTACTATAGGATGGCTGTGTTTGCTTATTATGGATTCCGAATGAGGCACGATGACATTATTTATGACTGCCTGCCACTTTATCATTCAGCAGGTAAGAAGTCACGTTAACCTTCCAGCTTTCACGGTTTTGTCCATGTGTGGTCATTTGTGTGGTGGCTGTGGTATAAGGCAGCGTGATGAATCAACACCCCAGTGCACCATGCTGCTGAGCACCATGTGAGGGCGCCATGTCTTCCATTTCCCTATCTCCAAATCCCATTCTGAGTTGACTAACCCAACAGATGGATTCACCAATTGAAGGTTTGGCGCCAAGGAAAGAAAATCACCCCAAGGGCAGAAGAGCTCATCCTTTTTTTTTCATATTGATCATTCCCACCCAACTTCTCACTTGTATCAGCCTGCAGTGAACCTTCTCTCTGTCTCAGTTTAACAGTACATCCGAAGGATGGTCCCCGCAACTGTGCATCGCTCCTTCAGCGCTGCACTGGAATGTCTGCCTCGATTAAGTGGCTGAGGTCTCTGGAATGGGGCTTGAGCCCATGGCCACCTGACATGAACACACGAGTGCTGAGCCTGGACCAGCGCCTCATGTTATTGAGTGGCCTGAAAAAGTCATTGATGAAAATGGTGAATGGACGGATCCCTGTGCCGTGCCATAAATCAGTCCATGTTTCTGTGAAATTTCGCTACTTGTTGGACAAGCCAGAAGAATCACAGAGGGCTCCTCATGTCAGGTCCTTTGCCATTTCCTCACCCTCTTTCAGAATTCCAGCGTATTATTTTGTCTCTTCATTATCTTCTACGTTACTCCAGGCCTTTGAGGCTTTGAAATACATTCACCAAGTATACACCTGTGCATTGTTCATTAAGTTGAGATGCTTAACTCCCATAACATAGGGCTTTGCGCCAGTCTGCCTTGGATTCCTCCCTCCCTTAGGATCAAATATTACCACAGGAGAGAGATCCCTCCACAATTCATTAAATATTGTAACATGGGCAGGAGCTGTTAAACTTAAGCCTGTGAGCTCCTTGCTAGCCTGTTTAAGCCTAATGAGTGTGATTACATCTCACTTGCTAGGAATTGTGGCTGATATCACTCGTGTTTAGACATAAAAATCATAACCTGTGAATTTTGTCTGATGGAATAAAAGCAAAATGTGGTCATTCTTTAGGCTTGTCAAGAGACAAATGATTCATCCAGAGTTTGAGCACTTGTGTAATCCTCTTGTGTTGTCTATTTTTAATTAAAATTGTTATGAGGAAGAGGCCTTATTTAAGGAGGTCTGTGTTAAAACCACTTACAATTATCATCAATTAGAGTGCATAGCAAACCATGGGACCTACATGAATGAACAACAACTACTTTTATTTATATAGCACCTTATTTATGTAGCAAAGCGTCCCAAGGCTCTTCACAGGAGCATTATCAAACAAAATTTAATACCAAGCCATGTGAGCTATTAGGACAGATGACCAAAGGTTTGGTCAATGAAGTTAGTTTTAAGGAAAAGCGAGGTGGAGAGGTTTGAGCAGGGGATTTCAGAGCTTAAGGCCTCAGCAGCCGAAGGCGCAGCCACTAATGGTAAAGCAATGAAAGTTGGGGATGTGCAAGAGGCCAGAACTGGAGGAGTGCAGATATTTTGGAGAGTTGTAGGGTTGGAGGAGGCTACAGAGAAATGGGGGCTTTGATCAAAGGGGTAGGGACCACCCCCAAAGCACTTGACAGCAGGAAAGGACAAGCCGCTTCACTGGATTTCGCTATCAAACAAGCCTGTTGTGCCCTTGTAGGTAACAATCACACTCGACCCCTAATCTTACCTGTGTCTCTAACTTGTTGTAGGTCGCGCTTTTTAACGGTGTATCCCCATTCGGTCAACAGGCAATATAGTCGGGGTTGGACAGTGCCTGCTGCATGGCCTGACTGTGGTGATCAAAAAGAAGTTCTCAGCCAGCCGATTCTGGGACGACTGCGTTAAGTACAACTGCACAGTGAGTGTTCACTAGCCCCGCTCTGCCGTACACTCTGCCGTACACACCGAGGGCTTCCAGTCCATTGCGCTGTCAGCTTCCCGTAGGGAGCTTACATCCCCTCTTCACCCTCCTTTGGACGTGCTTCCTGTTTGTTTGCTAACGAGTAATGACGATCTGCCTCATCACAGCAGCAGGACTGTGATTTAAAGTGTAGGAAATAGGACCCAAGAGCCAGAAAGGCCCTCGAGCCTGCCGCAACACTGAATAAGATCGTGACTGATCTTCTACCGATACTTCGCATGTCCTATTCAATCCCCGTGTTCTTTGATTCCTTTTGTTGCCCATCCCTAATTGCCCTGAACTGAGTGGCTTGCTCGGCCATTTCAGTGTCAACCACATTGCTGTGAGTCCAGAGTCACGTGTAGGCCCAGACCAGGTAAGGGACATCAGTGAGCCAGATGGGTTTTACAGCAATCGATGCTGATTACTGATTTATTAATTGAATTTAAATTCCACCAGCTGCCCTGGGGGAATTTGAACCCATGTCCCCTGGAGCATTATCCTGGGCCTCTCGATTATCGGTCCAGTGACATTACCTCTATGCCACTGCCTCCCCCTGTGAGCACCCACAGCCCTTGGGTGGAGAACTTCAATGATTCACAACCCTCGGGTGAAGACGTTTTCCCCTCATCTCGGCCCTAAGTGGCCGATCTCGTATCCTGTGACTATGCGCCCCCCCACCCAGTGCTAGACTCTCTAAGACGATGGAGAAACTTTGCAGGGTAATTGTAACTGAGCCTGGCCAGCGTGTGTACGATTCACTAACCGTAACAAGCTGAACCCGCTGTTGCCGTTCGTTTGGGCTGCGGGTGAGTTACATGCTGCCTTTAAATCAAACACCTAATCCTTTTGGATTTCTCACCCTCCTTCCTGCTGTCACTCATTCTGAAGCACAGCTGCTTGTCTAACCCACCCAGGTAACCCCTCCTAGTGCCTGAACTGAGACGTTGAGTCTCAGCAGCTTTATTTAACTATTGCGTGGCGAGAGATTTAAAGCGGCAAGGATATTTATCGGTGTGGGGGGGGTGGTTCTGCGATGGTAAAGCTCGTGGTGTGGCTTCTGCCACCAGTGATGCTGACGTCGGGTAACTCGCTCCAGAACCGGGGCTCGGTTGTGATACTGAGTGAATCACAAAGGGAGAACTGGAATAGGCTAAATGTTTTCTCGCTCAAAGGTGGCGTCCATTCGGCCCCTCGAGCCTGTTCCGCCCAACAAAAGTCTGATCAGTTCCCATTTTGACATTTTCAGTTTGACCTCCCAGCCTCCGCTTTTTTGGGAGGAGAGAGTTTCAGATTTCCATAAACCTTTGTGTGAAAAGATGTGCTCCCCTGAATGGCCTAGCTCCAGTTTTAAGGTTATGCCCCCTTGTTCTAGATGGCCTACCCCACCCCCCCACCTCTTGACGCAATAGTGAAGATAAAGAGAAACCGTCGACTCCTGTTTTAATTTTAAACGCCTCAATTAGATCACACCTTAATCAGTTTTACTCGGAATACAAGCCTAGTCAATGAAAGGTGTCCAAATTGAATCCTTTTCGCCCAGGTATCACTCTGGTGATTCTACACTGCACTTCCTCTAAAGCCAGTATACCCTCCCTGAGTGTGCTGTCCATTCCTACATGCAACACTGTAAAAGGAGATCTAGGCAGAGCTTTATATAACTGTAGCATAACTTAAATTCCTTTACATGGCATCATCCTTGAGATAAAGACCATTAAGCCGTTAGCCTCTCTGTCTAAATGTTAACATATGCTCTTTAGATTGTTCAGTACATCGGGGAAATCTGCCGCTATCTCCTTAACCAACCAGTCCGCCAATCTGAGTCCCAGCACCATGTCCGCATGGCTATTGGGAACGGCCTGAGACCCTCTGTCTGGGAGTCCTTCACCAGTCGCTTCCGCATCAAGCAGATGGCAGAGTTCTACGGGGCCACCGAGTGCAACTGCGCCATCGCCAACCTTGACGGCAAGGTGGGTACTGAGCCACTTTACCCCACCTCGCTCAGGTAACTGCAGGGCCAGGCCGTGAAGCTTTGTGCTCAGCCAAAGAGAAAGAAACCATGGACCTTTCCTGGGGGGAAGTTGAGGGAGGGGGGCTGCGGGAAGCTGATTGAATGCATGGGAAGAGGAAGAGGAGGGGGTGGATGATGGTGGGGGCGGATGATGGGGGGTGGGGGTGCAGATGGCGGAAGGGGCACGGATGACGGGGACTGGGAGTAGAATGATGGGAGGGGAGGGTGGCAGATAATCAGGGGGCCAGGGGGTGGTGGATGATCCGGAGCAGTGTGAGATATTGTGAGGAAGATGTGAAATAGGGGGTCGGGGGGTGATGGAATGGTATGATAGAGGATGGGGATTTAGAGAGATACTGCTGCAATAAAGATAACTCATTTCACTGCAAATATTTTGCGGTCTCTGCTAGTTACTGTAGCTCAGTACCTAACCAAAATGCTACCTCCATTTATCTCGGTAGGTAGGAGCCTGTGGCTTTAACAGTCGCATCTTGCCCTGTGTCTACCCTATCCGTCTGCTAAAGGTCAATGAAGATACACTGGAACTTATCCGAGGTCCCAATGGGCTATGCATCCCCTGCAAACCAGGTAATCCTCAAGATCCTCGGCCAGAGTGTTCATACAGCTTGGAGGGTGTCTCGGGTTGGAATGAGGCTTTGCTGTTGTTCCCAATGCAGATGGTCATTTTCCACCAGTGCTTCCCCCACTAGACGCACTCTCCAAGCAGTTATAGGCCAGCCGGGTGCAATGCAAACCTCTCTTCTAACGCACAGTGCACAAGGATCATTGCCACTCCCTACGCTGGCCATCCTAATAGCTTCTTCTAGCGAGACTATTAACCTACGGTAAGACGTAGGAGCAGAAGTAGGCCATTCAGCCCATCAAGTCTGCTGCGCCATTTAATGAGATCATGGCTGATCTGATAATCCTCAACTCCACTTTCCTGCCTTTTCCCCATAACCCTTGATTCCTTTACTGATTATCTCAGCCTTGAACATACTTAATGATCCAGCCTCAACAGCCTGGGTACTTGATCAGCCTGCAGATTCCATTAGGAACCTGGGTTCAGTCTGCCCAACCTCACTTTAACTAGAACCCTGATAGCCAGAATTTTCCCATCAGCCTGGGCTGAATTCAAACCAGGGGGACCTAATGGTGAAAAAGATGTACCAATGAGACCATTTCACTTTGTGTGAACTTGTCGCCATCTATTGGAGTGAAGCAGAATTACATCTGGTGTTTATTACTATTGAAGGCAGTGCTGCCAAACATAGTGTGTATACCTAAGCATCATGTCCAGCCTTCCCTTGCTAATGCCGAAGTTTCCTTTACAGATCCCCCATGCTTTCTTTTTGGCTTTTACAGGTCCACACATAAGGCACGTGCACAGAAGCTGTAATTGTGTTTTGCTATTTATACGGTGGCTCTCTGCAGCCCTCGGAGTTTGGTTCCTCCTGCCTGTATTCCGCAGAGATCATTGTTGCAGGAAGCCTTCTCCCCCCCCCCCCCCCCCCCCCTCAAACTACAATGCAATGTTCCTGCTTCACCTCCTTTCCGAAACTCTCTTCTCCATCAGAAATTCTATAACATTGGTAGAGGTTGAACTAGAGAAAGAAATCTCAAAGAGAAAGTGGCAAGTCCTGCAAAGGTAGCATTTCTTTCAAGGGATGCAACTATTACTAAACAAGGCCCAGCATTTGTTGCCCATCCCTAATTGTCCTTGAGAAGGTGAGCTGCCTTCTTGAACCGCTGCAGTCCCTGTGGTGTAGGTACACCCACAGTGCTGTTAGGGAGGGAGTTCCAGGATTTTGACCCAGTGACAGTGAAGGAACGGCCGATATATTTCCAAGTCAGGATGGTGAGTGACTTGTTCATTGGCTGTGAAGTGCTTTGGAACACGCCGAGGTCCTGAAAGGCACTATAGAAATGCACGTTCTTTCTTTGCTCACTCTGTATGGATGTGCTGCCTCAGTCTGAGCTCAGGCAGTAACTCCCTGCTGTTTCAGTTTTGTGGATTCTGCAGTGGATTTCACCGATTTTAACCTTTTTCTCCTTTTGTGAATCAGGTGAACCCGGGCAGCTGGTTGGTCGCATAAACCAGCAGGACCCGCTTCGTCGGTTTGATGGGTATGCCAACGATTCTGCCACAAGCAAGAAGATTGCATACAGTGTGTTTAAGAAAGGAGACAGCGCCTATCTGTCAGGTACCAACTACTGCAACGATACAGCAGACTGCACAAAACAATTTGTATACATTCCCTTGTACTACATGTGTTCAGCCATGGCTCAGCAGCATTTTCACTTCCTATGTCAGAAGGTTGTGGTTCAATCCTGCTAGGAATCCTGCAGCGAGTAACTCACCTCCTGACTCCCCAAAGCCTGTCCACCATCTACAAGGCACAAGTCAGGGGTATGATGGGATACTCCCCACTTGCCTGGATGAGTGCAGCTCCCACAACACTCAAGAAGCTCAACACCATCCAGGACAAAGCAGCCCGCTTAATTGGCACCACATACACGAACGTTCACTCCCTCCACCACCGACACACAGTAGCAGCAGTGTGTACCGTCCACAAGATTCACTGCAGGAATTCACCAAGGCTCCTTCGACAGTACCTTCCAAACCCATGACCACTACCATCGACAAGGGCAGCAGGTAGATGGGAACACCACCACCTGGAAGTTCCCCTCCAAGCCACTCAGATCCTGACTTGGAAATATATCGGCCATTCCTTCGCTGTTGCTGGGTCAAAATCCTGGAACTCTATCCCTAACAGCAATGTGGGTGTACCTACACCACATGGACTTCAGTGGTTCAAGAAGGCAGCTCACCACCACCTTCTCAAGGGCAATAAGTGCTGGCCTAGCCAGTGACCCACATCCCATGAATGCATATTTTTAAAAAAAAGTCTCCACACTAGAGACTTGAGCACAAAATCCAGGCAAACAGTGTCTCGCTGACAGATGAGTGCCTTTTTGACGAGGTGTTTAATCCAGGCTGCATCTCCCCCCACCACAGGACAGAATGTACAAGATTCCACGGCCCTGCTTTGAAGAGCAGAAGGGTTCTCCCTGGTGTTCTGGCCAATATTTATGCCTCAGCCAACATTCACTAAAACAGATTAAGGTCATTACCTCATTGCTGTTTGTGGGGGTTTGCTGTGTGCAAACTGACTGCCAATGTTTCCCACATTGTAATCGTCATCACACCTTTAAGAGTATTTCATTGCCTGTAAAATTCCAGCCCAAGTTTGTTTGGTTCAGCGGATGTTGCTCTCACCTCTGACAATCATTTAAAAGGCCTCTCCAGAGACTTAAGCACAAAATCTAGGTTGATGCTCCAGTGTGGCACTAGTGAAACATCAAACCTAGACCCCAAGTTGCTGTGCAAATTCATGCATTAACTCCTATGGCATTGTTCAAAGCAGAGTGATTGAAATCTCCCAGACTCCTGCCCAACAAGTTTCCTTAACTACAGAAATTAAATAATTAGTCACCCACTTGGCTGTTTGTGGGATCTTGCTATGTGCCAGTGTGCTGCTGCATTTGCCCACATAATAATAATGACTATCCTCTGTTGCCTGAGAGGTTCCTATAACCTATCGGGAGTTCTTTCGTTCCTTTGGGTTTTCTATTTTTCCTGCCTGTCTGCCAAATGGCTTGAATTGAAAAGTTCAGGTTTCTTCAATTGCATTTTGATTATTCCTGTAGAAATCCGCTGCCCCTTTTAATGCCTTTTCCCTTGCCCCTGGCATGCAGGTGACGTTCTGGTTATGGATGAGCTTGGCTACATGTACTTTAAGGACAGGAGCGGCGACACTTTCCGCTGGAGAGGGGAGAACGTTTCGACCACGGAAGTGGAGGGGTGCCTGAGTCACCTTCTGGACATGACTGATGTGGCAGTGTATGGAGTAGAAGTGCCAGGTAAGCAGGATGCCCTGCTCCCGCCAGGTACACCTGTACTCACCTGTTCTCAAGTGTTGACTTTCCTTTTTAAGCAGGACGTGCAAGCTCCCACAATCTTAAACCAGGCAACACGATGTTTGTTCTATTCACTCTCAATGTGGGTGTCGTTGGCAAGGCTGGCTGCCTTTATTGCCCGTCCCTAGTTGCCCTTGATAAGGTGGTTGTGAGCTGCCGCCTTGAACCACTGCAGTCCACAGTGCCATCGGGAAGGGAGTTCGACGATTTTGACCCAGCGACAGTGTGGAACAGCGATATATTTCCAAGTCAGAACGTATTCGGGAAGGCAGCTCACCACCACCTTCTAGAGGGCAGTTAAGTATGGACATCCAAATGGTGACCTTGGCAGCAAAGCCAACACCCCCTGAAAGATGAGAGATCACCGACCTGAAACTGTAACTCTCTTTCTCTCCACGGATGCTCCCTGACCTGCATGTTTCCAGCAGTTTCTGTTTTGATGTCGGATTTCCAGCATCAGGAGTACTTTTCTTTTTTCATTTCTGTTCCTCTCTCTCTTGCTAGGTGTGGAAGGGAAGGCTGGGATGGCCGCGATCGCTGATCCCGAGAACAAAATAAATCCGGACCTCTTCTACCAGAACCTGCTAAAGGTGTTGCCCCCGTACGCCAGGCCGGTGTTCCTACGGATTCTCCCTGTTGTCGACACCACAAGTACGTAGCTAACTGCATGTGGTGGGTAACCCGCCCCTCCCCAGAGGCGCTTCTGTGGGTTTAGGGGTGTTTGGTGCTTGTTTTCATGTCTCCTCTCACAGAAGTGCATATATCTTGTGCTGCTCTCCCTGGAACGGCAATATCTTGCCACCCTGTGTCGGCTTCCTATGATAGGCCACAATAATCTCAGCGTTGGCAAGATGGTGTGGTGCTTCTCGGGAGTGGAGAGATGAAAGGCTTTAAAGACAAGCCAGACCCCAGCTGTTTCAAGAGCAGATGGGGCAGAGGCCTGGGAGCAGACTCTGTCTCCCCCATCGCAATTGACTGAATTTAATTTCCCCTGGTAACGCACTGGTTAATTAATAACAGGAGGAGGTCATTCAGCCCCTTGAGCTTGTTCCACCTTCAACTAGATCATGGAGGTGTCAGCTGTGGCTCAGTTCATAGCACCCTCGCCTTTGAATCAGAGGGTTGTGGGTTCATGTCCCACTCCCTGAAACCAAGAACTGTGATTGTACTCAGAAGTGTTGCAATCTGTGACTGTTGATAACTCGAAAGAGTTTCAACTAGATCATGGCTGGAATTGAATCTTAAACTCCATTTCCCTGTCTTAGTTCTGTACCTCTTACCACCCATCCCTAAAAGAAAAATCTGCTCATCACTGTCTTGAAATTTTCAAATGACCCCCCAGCTTCAAAGGCTTTTTTTGGGAGAGTTTTCCAGATTTCCACCCTCCTTCCTGTGACCAGTCGCTTCCTGACATCGCCCCTAAACAGCCTAGCTCTCATTCTGAGGTTATCCCACCTTGTTTTTGTCTTCCCCCTACCAGAGGAAATAGTTCCCTCATCTCCCCTATTGAGCCCTTTAATCATCTTAAACAGCTCTTCATTCATCTATCTGCTATTTTGCATTCATTAGCTCTTTGTTCTCTGGTGCCGTCAAGTCCGTCATTGGCTCCTTGTACCTTTTTTATTTCCACCAGTTTAAATCCTTTCAGACTAAACGCCTGACCATGTCAGCACTGAATTCATCCTGATCCACAGCATGAGTGACCGTGCTTGTGACGGTGATCATAGTTCGCTATCCTTGCTTGTTCCCCTCCATCCTTACGCAGGCTTCAACACTCTACCCTCTCCTGTCTCTACTCATTGCCCCAGTCAGTGGGAATATCTTTGCCTCTGTGGAACGGATGCAGCCGCTAGATTTCTAGCAAATATTTCTCCTTCTCCAGATCACTTTCTTTTGAGTGGCCCGAGGACCCTTCCTTGCCATCCCTACATGTCCCTTGGTGTTACCCATCCACAAGCACAGGGTCAGCCCCCCCTGCTATAAAGAGGTCAACCAGCTCTAACTCTTTTCCCGTCTTTCCCCTCTGTGCTGTCCCATCTTCCTGATATCCAGTTCAGGATGACCCAGTCCTCCCTTTCAGCTGGACATCCGGAAGACATCATTCTAGCTCGCTTGACACCCAACCTGTCCTCCCTCTCCCTCAGAGTCAGCAAGGTTGTATGGAACTGTGGCACCCTACCTGAAACTAGACTAAACTTCCAGCTCCATAAACTCTTCATTGCTGAAGGCTGCTCGTTTTCACCCCCACAACATTTCTCACCTCAGCCCCCTGCACAGCACCTCCACTGTTGAAATCCCTTATCTATGCTATACCACAGCCTGACAATTATTCTGCACCCCCCACCCTTCCTTTGCCCAGTATCCTCCTAACTTGTTGCAAATGCAACTGCCCGTCTTGCACTAAATCCTTTCCACCCCCTGCCCTCTCCCCCTGTGGCGTAAGATCCAATTCCTTGCCCTCTAGTCAATCCAGTGGCCCTGCCCTGCCCTGTTAACCACCACCTCCTCCAAACTCGCTTTCCCTCCCAGTCTTCCAACTCTGCTCTTCTGTGCCGTGGCCCCCTCTTCCACCCCAGCGCTTTCAGCCTCAGTGATTTTAAAATGCTTACCATGGTAATCAATACCCTTCCCAGGCCACCGTGCTTTGTTAGTGTCCAGTGCGGGTGGTGTCACTGGGTGCTGACCTGGAGAGGGACCCAGGGCGGTCAGTCCCTGTGTCAGAATTTGCAGTGGACAGATGAGGAAGAGCATTAAGTTACAAACCCTTGCTATGATTTTTTTTCCCTGTTCTGATTTTAAGTTAAGCATCCATGGATAAAAGCTCTACCCAGGCAACCTCCAGCTTCCCTATCTGGCCTGGCGTGGCTTGAAGGTGCACCCTATTATTTTGGTTCCCGCGCCCCCCTGTTATCTCTGGCCGAGAACGTGGCCTGTTTATCCAACGCAAGAGTGGAGATCCTGTAAATACTCAGCGGGTCGGGCAGCAACTGTGGAGAGAGAAACAGAGAGTTGGCGTTTCAGGACAATGACCTTTCATCGGAAATGGTGACGGGAGCTGAAACGTTAGCTTTTTTTTTCCTAAGTCCACAGGTACTGCCGGCCCTGCTGACTGTTTCCGGCATTTTCTCGGTTTCAGATTTGCAGAATCAGCAAATGTTTTGTGTTTGGAAATCCCGGTGATTGCTTAGGGATTGATTATCTGAATAGCAGCCTCGTGATGATCTTGACTCTGGAAGTGAGTGCATTCAGTAGATGTGTGTGTGTTTGAATTCTAATCCAAGCATGAAGACGGCCCACGCTGAATGGGTAAACAAACTTTTGTATTGTTCCAGGTACTTTCAAAATCCAGAAGACGAGGTTACGCAAGGAGAGTTTTGACCCCCATCAGACGAGTGACAGACTGTACTTCCTAGACTCAAAGCTGGGAAAGTACATCCTACTGGATAAGAAAGTTTACAACACTATTCTGGCTGGAAATTACCACCTATAGTTTAGAAATCAAATTCTGGGAAGCTAACAATTTTAAAAGTAAATAAAAAAAATTCGCAGGGGGAATATCTGGAGGGAGCGCTTGGCTGTATGAAGGACTGAAACAAAATCTTCCCAGAGGAGGAGGAAACCCTGTGAAATGAAACTCTATTTGGCTAACAGTAAAGAGCTGGATGAAATCCTATTTAAGTACCATTTGGCATGCAGAGTGAATGCCGGTTTCTCAAAGTAACTATTGGAATGGCTCAGGAGTTGGGCCCCCAATCCACAGTGGGCGCCCCGTGATCCAAGTGCCCTGTCTAGAATTCAGGAATTGGACGAAGCGATGCTAATCCCCAGTGGAGTCGGGGTGGACAGGTCCAATTCAGTAACGGGAACCCTCAAGCTAATGAACTTTCCATTCGGGTCACCTTTTTCTGCTCCACAGTGCCCTCGCTGGTGTCTTAAAAACGTGCTGCGTGCTCGAGGAGAAGATGCACCACGGCACCAACTCTCTCTACCGTCAAAACACTGGCTTCAATCAAGAGAATTAACATTCCCTTCTCCCTCTGCCCACACTCCACTGTACCCACCCCGGCCACACACGCTAGCTCCTGTTATTTGTTTATATTAATGTCTGCGCTCACGGTTGCAGCACAGAAGGAGGCCATTCGGCCTCATGCGCAGTTACTGTTGTTCAGTGTTTACCTTTCTCCTGCCACCACGACCTGAACTTGGCTCTGTCATATGACAGAGAGAGATGTGGGGCGGTGGCTGGGGTGGGGGAGCTGGTGTGCTGTTTATTTGCATTGTTGAGGTGGTGAAGTTGGGTGGGAGAGGGGAATGAAATTCTGTGGCCTGGAGTGCCTGGGAGATTGTTCCACTTATTAACCTATAATCACAGTGTGTCGTGCTTTAACTGTGCTGTTTTGAGAGGAGCTAGTGGACGCTTCATTCAAAATTCAGTGGCAAGTAGCAGAAGACGCTACATCTTCCTTTCAAACAAGCTGTTAATGCTTCATGTTGCAAACCTCGTTTTCTCAATGGAAACATTGAAGGGAAGTTATTTGTTGAATTTGAAATGGTTTTTGGCCAGGGTTCTGCCAGTTGCTCCCTTGTGTTCCTATAATCTGTAGTCACATGACAGATAAAGTACACCCTCTAATGGGGGGGCTTATAGGGTTTGTCTTCAAACAGAATGTTCAGTTTGTTTTTACCCATTTTCTGTTTTGCCCCTGCTGAAAAATGTTAGCTGAACACCCAAGTTTAAAATAATTCTTGTGTTGTCAGGGTAACCTCGTTGATCTGTACCTAGACCCTGACAATCGAGCAGCAAGCTTCACACTCTTCTGACCCGCACAAGCCTACCTGCTGTTTCAGGGGCCACCCTGCCAGCCAGTTCCCTGCTCAGGGGTCAGTCTCTGGTTTGCTGCCAAGTGCTATGCCCCATAGGTGTGCGTCTTGCCCTGCAGCTTCTGATTCTGTTTTTGCCTCACTGGACGGTCACTGACTGGAAGATCAGGTATTCCCCCCTCAGGAAGCGGGGTGGTCGGTGAAAGAAAATGTCCGGGTTCGTTGGAGCATGTTCCCGTGCTTTAAAGATTCTGGGATAGTCTCACTTCCTGATAGAATTAATTTGCTTTCCCCTCACCAAACAATGTACGATGGGCAAACAATACTGATTCCTAACTCTGGTGACAACTCTTAATGAGAGATTCTGTAGAGACTGGAACAGTGACTGCACTGAGAGTCCACAGGCTCTGAAGAAGAGTATTGCAAGTAGCATTCACTGCCACTATTACAGTAAATGTTTCTGAAATGCCAGACCCCGGATCATACTGTACCATTACCTCAGTTAAATTATAACAGATCAGGGGAGATATAGAAACATTATTGTAGATGTCTGTCTGTTTTCTCCCTCCCCACCTCTCTTGAAGACACTACGGCCTGATGAGTCACTGTTCCACAAACACTTTTTCCCCCTCCCACCCCCCCAAAACCAACCAACTCTTCACCCATTAGACACTCTTTGTGCCTGTCTGTAGGTTTTGAGTAAGTATCAAGTGCTGTCAATTGGTGCATAGTCCTCCCCTCCTTAGGACCTGACATCCAGACTTGGTATTCTTTCTGGCCGAAGTAACTGATCGCCAGGAGTGGAACACACTCTGCCTGAAACCTCTTCACCCACCATCCCCTCCTCCCCCACCACCCCCGGGTCAGCGGGGTCATCCATTGCACAGTTGCTGATCGGCTAAATCTGCTGGAATCAAACTTGGGACCACCTGCTTTGAATAGGCCAGTTAAATCAGCATTGCCTGCTTTCTTACCAGTTCATGTTCCAGCCACACTTTAACCATCCTCACTTGCGTGAAACTGAATTATTTTTGGGCAATGATATGTTCTCCATTTTTTAAATGTCTACCTCTCCCCTACTCCCCAAGTCAGTAAAGTGACGTTTCCCAAGCCTTGGCGCAAAGGAGCTTAGCGGCAGGATGAGTTTTCCTTCAGATTTGTGAAATTAAATGATCGACCCGCGCAGGCAATGAGACCACCGGTGTGCTCCATAGTAGGAACAGGTCTGAATGTTATATTTAGGAACCATTGCAAGAGTTTAGCTTGTAAAGTATGTAAATTTGTCAACAAAACTTTCTCTCCCCTGTCCGCCAAAGGAGCCAAATCGAAAGATCGGCCTACGCAGGGCCCCATGGTTTTTCCTGGGAGTTGGGGCATGAGCAGGCAGCTTTGGTACTCCCCTAATGCTTGCTGCAGCAAATCTCTGACTCCAGCCCATTACCCACATGTAAATATCCCCCTCTTCTCACCACCGCCACCACCCCACCTCCTCCCAGGTTAGAAATACAGCCAAGGTCAGCAGGGCATCTCTGGGATGTGAGATAGAAGGAGCCGGGGGGACCAAAGGTCCCATCTCACCTGAGCCATGCCTCATACGCACATGGAAGAGGGGGGGGTCAAAAAGCCGAAGCCCGAACATCAGGACCAGGATACGAGGCTAATCTGTGCTACATACTTCTACTCCATAGGGATTTCAGTAGCGGCAGGGGTGCAAATGTTTTTACGGACGTACCTTTGGGTCTCTTTAACCAGCAGAACACAAGTGAATTATGCTTGTGATCAATACCGGATGGAATGAAGGGAAATACATTTGAATTCTTAGCACTGCTGGTAATTTATAAAGCTGGTGCAAGACTAATCAAAATACAGGTGAGACACTAGTAATGATTTATGAAACCTAACTCTCTTATAAGAAATGTATTTTCTTAATATGCGACTGTTCTCGTTCAAGGAATATTATAAACTCATAGGAATTGTCTTTTATATTTTCTCTTGTTTATCTGCTGTTGGAAAACTGTTGAAAGCTGATTTGGTGTAGGGTTTGACAATTGAAATGCACTTCAGTTTCATAGTTTGGGTTTTTACTGATGGGAGAAGCACAAATGTAATTTTAACAGGAAAAATGTGTTTAAGCCACTTGTTATGGGTAAGTACAGGGTATTCTAATATACAAGGTGAGAAACCTTGATGTTTAAAAGCAATATGAGTGATGCATTATACAAAAGGAATGATTGTCAACGAGTATTGTTTTTCTCCTTTTTAAAGCATTGATGTGTCTCAATGTTAATTTTCCTCTGCAATTTTTAACCAAATTAGTCACTCTCACCTATACCTGTGAACACACCTGCCATACCACTTTCCGGAGTGCTGTATTCTTATGTCTGTCTTTGGTGGAAGTGCGATTAAACATTGTGTGCCTTAAACATTCAGTGTGTGTGTATGAGGGATTGAGGGCTGTTCTACTTAGCCATGAAATGATACTCCAGTTACTGAAAAGTTGGAGAAGGCTGAATTTAAAGGACCAAAGGTTAGATTTTTCCTGACTTTTGTTCCAGTGACACATTTTGGGGTTTTGCACAAGACATTAAGATGTGCTCGGTAACGCTGCTTCCTCTTGTAAGTTGACCTTTTGTCCCTTACAATCACTAGTATGTCTTAAGCCAACCTGCTATTTAGGTAAAGGGTAGTGGCTCTTTCCAGCATTGCAACAAAGGGTTTAACTCCATACACAGACCGCTGGAATATATGACCTATTGCTATGTGAGTCTCCTGTGAAAAGCCGACTGAACACACACGGTCAAACAGAGATCCAAGTGGTTCTGCTTCAGTTAAAACGGGTAAATGCCTAGCTGGTACATTACAGCAATGACTACACTTCAAGATGTATTTCATTGGCTGTGAATTACTTTCAGACAGTAACCCGCCTTTATATGGCAAAACGTCTGCAAGCTCCTCACAGAAGTGTTGCCAGACCAAGTTTGATACCGAGCCCACATGAGGGGAATTCAGGAGAGGCGACCAAAAGATCGGTCAGAGGTAGGTTTTGGTTTTAAGGAGCATCCTAAAGAAGTTAGCAAGGTGGAGAGGTTTGGGGGAGGAAATTCCAGAGCTTGGGGCCCAGGCAGCTGAAGGCACGGCCGCCAATGGGAGGGGGACACGATGAAAATCAGGGATGCACGAGAGGTCAGAATTGGAGGAGTGCAGAGATCCTGGAGGGTGATAGGTCAGGAGGAGGTTAGACATGGGTAGGGGTGAGAAGACGGAGGAATTTGAAATCAGGAATATGATATTTTAAATTGAGGCATTGCCAGACTGAAAGCCAATGTAGGTCAGCAAGAACATGGTCAAAGGGATTTATTGCGAGTTTTGGATAAGCTCAAGTGTACAAATGGTCCAAGATGGGAGGCCAGCCAGGAGAGCATTGGTAACAAAAGTTTTAGCAGCAGATGAGCTAGGCGGGGTGGGGATGGGCGATGTTACAAAGGTGGAAGTAGGCGATGTTTGGCAAAGGAGCAGATATAGGTTCAGAACATCTGCTCGGGGTGGAATGCCAAGGTTGCACATAGTCTGATTCAGCCTCTGATGGTGGCTAGGGAGAGGGTTGGAGTCAGCGCCAGGAATCGGAGAGAATCTGAGCTTTGTGAAAGGTTCTATATAAATGAATAATAGGATAATACCGCAGATGCTGGAAATCTGAAATAAAATCAAAAGTGTTGGTAAAACTTAACAGGCATCAGGGAGAAACAGAGTTAATGTTTCGAGTCCAATATGACTCCTTGGACTTGACAATAGCATCTGTTTCTCTCTCCACGGATGCTGTCAGACCTGCTTGAGTTTTTTTTTTGTTGCAGCATTTTCACTTTTTATTCTGTATAAATGAAGTTTTATTTACTCTTCGATCTGTTCACCCACATATCGCCTTTGCTCTGTGTCCACCACCACTCTATGCAGAGTGCATTGGGATGTTCTATAAAAGATGCCACGAGTTGTTTGTCACTGTAGTCCAGAATCACGTGCACAAATGTTTCTGGAAAAAATGGAATTGTAACCCCATCACGATCATATTTATTCAGCTGAGAGGTGCCTGACACCAATTAGACTCCCAAGAGTGTTTTTTTTTATATATATAAAATTACCCTCTCCTTCAATCGGGTTTCCAAATTGTTTGAATAAGCCCCTCTCTCAGTACAAAGATGGAATAACCTACGGTTTTTGATTTCTTTTGTTAAGCGTATTTTCATGCCCTGTCTCTCAAATTCAGCCTTTAAGGGAGCCTTTAAACTCCCCACATTCTCTGCCAAATCAATCGCTCAAGTCCCTACAATGAACAAATTCTAGCCTGCCAAGAGCTGCTTTGTTGTTTTCTCCGGTGCTCCAGTTATTTGTGAATGAAGCTTCCTGCAGATTGTTGAAGCACATTCATGGGCCTAGGTCATGAGGTAAAGTCCCTTTCCAAAACACTCAAACAGCCCAGAGAGTGAGCTGAGGGCAGTGTGAAGAGCCCTCAACCACTCAAAAGCACTTTTTTACATTGACTGGCTGCCTTCAATAGCAGACTCTCAATTTCCCTGCCCTCGCCAAGCTTCTACAACCTTAAAGTGCTGGGCTGCTGGAGCCCAAACTACGTCAGAGGGCCCACATTTGTTCTGGAGTTGGATTCCCCTCCCTTTTAGTAACTTAAATCGTGGGCCTTTGCAAAAAAAGGGCCTTCATTGTAGCTGCTATTAATCAACAGGAGACCAACAAACAGAGCTAATGAGTTTCCATTTCAACGTTATTCATGAGACCCATGTTATGAAGTGAAGCGCAGGGATATACAGGGCTGCAGATAAATCTTTTGGCTTTTTCCTTTTATTTCTCCATGTGCAAAAGCTGCCTGATTTCCATTTTTATTACCGTAAAGGAACTGCCTGGTGAGCTGAGGGAGACTTGGCTTCATGCATCAGTCTCCATCCCATGCTGGTGAGCAGTAATGCTCCCTTTTTAATAGGGAAAGTTTTTAATTGTCTTTCAGAGCCTTTTCAGTAATTAATGGACAGAAGTTCATTCAATCAACATGTAGAACCATGTAGCACAAAAGATCATTCAGCCCATCTAGCCTGTGCTGGCTCTTTTGAAAGAGCTATTCAAATAGTCCCACTCTCTCCCTGCTGTTTCCACATCACCGTGCAATTCCTCCCCCTCCAATTCCCTTTTGAAAGTTACTATTGAATCTGCTTCCAAATCATAATTACTTTGTGTTTTAAAAATTAATTCTTGTATTTGTTCCAATTATTTTAAATCTATATCCTGAGTACCAGCCATTTTCTCCCTATCTACTCTATAAAATAAACACCTTATAATTTTGAACACCTCAATTACAGCACCTACTAGCCTTTCCTGCTTTAAGGAGAACGATCCCAGTTTCTCTCATGTTTCCGTGGTCATGTCACTGTGTTAGTAATGTGGGTTCAAATCCCCACCACAGCAGTTAGTGGAATTTAAATTCAATTAATAAATCTGGGATTGAAAGCTAGCCTCAGTAATGGTGACCACAAAGGTGTCAGCTGTGGCTCAGTCCATAGCACCCTCGCCTTTGAATCAGAGGGTTGTGGGTTCATGTCCCACTCCCGGAAACCAAGAACTGTGATTATACTCGAAAGAGTTGCAATCTGTGACTGTTGATAACTCGAATGGTGACCACAAAACTACTGTTGTTTGTTATAAAAAAAACCCATCTGGTTCACGAATGCCTTTTAGGGAAGGAAATCTGACAACTTTACCTGGTCTGGCCTACATGTAACTCCAGACCCACAATGAAATGACCTAGCAAGCCACACAATTTGAGAGCAATTAGGGATGGGCAGCAATTACTGGCCCTGCCAGTGATGCCCACATCCATTGAAAAAGATCTTTAAAATGTAACAAACATTTCTCATCCCTGGTAGCAGTAGAGTTATCTCAGTTGAAGAAAGGTACCTCTGATAATCCAGGCACTCCCTTGGTACTGCAAGGAGAGTGTTGAGCTAAATTGTGGTCTGGTCTCTTCAATGGGACTTGTACCCACCACCTTCTGTCCCATGAAAGGAGCTTCACCTGCTGATTGAATAGGAAGTCTTAAAAATTAAAGTTTTAAGTTTAACAGTAATGAAGCAAATACAGGGCAGATGATAAAGAGCAATAAATTTGTCTAAACTAAATCCTGATTTTAAAGATAAAAACTAAAAACAAATAACTACTGCGGATGCTGGAAATCCAAAACAAAACAAAAACAGAATTACCTGGACTCGAAACGTCAACTCTTTTCTTCTCCACCGATGCTGCCAGACCTGCTGAGTATTTCCAGGTAATCCTGATTTTAAAGTTCTCATTCTTATTTCAAATCTATTCGTGGCCTCGCCCTCCTCTCTCTCTAACCTCTTTCCATCCCTACAAACCTTCAAGATCCCAGTACTACTCCAATTCTGGTCTCTTGCGCATCCTCAATTTTCTTCGATCCACCATTGATGACAATTCCTTCAGTTCCCTAGGCCCTAAGCTCTGGAATTCTTTCCCTAAACCCCTCCTCCTTTAAGATGCTCCTTAACGCTCACCTCTTTGACCAAGCTTTTAGTCGCCTGTCCTAATGTCTCCTTCTGTAGTTGTGTCCAATTTTGTCTGATTACCATTCTGTGCAGTGCCTTGGGACAGAACTTGAGTTTTGCTGAGAAAAGACGTTTTGTCAAAGCTTTTCATCTTGCACTCATCAGGACAAGTATTCTTGCGATAGTCATGATGAGTCAAAACGCAAACTTCGACAAAATGTCTTTTTTTTTTCAGCCATAAACAACAATAAACTGATGACTAGTTAGATAAAAAGTGGAAGATGCTGGAAATGCTCAGGTTGGGCTGCATCTGTGGAGAGAGCCCCTCTTTCAGTTGGATGACCTTTCATTGGTGCATTGGGAGCTGTTTCCCTTTAAATCTGCCGTGAGATCTTTTACCTAAGCCTAGGCAAACACACGGGACCTCAATTATAATGTCATCTCTGATAGGCAGAACATCCACCAGTGCAGCTCTCAGACTACTCTGGAGCATCAGTCTAACATCCAAATCTAGAAGTGGCTACCATGGCCCAGTGGCTTTTCATATTTGTTTTTCCTGTCACAAATAATTAGATCTATTGAATTCCGTTCTGGAAATGGGAATTGAACTTGCAAATCCTGGGTTGTTCGTTCGATATTATAATCACAACACTACCGTTATAATAATGCAGGAGGGTGGTGATAAATTGTGCCCCCCCCCCTAGCTCTAGCCTAAAAATAAGTGGTCTCCCATTTAAGACAGATGAGGAGGGGTTTCTTCTTTCAGAGGGTGTTGGTGTTTAGAATTCTTTCCCAAAGAGCAGTGGATGAGGGTCTCGAATATATTCAAGGCTGAGTTAGACATTTTTGATTGACAAAGGAATCTAGGGTTCTGAGGGATAGGCAGGAAGGAGGAGTTAAGGCCATCATCAGAACAGCCATGATCTTATTGAATGGTGGAGCAGGTTTGAAGGGGCTGACTGGCCTGCTATTCCTTCTGTTCTTAGATACTAGTGCATTGCAAGAAGAAGCATATTGACTGCATTGACCACAGCAGTGAATAATGTTTTTGAGAAAACATTATTCTACAATCCTACATATTTCCACAGTCCTACCACCCACTGAGATCTAGGTGCTCCTCCAATTCTGGCGCTTCTCGCGTTTCCCAATTTAACTGCCCCACCCTTGGCAGCTGCCTGGGTCCTAATCTCTAAAATTCCCTCCTAAATCTCTCCTTTTTTTAAGACCATCCTTAAGACATACCTCTTTGACCAAACGGTTTGGTCATCTGCCCTAATATTGCCTTATGTGGCTTGGTGTCAGATTGTATCAGATAATGATCCTGTGACATCTTGGGATGCTTTACTGCATTAAAGGCACAACATAAATGCAAGTTGTTGAATATATATTATACATATATATATATCCATATGTATGCAGTAATTCAGAAACTTCTCTGTAATAATGAATGTAGATGGCTATTTTATTGCTAAACTGCTCAACAAAGCTTGTGTTTACTTTGCCTAATCATATCACTGGTGACACTCACCAAGCCCGTCTGATTCAGCACATTCTTTTGTAGAGCAAAACAACTGAGAAGGCAAAAAACGTGGTTACTAAATCCTGATTTTGAAGTTCTCATTCTTATTTCAAATCTATTCGTGGCCTCCCTTTCCTCTCTCCGTAACCCCCTTCCATCCCTACAAACCTTCAAGATCCCAGTACTACTCCAGTTCTGGTCTCTTGCGCATCCTCAATTTTCTTCGATCCACCATTGATGGCGAATCCTTCAGTTCCCTAGGCCCTAAGCTCTGGAATTCTTTCCCTAAACCTCTCCTCCTTTAAGATGCTCCTTAACGCTTACCTCTTTGACCAAGCTTTTAGTCGCCTGTCCTAATGTCTCCTTACGTAGTTGTGTCCAATTTTGTCTGATTACCATTCTGTGCAGTGCCTTGGGGCAGTTTACTATGCTATGAATGCTATATAAATGCACACTGGTATTGTTGTCCATGGTGCAGACACCACAGACCTGAACCATGGGCGACCGCTTTGCAGAACACCTGCGGTCTGTCCGCAAGAAAGACCCAAACCTCCCTGTCGCTTGCCATTTTAACACTCCACCCTGCTCTCTTGCCCACATGTCTGTCCTTGGCTTGCTGCATTGTTCCAGTGAAGCCCAACACAAACTGGAGGAACAGCACCTCATCTTCTGACTAGGCACTTTACAGCCTTCCGGGTTGAATATTGAATTCAACAACTTTAGATCTTAAACTGCCTCCCCCATCCCCACCCCCATTTCCGTTTCTTCCCCCTCCCTTTTGTTTTTCCAATAATTTATATAGATTTTTCTTTTCCCATCTATTTCCATTATTTTTAAATCTATACCTTCAATGCCCTGTCAGTCTTTCCACCCCATCCCCACTAGAGCTGTACCTTGAGTGTCCTGCCATCCATTCTTAATTAGCACATTTTCTTAGATAATATCACCACCTTTAACACCTCTTTGTTCCTTTGTCTGTAACATCTTTTGATTATCTGCTCCTATGACTGCTTGCTTGTCCCTACAACCACCCCCCACCCAACTTCTCTCCCCCCCTCCCCACCTTAAACCAGTTTATAATCCACCCCTCTCCTAACTTCACTTAGTTCTGCTGAAGGGTCATGAGGACTCGAAACGTCAACTCTTTTCTTCTCCGCCGATGCTGCCAGACCTGCTGAGTTTTTCCAGGTAATTCTGTTTTTGTATTGTCTCTTTATGGGTGTTCATTCACCTGTGGTGTTGTTCCAGCTTTGGCTATTTCTGCAGTACAGTCTTCATATCCCCCTAGCATAAATACAAATAGTCCCACAAGAATGAACCTCAAAAACTTTAACCTACAGTACTGGGTACTGTTATGGCCTTACTATAAAAAGAGCACAGAAGCTCTGGTGAAGGTTTTTTTTAAAAAAAAGCTTATATTAAGGGGAGGGAAGGGATGGGGTAGATGGAGAGAAACTTTTTCCTCTGGATGTGAAATCTGTGACTTTGTATAAGGCTGTATAAAAATTACAGCCTTACCTTTTGGGAGCAAAATCATGAAAGACTTCTGTATGCGAAGGGTGGGAGGAGCTTCGAACTCCTGCAAATGGCAATTGTTAACAATTGATTCAGCATCAATCTATTAATCACAGATTTAAATTTATCTGAAGTTTTGAAGGGAGGTGAAACCAAGGCATATACATGGATCTCATTGGATGGTGGAGCAGACGTGAAGGGCAGGATAGCTGAAGACTGATTACTTACTGAACAATCCTGAGTGCCAATGTGCTAATAACTACACTAACAACCAGTTTAAGATAATCGATCTGAAATGTGGCTTATTTACACTTGCTAGAAGTGACAAATATTCATACGGACTGACTTAAAAGGCACAAGTCAGGAGTATGATTGAATACTCCCCACTTGCCTGGATGAGTGCAGCTCCTACCACACAAGAAACGTGACACCATCCAGGACAAAGCAGCCCACTTGATTGGCACCCCATCCACAAACATTCACTCCCTCTACCACCAATGCACAGTAGCAGCAGTGTGTGTACCATCTACAAGATGCACTGCAGGAATTCACCAAGGCTCCTTAGACAGCGCCTTCTAAACCCATGACCACTACCAGCTAGGAGGACCAGTGCAGCAGACACATGGGAACACCACCATCTGCAAGTTCCCCTCCAAGCCATTCACCATCCTGATTTGGAAATATATTGGCCGTTCCTTCACTGTCACTGGGTCAAAATCCTGGAACTCCCTCCCTAACAGCACTGTGGGTGTACCTACACCACGTGGACTGCAGCGACTCAAGATGGCAGCTCACCACCACCTTCTCGAGGATAACTAGGGAGGGGCAAAAAAAAAAATGCTGGTCTAGCCAGCGAAACCCACATCCCGTGAATGAATTTAAAAAAAAACAAAATAACATGTTCAATCCTTATGCCACTTTTAAATTATCCAGGAGCTGGTTGGGGGTGGAGTGCTATAGTTCCCCATTGCTTTCTCTCTGGCAGTACCTCAGCCAATCAGAGTGGACTTCCCAACCAATCAGTACTATTTCCTATTTTTGTTTTGTGACTGTTTGAAATTTGGTATTCTTGCTTTTGTCCGGATGAGTGCAAGAGGAAAAGCTTCAGCGACGTGTCTCTCCTTTCAGCAATATTCCACAAAACGGAGTAGAGAGGGATGCTGAGATGGGGCAGATGCAATAGGAAGTGCCCAGTGTGGGACAGAAGGAGCAGTACAGACTGGATGGGCTGAAGGGCCACTTCCTACATGACATTGCTTGTTTTCGCTGACGATTGGCATCCGTCTCCACCAATCAGAGATAATAAGAGGCGGGCTTCGCTCGGGTGACTACCAAGCCCCAATCAGATTAGGCCTGGGGTCGGGACGCCGGGAGCTCAGCCAATCAAACGTTAAGAAACCAACTGCCCGGCGACAGGCGGATGGAATGAAGCCGAGGCGGCCCAATCGCTTTGGAGTACGCTGTGATTGACAGCGCAATGAACCAATCAAAGTGGGGGGGATTGGGCGGGTGATAGTCGGTTTAACCAATCGGGTGGGGCGGTTGGGTGATTGACCAGCGCGTGAGCCAATCAGGCGGGGAGTGTGGCCAGCGGAGTGAGTTGGGATGTTGTCCCCGCGGGTCCGCGTCTTCCCCTCGGCCCGGGAGGTGGGCCCGGCCCTGGGCCGCTTCGTGCTGGCTCAGGCCAGCGCGGCGGTGCGGGAGCGCGGCCGCTTCGCCTTGGCCGTGTCGGGGGGCAGCCTGGTGCCGCTGCTGGCCGCCGAGCTGCCCGAGGCCGCTGCCCGCGAGTCCGACCCGCCCGGCGCCGCCTGGAGCCGCTGGGTCCTCGGCTTCTGCGACGAGAGGCTGGTCCCGTTCGAGAATCCGGACAGCACCTGCGGCCTGTACCGGGTAAGGGGGCATTAACCGGGGGGGGAATGGTGTCAGGGTGGGAGTATTAATGGGGGGTGGTCTCAGGGTGGGAGTATTAATGGGGGGGTGGTCTCAGGGTGGGAGTATTAATGGGGGTGGTCTCTGGGCAGGGAGTATTAATGGGGGGATGGTCTCGGGGTGGGAGTATTAATGGGGGAATGGTCTCAGGGTGGGGGTATTAATGGGGGAATGGTGTCAGGGTGGGGAGTATTAATGAGGGAATGGTGTCAGAGTGGGAGTATTAATGGGGGAATGGTCTCAGGGTGGGAGTATTAATGGGGGGATGGTCTCAGGGTGGGAGTATTAATGGGGGGATGGTCTCAGGGCGGGGAGTATTAATAGGGGGATGGTCTCAGGGCGGGGAGTATTAATAGGGGGATGGTGTCAGGGTGGGGAGTATTAATGGGGGAATGGTCTCAGGGTGGGAGTATTAATGGGGGAATGGTGTCAGGGTGGGAGTATTAATGGGGGAATGGTGTCAGGGTGGGAGTATTAATGGGGGAATGGTGTCAGGGTGGGGAGTATTAATGGGGGAATGGTGTCGGGGTGGGGGGTATTAATGGGGGAATGGTGTCGGGGTGGGAGTATTAACGGGGGAATGGTGTCGGGGTGGGGAGTATTAACGGGGGAATGGTGTCAGGGTGGGAGTATTAACAGGGGAATGGTGTCAGGGTGGGAGTATTAACAGGGGAATGGTGTCAGGGTGGGGAGTATTAACCGAGGAATGGTGTCGGGGTGGAAGTATTAATGGGGGAATGGTGTCAGGGTGGGAGTATTAATAGGGGGAATGGTCTCAGGATGGGGAGTATTAATAGGGGAATGGTCTCAGGATGGGGAGTATTAATGGGGGAATGGTCTCAGGATGGGGAGTATTAATGGGGGAATGGTGTCAGGGTGGGGGCATTAACGGGGGAATGGTGTCAGGGTGGGGAGTATTAATAGGGGGAATGGTCTCAGGATGGGGAGTATTAATAGGGGAATGGTCTCAGGATGGGGAGTATTAATGGGGGAATGGTCTCAGGATGGGGAGTATTAATGGGGGAATGGTGTCAGGGTGGGGGGTATTAATGGGGGAATGGTGTCAGGGTGGGGGCATTAATGGGGGAATGGTGTCAGGGTGGGGAGTATTAATGGGGTAATGGTGTCGGGGGGTACTAAATAGGGAATGGTGTCAGGGTGGGGGGTATTAATGGGGGAATGGTGTCAGGGTGGGGGGTATTAATGGATTAATGATGTCAGAATGGGGTATTAATGGGGCAATAGTTTCACGGTGGGGGTTTTAAGTGGTGTGGGAGAATTATATATTATGATGAACATTGATAAATGTGTTTAATACTGCAGCTGTGTTGATCCTGGGCGAATGATGATCAGGGATAGACTGGAATTGAGAACTAATGGTCCAGGAAAAGCTGTCTGTTAGTGGTCAGGCAATCTTTGGGGGTATTAGTGATCTGGGGAAGACTGAGATCGGGAATTTATGGTCCAGTTTACAATCGGGGTTAGTGTTAATGAAAAGAGAAGGTATAGCCTTGCATTTATATAGCGCCTTTCACGACCACTGAACATCTCCAAGCGTTTTACAGCCAGTGAAGTACTTTGGATGTGTTGTCACTGTTGTAATGTCAGAAGCACAGCAGCCAATTTTCCTGCAGCAAGACCCCACAAACAATATAGTAATCATCAGATTTTATGTTGTTTGGGGGGGGTAAATATTAGCCAAGACACCAGCGATACCTTCCCTGCTCTTCTTCAAAATGGCGCCATGAGATCTTTTATATCCATCCTAACAGGTAGATGGGCTCTCAGTTTAACTACTCATCTGAAAGACAATGTCATGGCCCCTCGGTACTGCACTGGAGTGTCAACCTCGGTTTTTGTGCTCAAATGCTGGAGTGGGGCATGAACCCAAATCTTGTGATTTCAGAGGCAAGAGTGCTATCAACTGAGCCACAGCTAACACATCTAAATAAGATTGCGGTTAGCAGTATTAATGATGGGGAAAGACCAACAAGAGAGAATCCAACCATCGCCCTTTGACATTCAATGGCATTATCATCACTGAATCCCCCACTACCAACATCCTGGGGGTTCCCATTGACCAGAAACTGAACTGGACTAGCCATATAAATATTGTGGCTGCAAGAGCAGGTCAGAGGCGAGGAATCCTGTGGCGAGTAACTCACCTCCTGACTCCCCAAAGCCTGTCCACCATCTACAAGGCACAAGTCAGGAGTGTGATGGAATACTCTCCACTTGCCTGGATGAGTGCAGCTCCCACAACACTCAAGAAGCTCGGCATCATCTAGGACAAAGCAGCCCACTTGATTGGCACCCCATCCACAAACATTCACTCCCTCCACCACCGACGCACAGTAGCAGCAGTGTGTGTACCATCTACAAGATGCACTGCAGGAACTCACCAAGCCTCATTAGACAGCACCTTCCAAACCCACGACCACTACCATCTAGAAGGACAAGGGCAGCAGATAGATGGGAACACCACCACCTGGAAGTTCCCCTCCAAGCCACTCACCGTCTTGACTTGGAAATATATCGCCATTCCTTCACTGTCACTGGGTCAAAACCCTGGAACTCCCTCCCTAACAGCACTGTGGGTGCACCTACACCACATGGACTGCAGCGGTTCAAGAAGGCAGCTCACCACCACCTTCTCAAGGGCAATTAGGGATGGGCAATAAATGCTGGCCTAGTCAACGAAGCCCACATCCCTTCAGTGAAATAAAAATAAAAGAATGATCTGGTTTAAAAACGGAGCTTAAGGCACTAGCAACCTGCAAGGACTGGAGTTGGGAGTATCAATAGTTGTGGGGAAACTTGACAAATTGATGATTTGGGAGAGTTGGGATTATTGATGGTGGGACCATTGATCAGTCTTTATGAAAATTAACTCCAAGATGCTTTCAGATTTAGATTAGATTTAGACATCCCGTGTCTAGTGACGCATGAAGCAAACGCAGCACATGCTTATGTCTGTTTTCCATAGTGTGTTTTTCCTGGCGTGGGTCGCTAGCCTCAAGCCAGAGGCTATAGCTTGAGAGGTGTCACTCCACATCGAGCACGGCTAACCAGGAGTCTCTCCCACTCTTACCACTTGCCATTGGCGTGTGTTGGGACGGGTTTGCAGGTTCATGCCCAGGCTCCAAAGAAGAGTCATAAAGGACTCGAAACGTTAACTCAGTTTCTCTCTTCGCAGATGCTGCCAGACAGGCTGAGTTTCCCCTGTACTTTCTGTGCTTATTTCAGAACTCCAGCACCCGCAGTATTTTGCATTTATTGATACTCCAGCTCTTTGGTCGCGTTATGAACATACCTTCCCTGGCCAACAAGTCCTGGGGTGGGACTCTGAGCTCCTGACCTGGGGGCAGGGACACTACCCACTGCGCCACAAGACCTCGGGTTTAGATACCACGGGAGGACTGTCCATTCCCAGCGGAATGGCTAGACGTGTCTCTAAGGCTGTTGTAAGGAAGCTGCAGGGGGTGAGGATAGCTGGCTCAAGTTGACTCCATCTGCTTTCCATTTTAAATTTTCATTCCTCAATGTGCTTGGCCAAGACTCCCTGACCCCACATCTGCTCTCAGAAGCAAGAGGCTGAGCAACTTCTAGTAATTTTGAAGCAAAGTGTGCCATGAGCAGTTCTGTGGGCTCTAGCTTCCATCCTCTTTATTTGTCTTATCAAGTCTCTTCCGACCTTTACCCTCCAAAACTCTATCCTAATCACTCACCCTCACCTTTCCAAAGGTAATCATCTTTTTTTCGGGATCTCATAGTATTGAAAATTTCCTTTCATCGCGGTTTATTCCTGTCCAAAACACAGGTTTTTAAATCCCTCGCTGCTAATGTTTTCTACTGTTATTTGGCCTTGCATTTTACACCCTTGACTCTCAACCTTTTGAGAGAGGCATTTATCAGAGGCGCTTTTCTTATTCATTCGTGGGATTTGCTGGGCCAGCACCTATTGCCCATCCCTAATTGCCCCTGAGAAGGTGGTGGCGAGCTGCCTTGGTGACTCATTTAAAAGGAAGATTGCGTTTATATAGCACCTTTCATGACCTCTGAACATCCCAAACACTTCACAGTAACTTTTTGAAGTGTAGCCACTGTTGTAATTTAGGAAACACAACAGCCAATTTGTGCACAGCAAGCTCCCACAAACAGCGATGTGGTAATGTTGATTGAGGGTAAAATATTGGCCGGGGCACTGGGGCAAACTCCCCTGCTCTCCTTCGATGCGGCGGCATGAGGCCCTTTACATTCACCCTAGAGGGAAGATGGGGTACACTCACGATAAGGGATAGAATGGTGTTGGGCTAATGGTCAAAGTCAGTTATGTCACTAATCATGGTTAACAATGCAATTTGCACTCCACCCCAGTTAGCTGCATCTTGGACCTTGAGAAAATCAAGCCAGTGAATTTTCCCTTGTGCCAAGTTTTATTCCGTCAAGTGGGCGTCTGCTATGGACACATTTTAATTTCACTGAGGAGTCGCTGGGCATGTACCGAGCAGCGCACGTCTGTAAAGTCTCCATTTGCTGATCGGGAGTGCAGACGTTTGTAGAGTTGTTCCACTCAGCAATCCCTGAGAATTTAGATTCAGGCTGGCAAGACCCAGTGAAAACGCCCACTCCCACAGGCACCCCCTCCCTCCCTCCCTCCCCCGACTTGTGCAAAAGGCACTTGTTGGACTTCGAACAAGCAAACATTGAACAGCTTACAAGGATTCTTACATTTCCTGTCCCGTATCCACCTAAGGACACCCTACCTCCTTGTGGAGCTGAGTGGGAAGGACACCCCGCATCCTATGATAAGTCTATTCACCCAACTACAAGGTTGTGATAATGAGCTAACAGTTCTGCTGAAGGGTCATGAGGACTCGAAACATCAACTCCTTTCTTCTCCGCCGATGCTGCCAGACCTGCTGAGTTTTTCCAGGTAATTCTGTTTTTGTTTTGGATTTCCAGCATCCGCAGTAGTTTTTTGTTTTTATCTCTGTGATATATGAGCTGGTCAGTCAGTGACTGTCCTTGAGCACTGTGGTCCTGGCTTAATCTGGCATCTAGTTACCTCCTTTACTGAAAAAGGATCAATGTTTTGTTCCAAGCTTCCGGGTCTACCATCTTAAGGCTGTCAACTTAATCCCAAAATGAACTGTCTCGCCCTTCTCCTGCCCACCCATTGGGAAATATTCCTAACCCAGGCCCTTAATTGCTGCAGATCGAATTTGACACCATTTGTTTCACAATAACCCTGTTGTTTTGAGAGTATCAACAGGTGATCAAACAGTTTCACAGCAGTTAAATCACTTAAAGGAAAAGATAGGTTAATGCCTGACTTGTATTTCCGACAGTTTGAGATTCGATCCCTTCCATCGTCTTGCCTCTCCCCATCTCTGAAACCTCTTGCAGCCCTCCCAAAACCTCTCAGCGCTCCTCCTGTTTGGCATCCCCGATTTTAATTGCTTCACCATTAGCGACCGTGCCTTCAGCTGCCTGGGCCCCAAGCTCTGGAATTCCTTCCCAAAACCTCTCTAGGTTTCACCACAACTTACCTTTTTATCCAAGCTTTTGGTCGTCTCTTTATATACCCAGATGGAGCTTGGTGTCACAGTTTGTTTAATGATACTCTTGTGAAGCATGCTGGGATGTTTTACTAGAGGGGGTAAGTAAATGCAGGTTATTGTGAGTTTCTGTGTTTTATTTTTATCAATAGATTGTTATAACCGCAGGGCATTAGTCTTCAGAAGAGGCAGTGACAGAATATCTAAACTAAGGATTATACAAATAGAGCTACCAGATTTGGCTGTTAGATGAACAGAACAATATTTGCACTTGCTGCATTTTAATTGTGCGTGAATGACTCTCCTGCGACCGGCTGGTATCCATCACGTTTAACCATTTGCAATGTCTATTTCAGAAACATCTACTCTCCAGGATTTCCATTCCTAATAACCATGTGGTCGCAATTAATCCCACACTTTCTGTGGAGGAGGCAGCAGACAAGTATGCGGAGAGTTTGAGAGAGGTACTGGACCGAACAGCATGGAAAATATGTAGGGTGTTCCCGTGCTGTGGTATAAAAGGACTGATCAGGAACTCACAGGGAACAGGAAACCAAGCCCCCCCTCCACAAACCCCATCTTTTCAGGTTGGAAGGCTAAGGGGGCTGTGAAGGAAGAAACCATTCCCTGGAAGTCTCTCTGTCCCTCCCTCCCTCCCTCCACCTGCTGAGTACTTCCAGCACTGGTACCAAGGGTGGAACAGGCTTAGTTTTCTCACTTGTTGCACGGTTCACACATATCACACTCAACTTGCCAAAGCTGAAACTCCATTCACATTGCAGCAAAAATCCCAGTGTGGTCTTGTCTTAATAACCTAATAACACAGTCAGTGCTGGTGGTGTTTTCTTTTTAAAAACATGCTGTAAACAGTGATTTAAAACATCACGGAACTGGACCTGGCTTTTCGGGTCACTTATTCTGCAGAGCCCATCGTTTAAAGGCACTGTGGAATTTTATATCCACCGCTTCTGATCCAGCTGCTGGTTGAATGTGTGATGAGATTCTTCAGCACTCCACTCCACTTTACTTACATTTTAATTTGATCACAGCCGGGTTCTTGTGTTCGGTGTGGTTGGGTTGAGTGTTTTGTTTTAACGCTGTGATCTTTGTGTTTTCTGCTCCAGCTGTTTCCAGGTGATAACATACCAGTGTTCGACTTGCTAATCCTGGGGATCGGTCCCGATGGACACACTTGCTCTCTGTTCCCGGACCACCCCCTTCTGCAGGTAACTTAAACACCATTGTGTTGGAAGGAAAAGCACATGGAAATGGGTGAAACATGCTCATAAGATCACAGGCTAAACAGCTCATACCTTTAAACTATTCATATTTAGGCTGAATCAGTTGATTGATGTCTAGCTAAGGCTCTTACTCTAGAAGACTGAGGGTTTGTTTTTGATTTATTGTCTCATGGGATTTGGGCATCTCTAGCTGGGCCAGCGTTTATTGCCCATCCCTAATTGCCCTTGAGAAGGTGACCTGATTATAGCTCTGTAAGATTATGAAAGGATTTAATGGGGTAGAGAAGACCAGAACTAGGGACCATAAATATAGGATAGTCACCAATAACTCTAATAGGGAATTGAAGAGAAACTTCTTACCTGAGAGTGTGGGAAACGCTATCACAAGGAGTAGTTGAGGTGAATTGCATAGATGCATTTAACTAGATAAGAACTAGATAAGCGTATGAGGAGAAAGAGATAGAAGGGCTGGGATGTGGCTCATGCAGAGTATAGTGTCAGCATGGACCCATTGGATTGGATGCAGTGCTGTAAATACTTAATTTTGTTCTTTGTTTCTTCCCTCTCTTTTACTGAAGACAGTGATACTTTGGGGTGTCCATCTCGCCTGAGTGGCCATTCTTTTCACCTCAGTCTGGGCACTGAGTGTCAGCAGATTATTTGACCAGGTTGAGACCCATCCTGTTTTCAGCTTTTCAGCCTTCGCATGCCCACAAACACGTCTTACCAAGGCTTAGCAGGTTACAATCAGGTATCCAGGTGTTTTACCTTCCCCTCTTGCTTCTTGACATACGAATTAGGAGCAGGAGTAGGCCACTCGGCCCCTTGAGCCTGCTCCACCATTCAATAAGATTATGGCTGATCTGATTGTAACCTCAACCCCACATTCCCGCCTACCCCCCGATAACCTTTCACCCCCTTGTTGACTTGGGAGCAGTAGCTGCTTCCTGCCTTTGGAAATTTTCATAAAAAGACAAAGTCTCTGGCCAACACATGTTGAATCCCTTTTTGTGTTGTACCATGGGATACTGGTGATTGACTTCACAACTGTTCCTCCTGCTTCACATGCAGCAGATCCACAACTTGCCAATCTCAACTATGCTGCAGTGTGAAACAAAACAACCTTTCATTGCTATAGTATAGTGCCTTTCACAACCTCAGGATGTCCCAAAGCACTTTGCAGTCAATGGAATACTTCACAACAGTGACTACCGCTTCTAATATAGGAAACATGGCAGTCAATTTACACACAGCAAGCTCCCACAAACAGCAATGTGATAATGACCAGATCACCTGTTTTATGTGATGTTCATTGAGGGATAAATATTACCCAGGTCACTTGGTAGAACTCTCCTGATGTTCTCTGAGTTAGTACTAAATGATCTTTCATGTCCATGTGAGAGGGCAGAGGGACCCTCACTTGGATCTCAGATCTGAAAGACAGCGCTTCTGACACTGTAGCACTCCTCCGGTACTGCACTGGGAATGTCAGCCTGGATTCTGCACTCTGGCATGGGGCTTAAACACACAACCTTCTGACTCTGAGGCAAGGCCACTGAGCCACAGCTAATGCAGATCCTCAAAGACAATAAACCGAATGTGTCTTTTTGTGGCCTTTGCAATTGCCTCACCTGAGGGCCTGTGTCAGAGAAGATGTTGCTGTACCATAAGAAGGAGCAGCCGGAGGGTGTGGGGGTGGTGGCTTGGATTATGGAGCTAAATTCTCTGGAGTGGGTCTTGAACCCACACCCTTCTGGTTCTGAGGCAGGAGTTCTACCTAGCGAGCCACAGCCCAACAAGGCTGAGACCAGCCTCTTCCCAGCAATGAGGGAGGAGGAACATAAGGAGCCAGCCACCTTGAGAAACCTGGTACCTTCTCCAGAGCAGCATTGGCTGGGTTTTGGAGCAGGTCAGCCACACTGCAGCTCGATAACTACTCCAGTGTCACACAGGCCTTCCCGACAATACGACAATGACTGCCTTCCAAAAGTACCTCATTGGCTGTGAAGCACTCTGGAATGTCCCGAGCTGGTGAAAGGCGCTATAGAAATGAAAATCCCTTCTTCCAATAGACAAAAGAAGAGTTAAGTTCACTGGGGAAAGGGTCGGGATTAACAAGATAAGCTTTTGCAATCTTTCCAATTGATAGTGATACAGATCTGCTGATTCTAACCCGGGAGTTATAATGCCTCCGTTAATGCAGTGTTGCCTCTTCCCTGGAACAGGAACAAAGTAAGATCATTGCTCCAATCAGTGACTCGCCTAAACCACCACCGAAGCGTATAACCATGACCCTGCCTTTGCTGAATGCAGCACGCTGTGCTCTATTTGTGGTGACCGGTGAGAGTAAGGCTGCTGTGTTAAAGGTAAGAAGCTGCCTTTAGAAACAGAAGAGGTCGATTGACCTGTAAATTGCACCATTCGGTTAGATCATTGCTGATGTGTATCTCAATTCCATATCCTTTACTACCCCTGCCCAACAGAATCCGGTCAGTTTTGCTTTTGACATTTTTAATAGCCTGCAACCTCGACTGCTTTTTGGAGGAGAATGTTCCAAACTTCCACTGACATCACCCCTGAATGGCCTAGCACCAGTTTTAAGGTTCTGCTCCCCTTGTTCTGGACTCTCCCCACCAAAGGAAATAGTTTCTCTCTCTGTCTACCCCTATGAGATCACCTTTTAATTAACTGAAAGGCCCCAATTAAATCGCCTCTTAATTTCCTGTATTCAAGGGAACGCAAACCTGTACTGGGCAACCTCTCATCATAGCTTAAGCCTAAGTCTTGGAATCATTCTGGTGAATCTGCATTTCACCCACTCCAAGGCCAGTGTGTCCATCCTGAACTGTGGTACCCGGAACTGAACACACTATTCTCAGTGGGTTTCTAACCAAGGATTTGCAGCCCACTTTGTTCTATGAGCCTATATGGTCCGTGGTCTCAGTGACGTGCTGCATTGGCGATTGAAACTCTTTCGAGTTACCAACAGTCACAGATTGCAACTCTTTCGAGTACAGTCACAGTTCTTGGTTTCCGGGAGTGGGACATGAACCCACAACCCTCTGATTCAAAGGCGAGGGTGCTATGAACTGAGCCACAAGTTGCAGCTGAAATTGGCTGTTTAAATTAAATTTCCCAGGTTTTAGATGTTGACCAATTAACAGAGCAGAATGCTCCCAACATTAGTATTTGAAGTAATCTGGAACCAGATTTCTCAATAGTTTGCTATTGTCTTCTACCCAGGACATTCTAGAAGGTCACAGTGAAAACCCATTGCCTGCTGCTCGTATCCAGCCAGCAAAGGGCGAGGTACACTGGCTTATTGATGAGGCTGCAGCAAGCAAGCTGACAATCAAGCTGGACCGGGAATAGGTGTAGACAAGGAAGATACTGCGGACGTGGAAATCTGAACTGAAAACAGAAAATGCTGGCACTGCTCAGCAGGACATGCAGCATCTGTGGAGAGAGAGAGAGAGAGACAGTTAATGTTTCACGTTGAGGACCTTTCATCAGAACTGCTGGTGTAAGTGAATCGGAGCTGTTCTGACGAGAGGTTATTGATGTGAAATGTTAACTCTTGCTTCTCCCTGGACACACACTGCCAGACCTGCTGAGTATTTTCACTTACTGCGTCGGATCCACACGTCAGAATGTAAAGAAGTCTCCTGAGGCGCTCAGGCCTATGATGTTTTGGTTTAATGATCCCAGCCTGCATGCTTCATTTATAAAAAAACACACATCCAGCTGCCTCCCAAAATGGAACGTATCAGCTTGTTGATCTGTAACTAACCCACCTTTCAAACTCTTTCAGAGAATTGCAGAGAATGCTCTCTCTCTCAAACAAGAACCAAAGCTTAGTGAAATCACTGAAGTTTTTAAAACATATTCTAAATCGGAGAATGAAGCCTTTGAGGAAAATTCAGTTACTATAGGTAAACTTACTAATTTCTGTTCTTTCAGTGGGGTCCTAACTTAAAATCTAATTTATTTCCTTTCTGCCCGCGATCCAAGTTATGGTGTTTGTTAAATCCTTGACACGCTGTGTAAAGCCTTGCATGAGGTGAAGCCCGATTCCCTTTACCCGAAGCACCTTCTTTAGTGTCACTTGAGGGTCCTGCAAGCAACTGGGTCCAACGTCCGAAACTGGGAAGCAGACAGTGAGTCGGGGTGAGGTTGCATTGCCGCACTAGTACCTGCCCGTACAAAAGCAGGGGATTTACAGCCACACCTTGCCAATCTGGACGAGGGTCAGTGCGTGTTTTGCAACTGTTTCACTGACTGAACTGAACCGTTGTGAGATAGACAAATTGTTCAGTAATGGACCAAAAACTTATAAGAGGAAATTTTATATCAGTTTCAAAGTTTAAGCTGGACTTCTGTGCGTTTTGCTCACAACATTCGCTGGTTGTACGTGTCCGAACTGCGTTGCATGTTTAATTGACCCTGGTTTTCGGGGGAGGGTGATATATAATCTGATACTTCGGCTGCCAAGCCCCAAATGAGCTAGCTCACCAGACATCTGCTAGGCAAAGATGAGCACCCAGCTTAAAACTTATGTTGACTTCAAAGACAGGAGGTGTACTTTTCCCAAATCGCTCCAATGGTCGGTTGGCATCCCCTGCTTCTGCTTTGACCTGGAAGTAGTTACTAATGTATCTACCATCAGGATAAAAGCAAAGTACCGTGGATGCTGGAAACCTGAGATAAAAGCAGAAAGCGCTGGAAAAACTCAGCCGGTCTGGCAGCATCTGTGGAGAGAGAAGCAGGGTTTAAACATTTTGAGTCCAATATGACTTGAGTTTCAAAGAAGAGTCACATTGGGGTCCAAACGTTGACTCTGATTCTCTCTCCTCAGAAGCTGCCTGGCCTGCTGAGTTTTTCCAGCATTTTTTGCTATTACCTACCATGAGGTGTTGATTGGGGGTGGGGGTGGGGGGGGAGGGGGGGTTGCAATTATATGGTATGAGCTTGCTAACTGGTTATTATGTAAGGCACAAATTGCCTTTGAGGTAGCTCATTGGCTAAATCAGGCTAAAGGAAAAATACTAATCTGGGAAACTATTAACAGTGTACTGTGTAAGACAATAAATCTTCTTTGTGTACTATTCTGAATTGTCCTGTCATTGTTTCCAAAACTTTTGCCTGTGAGACCAGTTCTTCATTATTCGTTCAGTCTCTATTCACGAGCTCCAACACTTCCTACCACCCACACTCATCTTCTCGTCCAGGTTTAGTTTCCTTAAGCGCACGGTCCCTTTTCAACCAAAACGTGCATCTTTTATTCACCACTGTGTATAGGTTATCATGACTGGTCTTAACAGCTAACCCATAGTCCTGGGAAATACATGGGCTACCCTCCAAACTTCTGAAAGTGCAAAATAATCCGCCACAAGTTCCAAGTTGTTGCAGGCTAAGATTACAAGGAATTTATTTGCACACTGAATAAAACACAGAAGGAGACAGGTGCAGCGAGATATTAAAGGCTCTAATAATTAAGCGTGCACTATATTGCACACAATCTGCAACACCAAAAGAGGCCATTCAGCCCAAGTGATATTTACGTTCCATGTGTGGATTGAGCTGGCCACTTAGTTAAAGGCAAATTCTAAAGATAGAACCATAGAACACTACAGCACAGAAAACAGGCCATTCGGCCCTTCTAGTCTGTGCCAAAATATTATTCCGCTAGTCCCATTGACCTGCACCTAGTCCATAACCCTCCAGACCTCTCCCATCCATGTATCTATCCAATTTATTCTTAAAATTTAAGAGTGAGCCCGCATTTACCACATCAGATGGTAGCTCGTTCCACACTCTCACCACTCTCTGAGTGAAGAAGTTCCCCCTAATGTTCCCCCTAAACCTTTCCCCTTTCACCCTAAAGCCATGTCCTCTCGTGTTTATTTCTCCTAATCTAAGTGGAAAGAGCCTACTCGCATTTACTCTGTCTATACCCCTCATAATTTTGTAAACTTCTATCAAATCTCCCCTCATTCTTCTACACTCCAAGGAATAAAGTCCTAACCTGTTTAATCTTTCCCTGTAACTCCTTAAGACCCGGCAACATCCTAGTAAATCTGCTCTGCACTCTCTCAATCTTACTGATATCCTTCCTGTAGTTAGGCGACCAGAACTACACACAATACTCCAAAGTTGGCCTCACCAATGTCTTATACAACCTCACCATAACATCCCAACTCCTATACTCAATACTTTGATTTATGAAGACCAGTATGCCAAAAGCTTTTTTTACAACCTTGTCTACCTGTGACGCCACTTTCAGGGAATTATGTATCTGAACTCCCAGATCCCTTTGTTCCTCCGCACTCCTCAGTGCCCCACCATTTACTGCGTATGTCCTACCTTGGTTTGACCTTCCAAAATGTAACACCTCACACTTTTCCGCATTAAATTCCATCTGCCATTTTCTGGCCCACTTTTCCAGTTGGTCCAGATCTCTCTGCAAGCTTTGAAAGCCTTCCTCGCTGTCCACAACGCCTCCAATCTTAGTGTCATCAGCAAACTTGCTGATCCAATTCACCACATTATCATCCAAATCATTGATATAGACAACGATATCATTGATATCTTGCAGCTCTAGGAAGGTTTTAGTGTTGACCTCTGATGGTAAGTTGCACATGAGGTGCTTCCTCAGCATGGGAAACAGGTGACCCCAAGAAATCCTGTGGTGTATAAAGTGATCCCTCTTTGATAAAGGATTTGTTCTCCATGACCAAGCAATTCAAATTTCTGGGCACGTTTCTGAAAGATCGCACTGCTCCCAAAAGATGCACATACTGGGACTCGACTGAGAGAGCGATTCAATGTGAGAATTGAAATAGGGCAAAACGGATAAAGAGCAGGAAATAATATGAGCAGTCTGACCTCCCTAACTGACCCAAGGACCTGTTGAGGCACAATCGATCTATAGTTGACCTAGGAAAAGCATAGTATTTGTGTCTCGTCATAAAGAGATATTCCTGGTACATTGTGCCTTATATGGTATAATGCTTCTGTATTTTTAAGAATGACTTACTGTCACTAGCATCAAAGGTCTACAAGGGAGCTTTCTTGCGATGAAAGAACTTTATCACGATTCACAACATCTTTCAGAAACGTGCCCAGAAATTTGAATTGCTTGATCATTGAGGAATCCTTTATCAAAGAGGAAGGCACTTTATATCCCACAGGATTTCTTTGGCCCACCTGTTCCTCATGCGGAGGGGATATTTGAGCTGCTACTCTATAAAGGTTCATCTAATCCGGTGGTCTCTCAACGACTCAACTGATGTAATTCATTCTGGGCTGGGCCCTTAATCTTTCGATTTCACCTCTCTGTGCATCATTAAAAAAAATTGTGCAAAGCAGGTTTTCAGTCAACCTACGATGAGCAGGGTTTGCTCGGTGGTGTCTTTTTTTTTTGTATCACGTGCCTAGTATCTACTGCTGTCTCCCATGCCATCTCTCCAGACAAAATGGTCATGTCGCACTGTCTCGAGGGTTACTTGTTTCCATTATCTTTGCTGCGTTCAGACAGGCATTCAGCCTTTTGTGGCTGTGCTGGCTCTTTCTAAGTTACAACATTAAGTTTGCACCTACCTAGCGTTTCCAACACGCACATCAAGCAAACCCTGATGCTGAGCCATACGACGAGAAGACGCTGGGACAGCTGACTGGTAGCTTGAGGAGAGGAGGGGCTTAGGTATGGAATTCCAGTGTTTTGGGCCTTAAGGAGCATCTGGTTTGAGGAATTGGTGTAGGTCCTAAAGCATATTAATTCCATCAGCGCACACACATGCACTCATTGCTAAGCCAGCGGTGTCTGTGCTGGCTTGGCCACTCACCACCTTTTTATTACTTGTTGGTGGGATGTGGGTGTCACTGCTGGCTAGGCCAGCGTTTATTGCCCTTGTTCAGAGGGCATTTAAGAGTCAACCACATTGCTGTGGGTCTGGAGTCACATGTAGGCCCAGACCAGGTAAGGACGGCAGATTTCCTTCCCCGTGAGTGAACCGGATGGGTTTTTTTTTACAACAATCGACAATGGTTGTCATTAGACTTTTTAATTCCAGATTTTTTATTAAATTCAAATTCCACCATCTGCCGTGGTGGGATTCGAACCCCGGGGTCCAGACAGCCAGCCCAGTGACGACGATGCCACCCTCACTGCTTCAAAGCCATCTGAAGGCCAGATATGAAAGATGGCAGATATTGGACACTGACAACTGGGAGACAGCCGCTGATGGCCACGGCCACTGGAGACTGGCTGCTTGGAGGAGGCGTTGCCAGAGGCCAGCGGATTCAGAAAGCCCAGCTGGAAAAGAAGAGGCCCAGAGAAAACAGAACATTGTGCACCTTCCCAGATCTGCAGCAAAGACTTGTCATGCCAGAGTGTTGCGGGGGGGCTCCTGAGCCCCACCAGGGCTCTACTTAACACAGAGTTGACCAACACCACACAAACTGTCGGCTACCATTAAAATCTATCAGGTCTCTGATCCCTCAGTCCTGGGCTTGGGGTGGTTGGTGATTTGATAGTCGTTCATGTTGCTGTTAGGCAGAGGGGGGGAAGGATAACATTCAGATTCCAGTTAGGCCTTTCTGTTTACATGGGATGTTCCTTAAAGACAGAGCGTGGAGGAAGGAGTGAGAACGACAGGGTGACCCAGAAAAATACACTGCTCAGGGGCATATTAAAAAAATAAATAAAAGTTTACATTTATATAGGACCTTTGACCTGGCAAAACATCCCATTCCAAGGGCCTTCACCGGAGTGTACCCAACAAAAATAAACACCAAGCCAAAGGAGACACTTGGCTGTAAACCTGGTCAAAGAGGGGGGCTTTAAGGAGCGATTCAGAACTTTAAAAAATGTAGAGGGGAGTCTTCTGACAGATGTTCAAAAGGGGGGTGAAGGTCCACATCTGGCTTTGGTAATAACATGTCAGCTCTGGAACACCAGGAAAACTGAGCCCCAAAACCATAAAAAAGTGAGCCCCCCCCACCACACACGGTATAAAATCCCAACACTGCACCTGGAAAACATTCACCCGGCTCTGCTATTGTACTGGGAGGAGGCCAGAGCTGTGGATTTGATTTTTGCAGAAGGCAGAAGGCCGTGTGGGGCAGGGAGTGTAATCCTGAACAGGATTTTACAAGTGCTGAACACCCATTGAGGAGGGGTGGGGGGGGAAATAAAACTGCCCCACTTTAATCCTCTCTCTGCTGTTCCCATGAATTGATTCTCAGTACCTGCGATTTCACATTCCTCTCCAGATTGTGTTGCATGCCACATATCGTCCAATCCTTTTTCCTTCTTGTCAGTCATTCTATATAATCCCTCCTAATAGGCAACGTGAAATAGAGACAGGGGGGAGGGGGGTGTGTGTGTATGTATGAGAGAGAGAGAGAGGGTTTACATTGCAAAGGCAAACAAGCCTGTTAATATATATTTTTTCAAGCTGACCATTAGAATTGGGTCATCATGCCGGTTCTATTCTCCAGGTTTTGCCAAGTCTATCCCTGTTGGTAAGAGATTCCTCACTGTTTAAAAAAAAGGAAAGGAGAGGAGAGGAGGGGAGGAGAGGAGAGGGGCGGGGGGGGGGTGGTGACTGACACAGGCTCAGTGCAGCTGGGAGATAGATGTGACTAAGCACTGAGCAATTTGACATTTCAGCCAAGCCAGGGGAGGGAGAGAGAGAGAGAGAGAGAGGGAACAGTGCGAGTATCTACCACATACACACACACACAACCACAACCACAAAAAATAGGGGGAAGGACGGATTTTCTTTTTTTTGGTTAAAAAAAAACCACATCCTGGAAGCCTACTGTGTTCGTTCCGAGCCATCACCATGCCAAAAGCAGGAGAGTACGTATTCTAAGCTTCAATTTACTTGTTTTTTTGGCTTTTTTTTTGATAGATTTTTTTTTATATTAAAACCTGGGTCTCACCCAGCGCAGGCTTATTTTTTTTGGGAGAACGCACCGAATTAAAAAAAAGGGGATGGCCATTTATGGATATTCGCTGGTGATGATAGTTGCCCCTTTTGGCTGTATGATGATTGTAAACCCGGCAGTGAGATGACTTTTGGAAGGTGTTGTTAAACGGGACTTTTAAAAACTAAACCGCAATGTTGCTTTGGAAATGGAGTTAAGCTTGAGACTGGAACAGTGAATACAGATTCCTGCCTTGTCTCTGTCTCTGGGTCTCTCTCTCTCTCCCTCTATTATATATATTATATATTTGTATTTATTTATTGACTGGAACAGTGAATACAGATTCTTGTCTCTGTCTCTGTGTCTGTTTCTCTCTCTCTCTCTCTATTATACATTTATATATTTGTATTTATTTATTGACTGGAACAGTGAATACAGATTCCTGCCTTGTCTCTGTATCTGTGTCTGTTTCTCTCTCTCTCTATTATATATATATATTTGTATTTATTTATTGACTGGAACAGTGAATACAGATTCTTGCCTCTGTCTCTGTGTCTGTTTCTCTCTCTCTCTCTATATATATATTATACATTTGTATTTATTTATTGTCCTTTAATGAGCGGTTTGATGTGTAAAGTTTGTTCTGGTCTCCTCTGATCCGCTGCCTGTCACATGTTGTAATTGGAGTTGCTGTTTATTTCCAGAGGAGAGGTTGGATCAGAATTTATATATATTTATATATATATATATATATAATTTATTTATCCGGGCTTGCAACTCAGCTAAAAAACAAACAAAAAACAATTCACAGGCATTTGTTGTTTGTTTGTTTGTTTGTTTTGTGTGTGTGTGTGTTTTTTTATAATGCAATGTCTGTTCAGCGCTTCCCAGTTTAAGGTGCATTATTTGCTTAGTTTAAATGGGGAGATTACAGACCTGTTTTCAGGCCTGTTAGACTCCAGCAGTGTCACTCTCCGCTTAGCCAATCGGGATATTTATTTATTTATTTATTTATTTATTCCCGATTGCGTAACTTCAGAATGACCTGCAGTTTGCAGCGGCCGCTCGGCCCATCTGGTCCCTGCTTCAAGGCTGCAATCACACTGCCTTTTTACCCTTCCCCCCCCCCCCATCCACCACCTGCTGTAGGTGGGCAACAAATCGGCTTCTCTCATGTTCCTTTTGGGGGCTGTGACTTAAAACCTGATGATCTTAATCCTGAACCTTTTATTTTGTTTAAATTTTTTTTTAAAAGAAAATCAATCGTGCTTTGCTTTCTGATAATTCTGAGTTGTGCATGATCAAGAATCAAGCTGCCTGTTGGTAAAAAAAGGACAGCTGATCATTTGTGACATTGGTTCCACTTGCGCCTCCTCCCACTCTATTTCCCACCCTCACCCACCCCTCCTCAACCACCATATTCTTGACCAATCATAACCAGACTCGAAACATTAACTCTCTCTCTTTCTCTCTCTCCACAGAATGCTGCCAGACCTGCTGAGTCTTTTCCAGCACTTTCTTATGTTTTTTATATAACATATTCCTTCCATCCTCACATCTTATCCAGCTTCCCCTTAGAAACACCTCAGAAACCCCTCCTTCTGGAGAATTCCACATTCTTGCCGCTCTCCGGGTAATTCTGTTTTTCTCTAATGGTAGAGGCAGTTAAAAAAAAAAATGAGGCCATTCAGCCCACCGTGTTTGGCCTGGCTTTCTGAAAGAGCTGTCCAATCAGTCCCATAACCCTAATTTTTGTCCATAGCTTTGCCCTCATTAGTGCCTATCTCTTATTTATGGCCTTCAGTTTTGGATTCGTCGCCCCCTCTCCTATTAAACCCCTCCATAATCTTAAAGACCACTGAGGTCATACCCCACCTTTTTCTTTCCCAGACCGTAGAGCCCCAACCTGTTCAGTCTTTCCTGGAACCAAATTGAATAGCCTGGCATCACTCACTGACTGGCCTGGCCTCACGCAGTGTGTACCAAGGTTACTAGGGGGCACTAGGTTTCTGTATAAATGCACATTGGCATGAGTCAGCACCTTCAGGGGAGAAAACTGGAAGGGAAGTTAGTTTTTGTTTTACAAATTTGTTATAAGACAAAACATTAGTAATTCCTCCTGTATCTCAGCTTCACTTATATAATTAGACAGACTCCCATCTATATGTCGGACGCTATCAAGCTCTGAAATGTCTCAAAAGTGCTTCATGTGAGATGTTTTTTAATGGCTGTCACCGTGGACAGCTATTTTCATGCAGTTATCTATCCCTCAGCCAGGAATAAGATGCTTAACTGGTTACCTGGCCAACATTCACTCCAACCAATATCTCTAAATAAGCAGATTATCTGTTTATGGGAGCTTGCTGTGCACAAATTGGCAGCTGTTTCCTGCATTAAAACAGTGCCTACACACTTCAATATATCTTCATTCCTTTCTCCTGCATGTGTTTATCTAGCTTCCCTTTAAAATGCCTACAGTGATGTTAGTCAAAGGCTAGGAATCCTGTGGTGAGTAACTCACCTCCTGACTCCCCAAAGCCTGTCCACCATCTACAATGCACAAGTCAGGAGTGTGATGGAATACTCCCCAATTAGCTGGATGACTGTAGCTTCAACAACACTCAAGAAGCTTGACAATATCCAGGACAAAGCAGCCCACTTGATTGGCACCACATCCACAAACATTCACTCCCTCCACCACCGACACACAGTAGCAGCAGCGTGTACCATCTACAAGGTGTGCTACAGGAATTCACCAAGGTTCCTTAGACAGCACCTTCCAAACCCACGACCACTACCATCTAGATAGACAAGGGCAGCGGGTAGATGGGAACACCACCACCTGCAAGTTCCCCTCCAAGTCACTCACCATCCTGACTTGGAAGTATATCGGCTGTTCCTTCACTGTCACTGGGTCAAAATCCTGGAACTCCCTCCCTAACAGCACTGTGGGTGTATCTACACCACAAGGACTGCAGCGGTTCAAGAAGACAGCTCACCATCACCTTCTCAAGGGCAACTAGGGATGGGTAATAAATGCGGGCCCAGACAGCGAAACCCACATCCCGTGAATGAATAATAAAAAAAATATATTATTTGTCTCAGCTACTGTGTTGGGAGTTCCATGTTTTTAGCATTTGCTGGGTAAAGAGGCTCCTTTTGAATTCCCTATTGGAATTATTGGTGACCACCATATTTATGACCTCAAATTTAGGATCTCTCACATATTTCCTATGTCTACTCTTATCAAAATCCTTCATCGTTTTAATTTTCTATTAGGTCAGCCTTCAGCCTGTTTTCCTAGAGTAGAGACCCAGCCTGTACAGTCGTTCCAGATAGTTACAACCTCTCGGTTCTGGTATCATCTTTGTAACAAAGAAGTTTCAACAACTTTAAAGGCCAGGGAAAGATTAGCTTCGGGGAAAATGTCACGAGTAACACTAAACTGAGGATGAGGTCTGCCTGTGGTTTAGGATGCATTCAGAGCAATGGCCATAGTGATATAAGTAGAATAGAGACACTGGATATGTTGTGTGTCTCTCTCTAAATAACTTTCATTTTTTTCAAGCCTATAAATCCACTGGGCTGAAGCGATAGTCACTTTCTGACCAATGGAACGTGCCATTTAGGAAAGCTTAAATCAAGTTCCGTTTCAGAGCTGGTGTGCATCACTCACTGGATAACATAACAAATAGGAACAGGAGTAGGCCATTCAGCCCCCTCAAGCCTGCTCTGTCATTCACTAAGATCATGGCTGATCTGATTGTGGCCTTAACTTTCCTGACTACCTCTCATAATCTTTGATTCCTTTTATCAATCAAAAATCTGTCTAACTCAGCCTTGAATATATTCAATGACCTGGCCTCCCTGGGGGTGGCGGGGGGGAGAATTCCACAGACTAACGACCCTCAGAGAAGGAATTCCTCCTCCTCTCAGTCTGAAATGGGAGACCTTATTTTTAAACTGTGTCCCCTAGTTCTAGCCTTCCCCATGAGTGGGGACATCCTTTCAGTATCTACCCTGTCAAGACCTCTCAGAACCTTGTATGTTTCAATAAGATCACCCCTCATTCTTCTAAACTCCAGTGAGTATAAGCCTAGGCCACTCAATCTGCCCTCCTGTCGTAGAGCTGATTGGTGTGGGGTGGGGGGCGGGGGGGGGAACAGCAGCCGTTTGAATACCTGAATGGACAAAAAAATATGAACCATCTCTCTCTCTCTCTCTCCCTCGCTCTCGCTCTCTCTCTTTCTGTCTTCCTCCAAACAACGGAGCTCATCTTATAGTTGGGGGAGGTGATGGTGTAGTGATATTGCTGCTCGACGAGTCATCCAGAGACCCAGGGTGATGATCTGGGGACCTGGGTTCGAATCCTGCCACAGCAGATGGTGGGATTTAGATCCCAATAAAAATCTGGAGTTAACAAAAGTAAATTGCAAAGTCTAACGGTGACCATGAAACCATTGTCGATTGTTGTACAAACCCATCTGGTTCACTAATGCCCCTTTAGGGAAGGAAATCTGCCGTCCTTACCCGGTCTGGGCCTACATGTGACTCCAGACCCACAGCAATGTGGTTGACTCTTAAATGCCCTCCGAACACAGGTAATTAGGGATGGGCAATAAATGCTGGCCTAGCCAGTGACGCCCATATCCCATGAATGAATAAAAAAAACATCAGAGGTTAAACTGCCAGTTTCAAACTTGTACTGAGTGATGTACACCTTATGCTTTTGGTCCCAATGTATGTGATAAGTGAGCTAATCACACCACAGTCAAACTGCATGATTATCAGTCAGATGGGCTCTCCCACTGGTCATCATAGTACATGGTGAGCTCTGGTGTAGTTGACAGTTCATTGAACAAGCCTTTATTCACAAGTGTTGATGCAGGGACACCAGATATGAAAGATGAAGACCAGGATCCACTGAGTTCCTGGTAGTCACATGCGATACATTGACAGAGATGTTGTCTAATCACAGTGATCAACCTAGATCACTGATGTCTACCACAGACCCAGACATGAGGTGAGGAAACCACCCCCCGACCCGGTGGTGGAGAGCTTTGGGAACCAGAGCTCCGAAGTTACCTGTTCCTCCCAAGCCACGTTCACCACACCACATGTCTCGGACTATTCACGAGGAACCCAAAGTTTTCAAATTTTCTCATTTTTATCTGACTGAATTAACGCGGCATCTCCCTAGGGAGCAAGTTCCAGTGGCTCAGTGAAATATTGCATCTGCAGATTAATTGTGAATTTAGCCTTTCACACTCGGGCTGTGTCCTCTGCTTGTGAAAGGTGAAATGGTCATCATGGTCCACTAGCCCCTTTAAAACTGTTGAAATGTAACAATCACATCACCTTTCAGCCTTGTCTCTTTCCAGTGAGAACATACCCAGCGGACAAAGTCACTCCTCGTAGAGTGACACAGCAAAGAAAGAGGCCATTGACCCATCATGTCCGTGCTGGCTCTTTGAAAGAATTAAGTTGCCCTGGTATCCCCATCCTTCCATCCCCTCAGCTTTTTTGACCTGTCCCAGCTGGATTAACCGCTCTCTCCTCCTCCTTTCCTCAGCACTAAACTGGAGGATGTGTCGACCGCCATACTTCAACAGAAACATCGGCCAAACCGACTCATTGTGGACGAAGCCATTAATGATGACAGCAGCATCGTGTCACTGTCCCAGGTAAATAGCTCTCACCCCTCATCGGCCAGTGCACCAGGCGGTTTGAGTACGTAGGGCTGCTTTACTGGTGTAAAGGAGCGGGTCCCAAGACAGTTAAAACAGGGTTATTCAATTCGATATGGACCAATCCTGGAAATATGGGAAATGCTGGAAACACGCTCCAACTATCAAAGATAATAAACAACTTGCATTTATATAGCACCTTTAATGCAGTAGCATGCCACAGGGGCATAATCATAATCAGGATCATAACGTGACACTGAGCCACATTAGGAGATATTGGGACAGGTGGCCGGAAGCTTGGTTATTTTAAGGAGCACCATGAATGTGGAGAGAGAGAGAGGTAGCGAGGCAGAAAGGTTTAGGGAGGAAATTCCAGAGCTTAGGGCTTAGACATGCTGAAGGCATGGCCACTGAGGGCGGAGCGATTTCAAAATCAAGGGCGCTTTGTCACCCATGGCTCAGGTGGCCGCACGCTTGCCTCTGAGTCACAAGGTCCCGGGTTCAGTCCCACTCCAGGACTTGAACGCCAAAATAGAGGTGGACACTCCAGTGCAGCACTGAGGGAGTGCTACACTGTTGGAGGTGCTGTCTTTCGGATGAGACATTAAACTGATGCCCCATCTGCCTGCTTGGGTGGGGTGTAACAGATCCCGTGGGCTACCATTTTTGAAGAAGAGCTTCCCCGGCTGATATTTATTCATGCATTGCTAGACCGAGAGGCAATGCAAGTCAGTGAGCACAGTGGGAGTTGGTGTGAGTTTGGATACAGGCAACAGAATTTTGGATGGTTCAATTATTTCCAACAGTCCTTAAGGTACCTTCCAGCACCAACCTCAATATTGTGACTGATTATGAATTGTCATTTGGTAGCACAGAACTTGATTATGGCTGATAAGAGAAATGTTTTGTCAAAGCTTTTTGTCCGGCACTCATCGGGACAATTCGCAAGAATACCAAATGTAGCGGGAACAACAATTTATACTGTATGGGAAGAGAGTTCTGATTAGTTGGCAAGTGGACTCTGATTGGTAGAGGCAACGAGTCCACTTGCCAACCAATCAGCCCTCTCTTCTCATACGGGATAAATTGTTGTTCCATCTACATTTGGTATTCTTGTGAATTGACCTGATGCGTGCCAGACGAAAAGCTTCAACAAAAAACGTCTCTCTTGTCGGTATTATTAATTTGAATAAGTTTTGTCAGTTCGATTGTCATACATTAGCATCTGTACAACTGATTAAATCTGTCAAAAATAACAATATTGTTAAGTACCTTTGTCCTTCTGCACCCCATTTTAATTCTAGCTGCTTAATTCTTTATCACCAGGAGAAGCATTTTGATTATTGAACCAATTCCCAGTTAGGCCCCAAGTTTTCCACTATTTTGTCTGCCCCAAGTTCACATTTTGTGCCCGTTGTCCCATGCTGTCTAGTGGCACAGCGGGTAGAGTCCCTGCTTCTGAGTCAGAAGTTCTGGGTTCCAGTTCCACCCCAGTACTTGATGGCCAAGGAAGGTGCATTCAAAACACGGCCAAATAGATGATCAGATCCTTCTGATACATGCCAAGGGCAGGCGGTAAGAGCGGGAGAGATAGCTGGTCAGCCATGTGATGGAAAGACCCTCTACCATCGCTATCCATAGCCCCAAACTACAACGTGCATGTGAAAGTGCATATTGCCTTGGCAACTCGGACTCCCTGAGTGGGCTGTAACACACCCCCGCCCATGCTCACTTTGACCTGCGCTGAACTTTGCTCTTGAGGCCCGCCAACACTTGGCCATATTCCTGGAGGTGCTGTCACAAGATCTCTTTCCTTTAACCACCCCCTCCCCAAAGTCCTGCCACTGGTCACCTGACATGTCCCTGCCTTTCTGCAGCCAATCAGAAAGCGAACAGACTCCGCGATACCCGATTGGATCATTCCTGGAGATCAGCCAGAATGGCCTTTTCTCCCCATCCCCCATATACTTTATAAACAAAATTGTTCATAAAACTCAATTCCCTTTAATTGTCCTGGTGACTTTTCTCCTGTTTTTTTTGGCTCCCAGCAGCGCCCTGAAGATTACTCTCCAATGTTGGAGATTCCAGGGCAATCCTACGTTGGCAACACTCATGTTATTCCATTTTTCAATGCGCAAGAGCGCAGATTTTTTTTTAAGAAGTTATTTGATTGTCAAATGGCCAGTTCTTCCAGACATGGCTCTTACAGAGGGGATTCTTCCCACGATGAAGAGGGGCTTGCTTAGGATTACATATGGCACAGAAACAGGCCATTCATCCCAACCAGTCCATGCTGGTGTTTATGATCCACTTGATCCTCCTCCTGTCTTTCCTCATCTAAATCTACCATCCTGACCCTCTATTCCCTTCTCCCTCATACGCTTGTCTAACTTCTCCTTAAGTCTATCTATACTGTTCACATCAACCACTCCCTGTCCTAGCGAGTTCCACATTCTCACCCCTCTCTGGGTGAAGAAGTTTCTCCTGAATTGACGATTGGGTTTCTAGGTGACTATCTTACGTTGAGGGCCACTAGTTCTGCTCTTCCCCACAAGAGGAAACATTCTCTCGGTATCCACTCGATCAAAAGCTTTCATCATTTTAAGCATCTCTGTCAGATCATCCCTCAGGTCTTCTTTCCACTTTCGAGGGAAAGCCTGTCCGTCCTTCCTGATTATGTCAACCCACGCGCCTTTCCGGAATAATCCTTGCCGATCCTCTCCGCGCCCTCGCCAGCGCCTCCGCGGCCCCTTTTTTATTTAATCACCCTGATCTCCCCTCGCAGGTCAAAATGGACGAGCTGCAGCTCTTCCGAGGTGACACTGTGATGCTGAAGGGGAAGAAGCGGCGAGAGACAGTCTGCATCGTTCTGTCGGACGAGACCTGCGCCGAGGAGAGAATCCGCATCAGCAGGGTGACTCGGAATAACCTACGTGTCCGGCTGGGTGACGTCGTGAGGTAACAACCAGAGCTTACGTTTATGGAGCAAAATTCGGCGCCGAGCTGCCTGAGGAGATACGAGCGGAGGTGACCCAGAAATAAAAAATCTGGGTCAAAGAGGCTTTAAGAAGCATCTTAAAAAGGAGAGTGAGGCGTCGCTGGCTGGGCCAGCGTTTATTGCCCATCCCTAATTGCCCCTGAGAAGGTGGTGGTGAGTTGTCACCTTCTTGAACCGCTGCAGGGAGGAGATCCCAGAGCTTCGGTCCCAGGTAGCCGAAGGCACGGCTGCCAATGGCGGAGTAAAGGAAGCTGAGGGTTCACCAGAGCAGGTGATTCCTCCAGTTTCCTGGAGCACTGGGTTACTTCGAAAGTGGCGGACTAATTGTCTGTGGCGTCGTCTGTTAATTGTCGCGTTATTGTCCTACAGTATTCAGGCGTGCCCAGATGTGAAATATGGAAAGCGAATTCACGTATTACCTATCGATGACACCATTGAAGGACTAACAGGGAACTTGTTTGAAGTTTATCTGAAGCCCTACTTTCTGGAGGCTTATCGACCTGTACACAAAGGTATGAGCAGACCCACGTTCAGCAGGGTGTTGTGACACAGCAGTTGGTAAGGGCTGAGTTGTTTAAGTCCCAGAGGGAAACTTGAACTGTCATAACCTATATTTTCAATTGGCACAGATAAAAGCAAAACACCGCGGGTGCTGAAAATCTGAAACAAAAACAGAAAGTGCTGGAAAAACTCAGCAGGTCTGACAGCGTCTGTGGGTGGAGAGAGAAAAATAGAGTTAACATTTCCAGTCTGTATGACCCTTCAGCTCTGAAGAAGAGTCATACGGACTCTAAACGTTAACTCTATTTTTCTCTCCACCGATGCTGTTAGACTTGCTGAGTTTTTCCAGCACTTTCTGTTTTGGTTTTCAATTGGTACGTTTGAGATGCAGGTCTGAATTCAGGTATAAAACCATCAAGCCTCAAGGGGTCTTTATATAAAACTAAATTAAACATTTATTCATTTAACAACAAATTAAACACATACACATGTCTACAAATTACTACCATAATAACTTTTAAACAAATCCCCAAATTAATCACTCCCAGGTAAATCTTCACCAATAATCTATAGACTTTAAACAGACACCTGGCAAAGCACATTTGACCTTATGAATTCAAAATGAGGTTCCTTTCAATCTGGTTCCTTTGCAGATACAGTTGTAGGCTTACAGGCTGCTTAGACCTTAAATGCCTCTGACCTATACACACAAACTCCTCCCTGTTTATACCTAGCTTCCTCTCTGAATGTAAATTTTCCATTGTATTACTAGGTTTTTAATTTTACCTCTCGTAGCAATAATCCTTGCATGCCTCCAATTTTATTAATAATATAAACACAGCTGGGTGCAAGATTTTACCCATTCTTTTGAATGGTTTATTTAAAAATGCAAATTGCACTTTACCTTTTAACTTTACCTTTTAGCTAGCTTACGTTTATTTAACTAACATCTCAAAACTACTGTACATCGCAGCACCCAGACCGGCTGGTTTTAACCCAATTAAGACACACACATAGACACAGACCCTGCTACAATTCCAATTTAAAAATAATTTCCGATCACATTATACACATTAATATGTCTTCATGACAAGGGTTATAAGTTCCCAGTAGGAATATGGGTTGCACAGCTCTATTCACATTCGATGTATTAGAACATACCAGTTACCGAATAAAACATACCAGGTCCTGTATGGAATAAAAACAGAAAATGCTGGAAATACTCGGTAGGTCCGGCAGCATCTGTGGAGAGAGAAACGGGCCGGAATTTCCCAGCCCCTCGTGCCGGTGGGATCTTCCGGGAGCGCACTGCGGTGTGGTGGGGAGGGTGCAAAATTCCAGCCACAGAGTTAACGTTTCAGGTCGATGGTCCTTCATCGGAACTGAGGAAAGTTAACTTTCTCACAACCTTTCCAGGCTCAGTGGGGGGGTGGTGGCTGTTTGGTCTGCTTCTGTTTCTGTATCTCTCCCCACGAATTGCTGCCTGACCTGCTAAGTACTTCCAGCCGTTTAATGTTAATACTTCAGATCGCCAGCACCTGCAGTGTTTTGGCTTCTGCCTTACTGTACATAACATACCAGTTATCCTATAATACCTAACGAGTACTGTCTGAAAGAAGTAATACATAATACTTATCAGGTACTATATGAACATTCCAGGTGGTGCATGACACTTAAGGCAGCCTAGAATACATACCAAGCTTTGTACGATACATTTAAAGTACTGTATAATGTGTAACGGGTTGTATGTAAGCATTCAACTTATTCTGAATACAGATGGCATTTGTACAATAATGGAGATTCACTGCAGAAAGATTTTGCTGCAGTACACAGTGTCTCCTGGACAGGCACATCAAGCATGGCAGCAGTTATGTCCCGTTCTCTTTCAAAATGATCTTTCGGAGAGGTTTCTCCATGAGCTGCTCTATCTAAGAAACCCTTCAACGTGTACATTGAGTCTTGGACAGCCAGTGTCACCACCAATCTATTCAACTATCGGTTCAGAGGAGGGTTACTAGGCTGATACCTGGAATGAGTGGGTTGTCTTATGAGGAAAGGTTGGACAGACTGGGCTTGTTTCTACTGGAGTTTAGAAGAGTGAGGGGTGATTTGATAAGATCCTGAACAGTCTTAACAAGGTGGACGTGGAAAGGATGTTTCCTCTTGTGGGCTAGTCCAGAACCAGGGGGTTTTAAAATTAGGGGTCTCCCTTATAGGACAGAGAGGAGGAGAACTTTTTTCTCTCTCAGAGGGTTGTGCAACTTTGGAACTCTCTGCCTCAGAAGGTGGTGGAGGTGGGGTCATTGAATATTTTTAAGGCAGAGGTAGATAGATTCTTGTTAGGCAAGGGAATCAAAGGTTATCGGGGGTAGATGGGAATGTGGAATTCGAAACACAAGCAGGTCAGCCATGATCTTATTGAATGATGGAGCAGGCCTGAGGGGCCGAATGGTCTCCTCCAGTTCCTATTTCTTATGTTCTTCTTAACTGTAAAAGTCATAGCCCCCAAACCCCAGGACTGTCTTTTGCCCAACAACAAGTTATCCATTTCCAGCGGATTGGCCGCTATGTTGTAATCTGGAGCTGGAACCAGAGCCCCAGGATTACTGAGAGGCTGGGAGAGGCTGTCCCATCTCTAGAACGAAGGGCCACAGTCTCGGAATAAGGGGTCGGCTATCGGGGATTGAGATGGGGAGAAATTTCTTTGCTCAGCGTTGTTGAGGATCTTTAGAATCCCCTGCCCTAGAGAGCTGTGGATGTGCTGTCATTTAATATATTCAAGGCAGAGATATTCTGAGCACTAAGGGAATTGAGGGAACAGAGCAGGAAAGTGGAGGTGAAGCAGAAACTGGGAGATTATTGAATGGTGGAGCAGGTCTCGAGAGGCTGTCTGGCCTAGTCCTGCTCCTATTCCTTATTTTCTCCTGGCTAACCCAGGAATTGAACCTTGCAGTACGGACCAGTACTCTTATTTCCCAGTTTTGCCTGTTTATTTTTTTTGTCCTGAGTGGATGTCCCTGGTCTGAATGACTGCCAACCCTGTGTCAGGGGGTGAGGGGAATGGGAGGTGGTGCACTATGACGCTGCTGTGTGTTTTACAGGAGACATCTTCTTAATTCGAGGCGGGTTGCGAGCTGTTGAGTTCAAGGTGGTGGAAACAGACCCAACGCCCCACTGCATTGTGGCCCCCGACACAATTCTCCACTGTGAGGGAGAGCCAATCAAACGAGAGGTAAGGGCGCCCCCTACTGGTTATACATTTTAGGCTGTCGAGGGTAACATGTCCGACTCCTGGGACCCATATTGAATCAAAGGTCATCGCTGGTACAGTTAGGAAGAGGCAGCCTTAGAGTGGAACAATGCCGGGGTGTAGCAGCATCAACTGGACAGTGTCTTGTTCATGCTTTCTTCCCAGATGGTCGGGGACATTGATGGGTGAGCAAGTTACTTTTACCACTCCGGGTGTTACAGACGGAATTGAAGATTGACCTTTAAATCAAGGGGCTGGAGTACAAAAGAGTGGAAGTTAAGCCGCTATTATACAAAGCTCGGGTTAGACCGCATCTCAGGCCATTGTGTTCAGTCCTGGGTACATCCCAGGGAAGAAATATTAGTCGTGGGTCGGGGGTTTCACCAGAACCTAAAAGGTCAATTCTTTACCCAGAGAGTGGTGAGAATGTGCAACTCGCTATCACAGGAAGTGGTTGAGACGAATAGTACAGAAGCCTTTGAGGGGAGGCTAGATAAGCACATGAGGGAGAAAAGAGTAGAAGGATATGCTGATAGGGTGAATGTATGTAGACTGAGAGCTGGGGCTCAGGTGGAGTATAAACACCAGCATGGACCAGGGGGGACACATGGCCTGTTTCTGTGCTGTACAGAGAGAGAGAGCACAATACGAGGGAGATATGTAAGCTCCATGAGGGAGCGTTGCACAGAGAATTACTTCACTCCGGCCAGCAGAGCAGGATCACCACTAATTCTGCTGTCTGCCCCCCCACTTTTCCTGAAAAAGTTGATCCCACGGGTGCAACAGATTGCCTGATGGCTCCCAGTGCCTGATTTTTCAATGAGTGCTGTCATAACAGCCATACTGATGTCCACACGCTCATTGTCCAGTCAGACCTCCTGACTGTACGGCCTCAGGCTGCCCAGACCAACAGGCCAGTTGAAACACTACAAATAAGACGGGGGAGTGGGGATCAATGATTTCCCCCACTAATGCACTGGAATGCGGCAGGAGATTTTTGGTCTCCATGTTTAGGAAAGATGATTACTTGCATTAATCGGAGGAAGCATAGGGAAGGTTCATTGAATTGGTCTCTGCGATGGCGAGAGCCTGAGTGAATTGGGCCAATATTCTCATAATTTAGGAGAATGAGATGTGATCTCATCAGAACATACAAGATTATGAAGGGACTTGACAGGATAAACTCTGAGAGGTTGTTTCCCCTGGCTGGGGAGTCTAGAACAAAGGGAGCACAGTCTCAGGATAAGGAGCCGATCATTTACGACCAACATGAGGAGAAATTTCTTCACTCAAAGGGTTGTAAATCTTTGGAATTTTCTTCCCTAGGGGGTTGTGGATGTCCCATCGTTGAATGCGGTTAAGGTTGAGATAGACAGATTTTTTGGTGTCTCAGGGAATCGAGGGGTATGGGGAGAGGACAGGAAAGTGGAGTTGAGGCTGAGGATCAGCCATAGTCATATTGAATGGCGGAGAAGGCTCGATGGGCCATATGACCTGCCCCTGCCCTTTCTGATGTTCTTACGCTATATGTAGTTCGACATGAAGCGTTCATGGGATGGCATATTTGTACAGAGGAAAATCCCGAGCACTGACCTTGGAAATATTGATAAAATAGGCAAGAAATGTTAAAGTGAAGGCCAAAGCACGGTAATATTTCCACGAGAGCAGAATGGATCATGCAGAATTCCTTTGCTTTCACTTTGTTTTCTCATCTCCTCTCTCCGCACAGGGTTCACTACAATTGGGAATTGACTGTATGTGGGAGTTACCATCCTGCACGCATTTCCTGACTCAACACTTTTAAACCCAGCCAATCCCAGTGACCATGGCTCAGTGGCTAACACTCTTATCTCTGAGTCAGAAGGTTGTGGGTTTGGGTCCCACTCCAGGGAGTTGGATACAAAATCCATGCCCAGTACTGAGGGAGTGCTGTACTGCCGGAGGTGCCATCTTTCAGATGAGACATTAAATTGAGGTCCCATTTGCACTCCTGGGTGAATGTAAATGACCCCGTGACGCTTCTGAAGAAGACCAGGGGAGTTTGTCCCAGAGTCCTGGCCAATATTTACCCCTCAATCAACATCGCTAGCACAGAATTACCTAATTTCTACGTCACTTCTGTTTGTTGGATCTTGCTGTGCACAAATTGGCTTGCCACGTTTCTCACATCACAACAGTGACTGGGCTTCAAATGCACCCCATCAGCTGGAAAGTGCTTTGGGACATCCGGCGGTGGGGACAGGTGCTATGTAAATGCAAGTTTGTTCTCTATTTTGTGGTGGGGTGGTTACCCTGTTGATTTTCGGCAGGATGAGGAGGAGAACTTGAACGATGTCGGGTACGATGACATCGGAGGATGCCGCAAACAGCTGGCTCAGATCAAGGAGATGGTGGAGCTGCCCCTACGCCATCCGGCCCTCTTCAAAGCCATCGGAGTGAAAGTTAGTGTTACCAACACCGAGTTTGGCGAGCGTTTTCCCCTGGACCTTCTCACTTTACACTGTGGTCTCAGGTTAGAGATGTGAAGCACAGAGATGTGTGAAATACACAGGGTTGAGCTCACTGTTGTGACCCAGGTCGCGTGACTACAGTGGTGAAGGTTACCAGCGTTTGTAGGGACGGCCAAGAAGCAGTGTTGCCATGGTCTCTGCATCTGCTCCACAGTGTAACGGTGAGACAAATCTGTGGAACCGAGGGGGCAAACTGAGAACGCAGAGGAAATTCCGAATGTAGGAAGTCAGCTCGGATTACAGAATCGCACCTGCTGCTGGACTGAAGGCTTTTTGCATTGTGCAGGTTCATCCAACCTCACTCAGTGATCTTGAGGAAGATCACAAAAGGTTGATTTTTCCCCACAGGTCTGAGCACAGGAACCTGTAGTAATTTTGCAACCCATCTTAGAGGCTGCAGAAGATACTCTGTTGGTTAGCCCCACCCCGGTGCCTTTGGGTTGTGAATGGTGCCGTTGCGGAAGAAGAGAAGCGACACAATTGCATCTCTTGGTAGCTTGGTAGGACAGAACTTGAATGTTGCTGAAAAGGGAGACATATTGCGAAAGATTTTTGCCCTGCACTCATCAGGACAAACACAAGAATTCCAAATTTCAAAGAATCACAGCAATTTATTCGACAAGCAAAAAGCCTTGGCCAAGCCAACCAATCAGCACCCTTTTCTCCTGCGATATAAATTGTTGTGATAGTTTGAAATTTGGCATTCTTGCGTTTGTCCTGATGGGTGTGAGACGAAAAGCTTTCGCACCATGTCTCTCTTTTCAGCAATATACGTTACATCCGGTCACTGTCAAGATATAGCACTGACCCCTAGAGATGCATATGGAGATAAAAGGCTTCTTGTGGCCTAGTGCTGTTGTTATGGAACTATGATCGGGCTGGGGGTGGAAATTTGTTTCCGCAACATAACCACTAGGGGGTGGGTTCTGTTGCTGTGGTAACAGGGTTTGAGGGGAGGGGGAAGTCTCTGTGAAGCTTCATAACGCAAAGCCATGTTAACACGCCTTTTTTCATTTGCAGCCTCCTCGTGGGATCTTGCTGTACGGACCTCCAGGGACTGGGAAGACACTAGTTGCTCGGGCTGTGGCCAATGAAACTGGAGCGTTTTTCTTCCTCATCAACGGTAAGATGGAAAGGCCTGACACTGTGTCTCCATTCCTTGGTGGGAGATCACAGAAACGTCCCAGATGAGAGAGGCTATTCTGCCCATCAAATTTTAAAAATTCATTCCTGGGATGTGGGTGTCGCTGGCTGGGCCAGCATTTATTGTCCATTCCTTAGTTGCCCTTGAGAAGGTGGTGGGTGAGCTGCCGTCTTGAACCGCTGCAGTCCATGTGGTGTAGGTACACCCACAGTGCTGTTAGGGAGGGAGTTCCAGGATTTTGACCCAGCGACAGTGAAGGAACGGCCAATATATTTCCAAGTCAGGATGGTGAGTGGCTTGGAGCGGAACCTCCAGGTGGTGGTGTTCCCATGTGTCTGCTGCCCTTGTCCTTCTAGATGGTAGTGGTCGTGAGTTTAGAAGGTGCTGTCTAAGGAATCTCAGTTCCTGCAGTGCATCTTGTAGATGGTACACACTGCTGCTACTGTGTGTTGGTGGTGAAGTGGGTGAAAGTTTGTGGATGGGGTGCCAATCAAGTGGGCTGCTTTGCCCTGGATGGTGTGGAGCTTCTTGAGTGTTGTGGGAGCTGCACTCATCCAGGCAAGTGGAGAGTATTCCATCACACTCCTGACTTGTGCCTTGTAGATGGTGGACAGGCTTTGGGGAGTCAGGAGGTGAGTTACTCACCACAGGATTCCTAGCCTCTGACCTGCTCTTGTAGCCACAGTATTTATATGGCTGGTCCAGTTCAGTTTCTGGTCAATGGTAACCCCCAGGGTGTTGATAGTGGGGGATTCAGCAATGTTAATGCCATTGAATGTCAAGGGACAATGGTTAGATTCTCTCATTTTAGAGTTGGTCATTGTCTGACACTTGTGTGGCACGAGTGTTACTTGCTACTTGTCAGCCCAAGCCTGGATATTGTCCATATCTTGCTGCATTTGGACATGGACTGCTTCAGTATCTGAGGAGTCATGAATGATGCTGAGCATTGTGCAATCATCAGTGAACATCCCCACTTCTGACCTTATGATGGAAGGAAGGTCATTGATGAAGCAGCTGAAGATGGTTGGGCCGAGGACACTATCCTGAGGAACTCCTGCAGTGATGTCCTGGAGCTGAGATGACTGACCTCCAACAACCACAACCACCTTCCTTTGTCTAACCAGTGGAGAGATCCCCCCTGATTCCCATTGACTCCAGGTTTGCTAGGGCTCCTTGATGCCACATTCGGTCAAATGCTGCCTTGATGTCAAGGCAGTCACTCTCATCTCACCTTGGAAGCTCAGCTCTTTTGTCCATGTTTGAACCAAGGCTGTAATGAGGTCAGGAGCTGAGTGGCCCTGGCGGAACCCAAACTGGGCATCAGTGAGCAGGTTATTGGTAAGCAAGTGCCGCTTGATAGCACTGTTGATGACCCCTTCCATTACTTTACTGATGATCGAGAGTAGACTGATGGGACAATATTGGCTGGGTTGGATTTGTCCTGCTTTTTGTGTACAGGACATACCTGGGCAATTTTCCACATAGCTGGGTAGATGACAGTGTTGTAGCTGTACTGGAGCAGCTTAGCTAGGGGCACGGCAAGCTCTGGAGCACAAGTTTTCAGTACTATTGCTGGAATATTGTCAAGGCCCATATCCTTTGCAGTATCCAGTGCCTTCAGCCATTTCTTGATATCATGAGGAGTGAATCGAATTGGCTGAAGACTGGCATCTGTGATGCTGGGGACCTCCGGAGGAGGCTGAGATGGATCATCCACTCAGCACTTCTGGCTGAAGATTGTTGCGAATGCTTCAGCCTTATCTTTTGCACTGATGTGCTGGGCTCCTCCATCATTGAGGATGGGGATATTTGTGGAGCCTCCTCCTCCAGTGAGTTGTTTAATTGTCCTCCACCATTCATGACTGGACGCGGCAGGACTGCAGAGCTTAGATCTGACCCATTGGTAGTGGGATCATTTAGCTCTGTCTATCACTTGCTGCTTATGCTGTTTGGCACGCGAGTAGTCCTGTGTTATAGCTTCACCAGGTTGACACCTCATTTTTAGGTGTCCCTGGTGCTGCTCCTGGCATGCACTCCTGCACTCTTCATTGAACCAGGGTTGATCCCCTGGCTTGATGGTAATGGTAGAGTGGGGGATATGCTGGGCCATGAGGTTACAGATTGTGTTCGAGTACAATTCTGCTGCCACTGATGGCCCACAGCGCCTCATGGATGCCCAGTCTTGAGTTGCTAGATCTGTTCGAAATCTATCCCATTTAGTACGGTGGTAGTGCCACACAACACGATGGAGGGTATCCTCAATGTTAAGACGGGACTTCATCTCCACAATGACTGTGCAGTGGTCACTCCTACCGATACTGTCATGGACAGATGCATCTGCAGCAGGCAGGTTGGTGAGGATGAGGCCAAGTATGTTTTTCCCTCTTGTTGGTTCCCTCACCACCTGCCGCAGACCCAGTCTAGCAGCTATGTCCTTTAGGACTCGGCCAACTCGGTCAGTAATGGTGCTACCGAGCCACTCTTGGTGATGGACATTGAAGTCCCCCACCCAGAGTACATTCTGCGCCCTTGTCACTCTCAGTGCTTCCTCCAAGTGGTGTTCAACATGGAGGAGCACTGATTCATCAGCTGAGGGGGTGATGTGTGTGGTAATCATATTTGACCTGATGCCATGAAACTTCCTCACAACCTTTAAGAAGTATATAGATGAGCATGGGGTACGGGCCAAGTGCTGGAAAACGGGATTAAAATAGATAGGTGTTTGATGGCCGGCACGGACATGATGTGCTGAATGGCCAGTTTCTGTGCAGTATAACTCTATGACTCTATGTAGTCCGGAGTCGATGTTGAGGACCCCCAGGGCAACTCCCTCCCGACTATATGCCACTGTGCTAACATTTTCTATCTGGTTGGCTCCTCTGTTGGAATATCTGTTCCTTGCGTCATGGTAAAGTTGAATTTCCTGATAGTAGTCTTTCATTTACCTCTCACCAGCTTAACCCCTCCTTATCTTACTCCTACACTTTCCATGGAAGTAATTCTTTGGGTTTAACTTTTTACCCCCCACCCCCCCCCCACCTGCACTTGCCATCCATCTCTAGAAGATCACCCTTAACCACCTCCTTTCATGGTCGAAGAGCTGACACCAACAAAACCAGTGTGAGTTCTTTCACTTGAAATTGCTGCAGAAACGTGCTCTCAAAAAATGACCCACCGAGCGTTGAGTCAAATAGCTCATTGGAAGAGTAAGCTCACCCCTTTGGACATGGTGTGTACACAATAACTTGGCATCATAATATACTGGCAGGAATCATAGTATCAGACAGTACAGAAGAAAGCCATTCAGCCCATTGCTGAATCCAATAAATTGGTAGCTAGTTATGGCCATGAAAGCTGATAGATGGTTCTAAGAAACCCGGCTGGGTAGCTTTCCACTCAACTCAATCTGGTCTACATGCAACTCTGACCAAACTACCCTTTCCAATGGTCATCCAGATGAAGCCACAACTGGAGTGTTGCATCCCATTCTGGTCACCACCCTTTAGGAAGGATGTGAGGGTCCGTGAGAGGCTGCAGCTTAAATTTACCAGAATGCTTCCAGGGGTCAGGGGTCCTCAGCTCCAAGGTTAGGTTGGAGAAGCTGGGGTTGTTCTCCTTGGAGTAAAGGGGATTGAGGGAAGATTTGACAGAGATGCACAAGCTTTGGACAGGTTTAGATAAGGCACACAAAGAAAAGCTGTTCCCATTGGCTGATGATACAAGGACTGGGGAGGTGGGGTGGGGGTGGGATCACAGATTGAAGGTTTTGCGTAAGAGATGCAGGGGGAAAATATTTACACAGCGTGTGGTAACGACCTGGAACTTGCTGCCTACAAGGGCGGTGGAAGCAGAGACGATGAACGATTTCAAGAGGAAATCAGATGGGCACTCAAAGCAAATAAACCTGCAGGACTCCAGGGGTAGGGTGGGGTGTGGGTCTGACTGGATTGCTCCACAGAGAGCTAGCATGGACTCGATGGGCTGAATGATGACCTCCTGTGCTGTAATGACTCTATGACTTGAAGGGGGTTGCTGTTGGTATTACAATTGGAAATTCTCAGTTTGACGCCTCCTGGGGTTATCTAAGCAGCTTGTACAATGGCTACGAGAAGATCCACCACCGCTTTCTCTGGTAGAATTAAGGATAGGGAATACCCGGTGTGCCAAATCCTAAGAACGTGCTCAAAATAAAAAAGAAATGAAGAAATTAACTGACCTGATGGGCGCCATTTTGGAGCCGCTCTGCCTCTCCCTGACCCTCCCTCTGGTTCAAAGCCTCTGCCGCTTCCCTGACCCTCCCTCACGCTGCTAATCCTCCCTCTTGCTGCCTCTTCCAGCCCCGCGCCACTCACCTCCGGGACCTTCGCCCACAGTGACGGTTTGGTAGGGGGGGGCGGGGGACAAGTAGCACGCGGGAGAGACGGGGAGAGGGGGGCTCTTTGTGGTCGATGTATTTCTCTGAACGGTGCTGTCGTTTACCATGTGGCACAGGTCCGGAGATTATGAGTAAGCTCGCCGGCGAGTCTGAGAGTAACCTGAGGAAGGCATTTGAAGAAGCTGAGAAGAATGCACCAGCCATTATCTTCATCGACGAACTGGACGCCATCGCTCCAAAGAGAGAGAAGGTAAGAGCCGCAAATCCAAACCAGGGCTCCCCTCGAGACGGGTAGAACTGAAAAACGGAGAAGTGATGTTAAACTTGAGCAGAGCCTTGGCTAGGCCGCATTGTGCACAGTTACTGCTCTCCAAATTATAAAGGGAGGAGCGCGGATGTCAGAGGAATGTTGTTTTTCTTTGTTCAGAGTGCGACTCATTTGTACAGAGGAAAGCGATGGTCGTGTGCGCGCTAGAGAAGGGGTAAAACGAAGAGGGAGAAGGAAGACTTGCATTTGTATAGCACCTCCGCCACACCAGATGTCTTGAAGCATTTTGCACCCAGTGAATCGCTGCTGAGTGTAGCCGCTGTTGTAATTCAGGAAACTGGCGGCTAATTTGCGCACAGCAAGCTCCCACAAACAGCGATGTGACGATGACCAGAGCATCTGTGTTTTTTTTAGTGCTTCTGATGAAGTGAAACAACTTCACGCGAGTTAGATTCCCCCATTAAAACCAGTGTAGAAGCTGTTGTTAGGTTCTGTGGGATCTTTCTCATCGGAGAAATACATTAAAACATTAAACCCAGTGAGCTGAAATACTTTACATTGTCTAAATTCCTGTATTGGTAAATGAAATAACTCCTAAAATAAATTTTAGAATGTACAAGGAGTGTGCTAATGTCCTACTTGCCGATGCTGCTCTCCACACCTCCCACTCCCTGACCCTCCCACTCGCTGTAGACCCTTCCTCTCACTGAGCCTCCCTCTCCCCGCCTCTCCCGCGTGTTGCTTGCCCCCCCTCCCCAAACCGTCACTGTGGGCGAAGGCCCCCGCTGGTGAGCGGCGCGAGGCTGGAAGAGGCAGGAGGTGAGCTCCGAGCTGGAGAGGCAGCAAGAGGGAGGATTAGCAGCGTGAGGGAGGGTCAGGGAAGCGGCAGAGGCTTCGAACCAGAGGGAGGGCCAGAGGCTTTGAACCAGAGGGAGGGCCAGAGGCTGTGAACCAGAGGGTGGGCCAGAGGCTGTGAACCAGAGGGTGGGCCAGAGGCTGTGAACCAGAGGGAGGGCCAGAGGCTGTGAACCAGAGGGTGGGTCAGAGGCTGTGAACCAGAGGCTGTGAACCAGAGGGTGGGCGGCGAGAGGGTGGGCCAGGGAGAAGCAGAGCGGCTCCAAAAGGCGCCCATCAGGTCAGACCTGGCGCAAAACGACTTTGAAGCAAAACTCGTGATGTATAAACTCGAACATGGGTCCCAGTAACTGACCGATGTTGCAATGAGTGCAGTGGCTTAAAAGGGTGCGAATTAACATGGGAACTTAGTGCACAGTGTCCAGTTCTGGGCACCACACCCGAGGGTGAATTGGAGGTGGGGAAGGGGAAGCACAGGTTCACCAGAACCTGGGTTAAAAGGGTTTAACCAGAGCTCAGGCTACCTGGACTAGACTTATCTTTCCTCATTTTAGGAGGTGAAGGGGGTGAGATAAAAACAGAAAGTGTTGGAAAATCTCAGCAGGTCTGGCAGCATCATTGGAGAGAAACAGAGTCAACGTTTCGAGTCAAATGACTTCTTTGGGATTAAGATTCCTATTGGATTCGATGTTAACTCTGTTTCTCTCTGCACGGAGGCTGCCAGACCTGCTGAGTTTTCCAGCACTTTCTGTTTTCCTTTCAGATTTCCAGTGTCCGCAGGATTTTGCTTTTATTTGGGTGATCTCATCGAGGTTTTCCAAATGATGAAAGGATTTGATTGTTTCTCTCTGTTGATCCTATGGGAGAATCCAAACCAAGGGGGTAGAACGTTCACATTGGGGCCAGGCCGTTCAGGGGTGATGCTGGGAAGCACACAGGGGAGTGGAAATCTGGGACTCGCTCCCACACCCCCTCACAAAAGCTGCTGAGGCTAGGGGTCAATTGAAAATTTCAAAACTGAGGCTGATAGATCTTTGTTGGGTTAGGGTGTTGACGGTTATAGAGCCATGATTGGGTTAAGATACTGATCGGCCACAATCTAATAGGCTCAAAATCCTAAATGGCCTCCTCCTTCTGATATCCTACCTTTCCTATGTTTTAAGTTTCAAGGTACTGACTACATTCTTTCTATTTCTCTCTCACCCTCTCTCTGTGTTTCTCTTTCTGTATATTTCTCTCTCTCTCTGTTTCTCTATATATTTCTCTCTCTCTCTCTCTTTCTGTCTATTTTTTCTGTCTGTTTCTCTGCCTATTTATTTCTCTCTCTCTGTTTCTCTACTCCCCCCTTCTCTGTTTCTCTGTCAATTTATTTCCCCCTCTCTCGCTCTTTCCCTTTTGTCTATTTTTCTCTCTCTTTCTATTTATTTCTCTCCCTCCCTGTTTCTCTGTCTGCCTATTTTTCCCTCTCTCTCTGTTTCTCTATTTATTTCTCCCTTTCTGTCTCTCTTTCTCTTTCTCTCTGTCTATTTTCTCTCTCTCTGTTTCTTGGTCTATTTATTTCTCTGTTTCTCTATTTATTTCTCGTCCTCTCTTTCTGTCTATCTATTCTCTCTCTCTCTTTCTCTGTCTATTTATTTCTCTCTCTCTTTCTGTGTTTCTGTTTCTCTCTCTCTCTCTCTGTTTCTCTATTTATTTCTCCCCCCACCTCTCTCTGTTTCTCTCTTTCTTTCTCACTCTCTCTCTCCCTCCTCCTCGCTGTTTTTTTCTCCCAGACTCATGGAGAGGTGGAGCGTCGCATTGTCTCCCAGCTCCTGACCCTAATGGATGGATTGAAGCAACGCTCTCATGTCATTGTAATAGCAGCAACCAACCGGCCGAACAGCATAGACCCGGCCCTCAGGAGATTCGGTATGTGACCAAGCAAACCCGCCCTGCCCTATCACAGGATGCCCGCCGCAGATTGGCAGCTTGAAACACAAGTCCTGGAGTCACGTTTAGTCGTTTGTGTTGAGTTGCGGGTTCCTGACAACCCGAGCGACCGGTTGAAAAATCACTCCCTTGGTCAAAGTCCTCTCTTTGGAGGTTGAACAACTCACTGCGTCGAGGGCCGTGTTTGCTTGGGTTTAGATTCTCCTCCCCACCCCCCAGTGTGAAATTCTGTTTTCAGTTGTAATGCTGTGACTGTATCTGAGTCAAGGCCAGGCCTGGGCCATCGGAGGAAAACACATTAGGATTAATTATTAACATCGGCGTTGGGATAGAAGATCAGGATCCAAATAGTTTGCCAGCTACACATGAACATACGAATCAGGGGCAGGAGTAGACCCTTCAAACCTACTCTGCCATTCAATAGGATCATGACTCATCCAATTGTAACCTCAACTCCACATTCCGCCTGCACCCGACACCCTTAGGTTCCTGACTAACAAGAGAGCCAACTACCTCTCCCTCAAATATACTCAATGACCCAGCCTCCAGCATTCTCTGGAGATTTCCAAAAAGTCTAATGACCTTCTGAGAGAAAAAACATTCTCATCTGTCTTAAATGAGAGACTATTTTTTTTAAAATACTATGTCCCCTAGTTCCAGTCTCTCCCAGAACCACCCTGATAGTCATGTAATACAGTAATAAGGGAGTTTATTGTCTAGTCACAGTGATCAATTTACAGTCTCAAATTACACGGCTACCGATCCTAAAATGCTGCTTGATCTGAAAGCGATTTGCATCATATTTTTCTATTATAACATTTGTGATGTAAACTATGACAAAATATGACCACAAGAAGTCAGGTTGTAGACGGGAGGTGCATAAAACTTTGAACCAAAGTGGAAGCTGTGGTGAGGATCCCCTCTCAACATTCTTCAGCCCCTTTTACAGGATCAAGAGCTGGATCGAAACTGGCTCCACGTCCAGTGGCCATCCCGTATTTTTATTCATTCGGGGGACCTCGTTGACGCTGAAAGGGCCGAACTGCCCAACCGAGTGTCTTGCACGGCCATTTCAGAGTAACATTTAATGTGGATCTGGAGTCACTTAGAGGCCAGACAGGGCAAAGATAGCAGCTTTCCCTCCCTAAAAGATACTCACGGGTCCACACCCTGTGGGTTTTTACCACAGTCAGGTAGGTCCATAGTCACCTCGACCGATACCAGCTTTCACTTATTATTCCAGGTTTATTTAATCAACTGGATTTCAATTCACCAGCTGCCTTGGTAGGATTTGAACTCATGACTCTGGATCAGTGTAGGCCTCTGAGTTACTAGTCTAGCAACATAGCCACTATGCTACTGTTTCCAAGTGTCTCCCTGGGCCCTATTGAGAGCACGTCTGCCCTAATAATCTGACCAGAAACGTGTCAATGGACTTCAACCATCCAGCGGCTTCTGTTAACTCCGAGCTCTGGCAAGGTGATCTCTCTCTGAATGAGTGATGCACAAGTACTCTCTCTCTCTCTGTGTGTATTGTGACAGGTCGTTTCGACCGGGAGATCGATATTGGAATTCCTGATTCCATTGGCAGACTTGAGATTCTGCAGATTCACACGAAGAACATGAAGCTGTTGGATGATGTGGATCTCGAGCGGGTAAGAGATGCTCTTTTATTGGGGCGGTTGAGGGAGGTGAAAGAGAGGGATAGACCCTGGTCAGGGGAGAGAGTGATTTTAACTTGTGTGAAGGAGTCACTCGAGAAGCATGGGGACATGATTCTTGCACAGAATCCTTTTTTGAAATCTAAGCAGTTCTTTGGTTTCTCTTAGCCACTGACTTGGATCCAACTCATCCCTGTCTTAGGATCATACATCACAGAAAGAGGCTGTTCAGCCCATCAGGGTCTTTGATAGACCTATCCAACTAGTCCCAATCCCCCTTGCTCTTTCTCCACAGTCCTGCAAATATTTTCCCCCTTTACCCAATTCCGTTTCAAAGTCTGTTGGATCTGTCTTTCAGGGAACACATTCCAGACCAACGCCGCTCAGAGTGTTTAAAACGGGGAGATGGTGGTGTAGTGGGAATGTCCAAGGGCTAGTAACCTAGTAGGCCCAGGCTAATGCTCTGGGGAGCATGGGGTCAAATCCCACACAGCAGCTGGTGGATCTTGAATTCAATTAACAAAAGCTAGTATCAGTAATAGTGACCATGAAACTATCATCGATTGTCATTAAAAACCCCATCTGGTTCACTAATGCCCCTTTGGGGAAGGAAATCTGCCATCCTTACCTGGTCTGGCCTACATGTGACTCCAGACCCCACAGCAACGTGGTTGACTCTTAACTGCCCTTAGTTCAATGCTGGCCTTGCCAGTGACGCCCACATCCCATGGACGAAGAAGAAGTCAACATTTCTCCTCATCTCCCCACTGGTTTAGGAGCCTCTTCAGCCTGGGGTTTATTGGCATCGTGTGACATTGAATTGAAGGTTCTGCTGATTTCTAACTATCCTGGAGATTTGAGAGTAAAGATGTGCATTTTAATATTGGGGCTTTCAGCTTCATAAAGGCTCATGGCAGGAGTGAGAGAGAGGCCCAACTGAAAGCCTCACATTCCTCTGCTCCAGGGTCAAATGAATGCCTTGGTCATCAGTACCACCAGTGGGTTGGGTTATCACAGGACCTGCTTTCCAAAGCCGTGCACTGGCCCCCCACTGGAACGTCAGAAGGATGGGTGAGGGGCACAATTCCCTGCATTTTAGACATAACCTTTGCTCAGGCCTCTGAGAGCTGTTCCATTGTGAGCCGGGACTATATACTGACCGAGAGGGTGGGAGGAGGTGATGGGCAGGGGTTTACACCAACAACTTCCCCCTCACCAACGTGACTGTAGGGCCAAGGCCATTGTTGTCCATCTCAGTGCCCGTACCTTGCTCGCAACTGTCTGTCAGTGACCATAGAAGGAGAAAGAGTGGACGCTGTGAGATTTTGTGCTGATAGTTTATTTATCGAGGATTTTGGTAGCTGGACTTTGTGGGGCTCGAATAAACAAAACAGGAGTAGGAGTAGACCACCTGGGCCCCTCGGGCCTGTTCTGCCGTGGTTGACCTTTCTACCTCGCTTCCCCAACCTGTCCCCCAATCCCTTGATTTTCTTAGTGTCCAAGAATTTATCCACCTCAATCTTGGTTATATTCAATGACTGAACTTCCACAGCACCTCTGGGGTAGAGAATTTCAAAGACTCACAATTCTCTGAGTGAAGAAATTTCTCCTCAACTCTGTCTGAAATAGCCGACCCCTGAACCTAAGACAGTGAAGACCCCCCGACCCCCGCACTTGGTTCTAGACTCCCCAATCAGGGTACCTGCCTCTCAGTGTTGACCCTGTCAGGCCATCTCATAAGTTGATACCTTTCAGTCTGATCTCCTCTCATTCTTCTAAACTCCAGAGAATATAGTCCCATTATACTCAATCTCACCTCAAAGGCCAACCCTCTCATCTCAGAATCTACTTTTTAACTCGTTCACGGGATGTGGGTGTCGCTGGCTGGGCCCAGCATTTATTGCCCATCCCTAGTTGCCCTTGAGAAGGTGGTGGGTGAGCTGCCTTCTTGAACCGCTGCAGTCCATGTGGTGTAGGTACACCCACAGTGCTGTTAGGGAGGGAGTTCCAGGATTTTGACCCAGTGACAGTGAAGGAACGGTGATATATTTCCAAGTCAGGATGGTGAGTGACTTGGAGGGGAACTTCCAGGTGGTGGTGTTCCCATGTATCTGATACCCTTGTCCTTCTAGATGGTAGAGTTTGCAGGTTTTTAGGTGCTGTCTAAGGAGCCCTTTGGTGAGTTGCTGCAGTGCACCCTGGAGAAGCCAGTCTGGTGAACCTTTTGCTCTCTGCTTGACGTATTTCCCTGCTGCAGATTGCCCACGATACCCACGGGCACGTGGGCGCAGACCTGGCAGCGCTCTGCTCCGAGGCAGCGCTGCAGGCCATTCGCAAGAAGATGAGCATCATCGACCTGGAGGATGAGACCATCGACGCGGATGTCCTCAACTCGATGGCGGTGACAATGGACGACTTCCAGGTGAGGCCCGTGCGACGCGGCGGGACCATCTCGTCAGGAGGGGAAAGGGGCCGAGGTGAAAAGCTTCACTACTGCACCACGCTGACAATACAACAACAACTCGCGTTTACGTGACGCCTTTAATGTCATTAAAAAAACGTCAGGAGACACTTTGCAAGAGCGCTGTTATTTAAAAGGTCACTTCAAGCGGGGAGGCAGTGGCGTAGTGGACCAGTAATCAACGAGACTAGAGACCCAGGCTAATGCTCTGTGGACATGGGTTCAAATCCCACCACGGCGGCTGCATTAAATTCAATTAATAAAATTTGGAATATAAATCCAGTCTCAGTAATAGTGACCACGAAACTATCATTGATGGCTGTGAAAACCCACCTAGTTCACTAATGTCCCTTTAGGGAGGGAAATCTGCCGTCCTTACCCGGTCTGGGCCTACATGTGACTCCAAACCCAACAGCAATGTGGTTGACTCTTGACTGCCCCCTGAAATGGCCGAGCAAGACACTCAGTTGAAGGACACTAAGGGATGGGCAACAAATGCTGGCCTTGCCAGCGACGCCCACATCCCATGAAAAAATAGGGGGGAGAAAAGTCACAAAAGGAGATATCAGGACAGGCGAATGACCAAAGGTTTGGCCAAAGAGGTAGATTTAGTAGGAGCATGTTAAAGGGACTGCGTTACCTGGTGGCTGCTTTGCCATGTTGTTTAATTCTTGCGCTCTGCTTCCACCCCTGTGTTCCAGTGGGCCCTGGGCCAGAGTAACCCGTCCGCTCTCCGGGAGACGGTGGTGGAGGTGCCGACGGTCACTTGGGAAGATATCGGAGGCCTGGACGAGGTGAAACGTGAGCTCCAGGAGCTGGTGCAGGTCTGTGTGCTTGAAGGAAATAATCCAAAACAAGTACCAGCATTTCAAAGGTAGAGATCTTCGTGGCTGCGCTGGTAAACGAAGAGTAAACGAGGCCAGGAACCGAAGGGGGACAGGTTTACAGAAACCAGCAAATGAACCAGAGGAAAGATGGGCAGATTTTTATTGAAAAGCAGCGGGTTGTTGTGACCTGGAAGGCACTGCCTGGAAAGGCGGTGGGAGCAGATTCAATACTGACTCTCAAAATGGACTTGGATACAGGTTTGGAAGGGAAGCATTTGCTGGGCGATGGGAGGGAGTGGGACTAATTGGATAGGTCTTTCAAAGAGCTAGCAGAAACCCGCGGGGCCGAATGGCCTCCTTCTGCACTTGGCCATTCTACGAGCTAAACAGCCAACTTAAAGGTTCTAGATCCCGTGAGGTGAAGGTGAGGGATGGGGGGTTGGGGGAGAGAGCAGTGGGGGGGGTTGGGGGAGAGCAGTGGGGGGGGTTGGGGGAGAGCAGTGGGGGGTTGGGGGAGAGCAGTGGGGGGGGTTGGGGGAGAGAGCAGTGGGGGGGTTGGGGGAGAGCAGTGGGGGGGGTTGGGGGAGAGCAGTGGGGGGGGTTGGGGGAGCGCAGTGGGGGGGTTGGGGGAGAGCAGTGGGGGGTTGGGGAGAGCAGTGGGGGGAGTTGGGGGAGAGCAGTGGGTGGGGTTGGGGGAGAGCAGTGGGGGGGGTTGGGGGGGAGAGCAGTGGGGGGGGTTGGGGGAGAGAGCAGTGGGGGGGTTGGGGGAGAGAGCAGTGGGGGGGTTGGGGGAGAGCAGTGGGTGGGGTTGGGGGAGAGAGCAGTGGGGGGGGTTGGGGGAGAGCAGTGGGGGGGGTTGGGGGAGAGAGAGCAGTGGGGGGGGTTGGGGGAGAGAGCAGTGGGGGGGGTTGGGGGAGAGCAGTGGGGGGGGTTGGGGGAGAGAGAGCAGTGGGGGGGGTTGGGGGAGAGCAGTGGGGGGGTTGGGGGAGAGCAGTGGGGGGGTTGGGGGAGAGCAGTGGGGGGGGTTGGGGGAGAGCAGTGGGGGGGTTGGGGGAGAGCAGTGGGGGGGGTTGGGGGAGAGAGCAGTGGGGGGGGTTGGGGGAGAGCAGTGGGGGGGGGTTGGGGGAGAGCAGTGGGGGGGGTTGGGGGAGAGCAGTGGGGGGGGTTGGGGGAGAGAGCAGTGGGGGGTTGGGGGGGAGCAGTGGGGGGGGTTGGGGGAGAGCAGTGGGGGGGGTTGGGGGAGAGCAGTGGGGGGGGTTGGGGGAGAGAGCAGTGGGGGGGGTTGGGGGAGAGCAGTGGGGGGGTTGGGGGAGAGCAGTGGGGGGGGTTGGGGGAGAGAGAGCAGTGGGGGGGGTTGGGGGAGAGCAGTGGGGGGGGTTGGGAGAGAGCAGTGGGGGGGGTTGGGGGAGAGCAGTGGGGGGGGTTGGGGGAGAGAGCAGTGGGGGGTTGGGGGAGAGCAGTGGGGGGGTTGGGGGAGAGCAGTGGGGGGGGTTGGGAGAGAGCAGTGGGGGGGGTTGGGGGAGAGCAGTGGGGGGGGTTGGGGGAGAGCAGTGGGGGGGGTTGGGGGAGAGAGCAGTGGGGGGGGTTGGGGGAGAGAGCAGTGGGGGGGTTGGGGGAGAGAGCAGTGGGGGGTTGGGGGAGAGCAGTGGGGGGGTTGGGGGGAGAGAGCAGTGGGGGGGTTGGGGGAGAGCAGTGGGGGGGGTTGGGGGGAGAGCAGTGGGGGGGGTTGGGGGAGAGCAGTGGGGGGGGTTGGGGGGAGAGCAGTGGGGGGTTGGGGGAGAGCAGTGGGGGGGGTTGGGGGAGAGCAGTGGGGGGGTTGGGGGAGAGCAGTGGGGGGGGTTGGGGGGAGAGCAGTGGGGGGGGTTGGGGGAGAGCAGTGGGGGGGTTGGGGGAGAGAGCAGTGGGGGGTTGGGGGAGAGCAGTGGGGGGTTGGGGGAGAGCAGTGGGGG